>NC_051070.1:48610932-48935932 GCF_004664715.2 Peromyscus leucopus
GTGACGATAAAGCACGCAGGCACTGAGGGTCTGGGCAAGGTCATAGAAACCCAGACTGCCGGGGTGACACAATAGGAGGCAAAAGAGCAAGGAGCGCGCTCCCCTGCGGGGCTCTGATTTCTAGGAGAGTGCTGGTGCAAGGGCGTCGCTCGCGCCCGAGATTCTCAGAATTCCTGGCCCTACACTGGTGGGTGACTGCACTGGGCTGCTCCACCACAAGAGAATACCGCATGCATGCACAGGGCAACCTGCATGTCCCCGAGACTGAGGCTGTACTGGCGTGCAGAGCCAGCGAGCGGAGGAGGGCATTCGTGGCACGACATGCGGAGTCTCCGAAGCCGGCACCTTCTAGAAGGAGGAGTGCGCTGATTGCTCTGGGCTGGGGGTAGCACACGTGACCGGCGCCCGTACCATAGTGTGCAGCTCGGGTCGCGATCGTTGTTCACCGTTTGGGCGGCTGATTGTCCCGCGGTCGGTAGTGGTGCCTTCGACGCGCCGCCGCCCTCGGCAGCCGGGGGCCTTTCCGGACGGCTGCTCGCCGCTCGCGCTGCGGAAGGATCGTCACGGCACGCGCGCGCTCATCCCTGGTGCGCGTGAGGAGGGAGCGCGAGAAAGAGAGGGCCGCGCCATAAGCCGAGCCGCGGTATTTGGCTTCGGGCGGGGTGTCTGAGCGCTGCGCGGCGGCGCCTCCGGGCCCGTGCGGGTCTGTCCCTGCGGCCGCAGTATCCCTGAGCAGGGGTGGTGGTGCATGCGCAGACGCCCTGCCTCGCCGCCTCGCCCCGCCTCCGCGCCTGGCGCGCCGCCCGCTGCGCTCTGCTCCATAGAGTGGTAGCTGCTAGTTGCGAAGGGCTCGAAGATGGCGGGTTGGCAGGAGCAGCTGGATAAGCTGATTGTGCGATGGCTGCTGCGAGGAGGCGCCATTGTCGGCTATGCGAAGCCAAATCGTCGGGCGCGCAGCGGCCGGGGGCGTCTTTCCATGGCGATAGACGGTGAGGCCGGGGGCTGCGAGCCGGAGGTTGTGGCGGCGGCTCTGAGTGATGAAGGGACTGGCCGGAAGGAGGAGGGGGATGCGGTCGGGGAGTTGAGGAAGGGGTGCCGCCCGAGACGGCAAGGAAGGGGGGATGAGCCAGGGGCCCTGGATGTGGGCCGCTGAGACTGGGGGATGCTGCCCGAGGCCGCGCGGGGCGGGGCGGCCGGACTCTTAGCCCGGCGGCGCCCCGGCCCGGGTGGAGGAGGGGATGTCTCCCCGAGAGGCCTCGGGGCGTTCGGGGAGCCCCGTGGGCTGCAGTGCGGGTCCCCGGGTGTGGGCGGGGGCCCTGGGCGGCCGGCTGGCCCTGGCTCGGCGGTGCGCGCGGGCTGTGGGAGGCGGCGGTGGCAGGTCCCGGGAATTAATGGAGTGACTTTGCGTAGGCTTGCCGGTGCCCAGGCCTCCTGGGCTGGCGAGAAGGGTACGCGGACCACGTAGGTGGAATCGTGAATCTACTTCATCTGTGGCTCGATAGTTTTTTTTTTTCCTCCAAGATGGCGAACGCCATTGATTTCTCTTCTCACCTATAGAGATTCATCGATATACCGTTATCCCCAGTTACGCAAATAGCTCTAAAAAGAGGATGGTTTTAGGGTGATTAAAAGAAAAAAAAAAATCTATCTGGGAAGTCGCAGGAGGGGGTGACACTTCTCCAAGTCACTGCCTCTTCAGTGAGGGTAGTAAAAGAACTAATACCGATTTATGCTTCACGTTGCCTCATATCATGTGCCTTGATGGCTTTTGACTCGGTGCCATACATTTGGGGAATATTCGTCACTCACCTCCAGCACCTGCTTATTGTTATGCCTGATTTTACGCAGGCTCCTTAAAATGTTGACACCAGTACCAAGTACAAGACCATTCCCTTCATTTCTTAGCCCCACACTCCCACTCCCTCCCCATCACACAGTAAAATTCAAGTCTCATATCACAGGTACTCAGCATTTTACCTACTTACATGGTTTAACACGGTAGTGGAGATCCGGTCCTTGAAGGAGTGATTTGGACCCCCTGTCCAGTGGGGAGACTACAATTCCTATAGCGAATTGAGCATTGGTGATCAACTTTTTTTTCTGCAGTCTTGTCTTTGTGTGTGAGTTCCCGCTGTCTGGCTAAGAAGATTGCGGAGTGTGCTTGGAAAAGGCTGGGGCTGCTATGACTCTGCAGTTCTGATGGGGGCGACGCCTTCCTTCTTATTCATGGATGTTAGAATGCACGTTTTTCTCTTTCCGGTGCTGGTGGCTACCTCACTTCACCAGTGCCCCTCATTTTCTCTTATAATTTTCCTATCGCCCATGGCAGTGGTGCTGTAGACAGAATCCACCCTGCACTTGTCCAGAAAGAAAGCTGATGACTGAATGAAAGGGCAAGGCAAGCTGAGAGAAAAGACTAGTGTTTAGAAAAATAGGAGGGAAATACGAATTGGAAATGTCCGGCAGTCTGATGATTGAGCTTCATACTGCCAGGGGTACTTCAAGCCGCTCCAAGGAGAGAAGTGAGCAGGTTTATCTGGGGAGACTTTTACCCAACTTTAAATTTGTTGCAACATGACTAATGTGCTGAATATGAAAGGCAAGCTGTGGAAGAGCTTATAGCTGAATCTTTACAATTACATAAGCACTTAATCACCACCTGACTTGATATATGTTATAAATAACTCGTTTTCAGTTTGTACCTAGTGTCAACTGCAACTATTTAGGGAGACTCTTTGTTATGGTTGGTATACGCTAGCTTTTAGTTAGCAGGCCTCACTGTTAATTGCAAAGCAAACTAATTAATGTGTAAAGCGTGTAATCATGTAGGAATAGGCAATAACAGAAAATGCTAACTTGATTTTTACATCAACACAGTTTGTTGTATCAAACTCTGAAAGGAATTAACTGCATTTTTTTTTCTTTGTTTGGGGTGGAGGCCAGCCAGTAGAAATAGATATGATTGTAGGAAAAGACCGGGAAGGTTTCTTTACCAACGGTTTGACTCTTGTGTGCAAAGAAGTGTGTTCAGTGATCAGAGATAGTCTATACGTTGATGGTGACTGCACGATGGATATTCGGACAAAGAGTCAAGTGGGGGCCACATACAAATTTGCTGTTGGAGAGCTGGTAGAGGTAAGCAAGCTATATTTAATTTGTTGTGTGTGTGTGTGTGTGTGTGTGTGGTGTGGTTGTGTGCGTGCGCGCCAATAGTGCTGCGTGTCTGTACTAGTTGCATGCCATATTACAACTTGAGTTTCTTTAATGGTATAATTAAGAATCGGTTCATGATGTCTGTTGAAGGTGGTTTTGGGGAACTGCTGAGCACTGAAGGGAGGTACTGCTTTCTGTCTGTCTACTGGACAGTTGTCGCACACTCAGGCTCACTTCTTCTACCCTGACTTACTCTAATGATCAATGTCAGCTCTCAGCTTCGCTTTAGTAAACTTCAACATGAAAGTTGCTTCTTAAACAGTCCAGTGTGTCATAACTGTGGTCTGTTGGTGGCTAAACTGTTCAAGTCCCCTGATTATTTTGTCTCTAATGAGTCTTTACTTGTTGGTGTTTCCTTTCATGTTTGCTTAGATTTGAAATCAATTTACTGCTCACCATCAAAAAAAAAAAAATCACATTGGTTCATTCTTTTGCCAGGGAACATTTCTGAAGAAAAGAGATAGTTAAATGAGGTTTTAGACTACTTTGTCCATTACTGAGGTTTCTTCAAAGATTTCAATTTGAAAGTAGGAAACTACATGTAGTTCACATATTTGGTCCACAAACTATGGTACCAACCCCAGACTCGATATAAAATGTTCTGGTCAGCCTGGTATAAGGAACTTTTGAAATTGAAGTTTACTCTGACATCTCACTGGACACATAAATGCATTTAAATGTATTAATTGTATAACTGCCTCATTTGGCAAAGTTGGCACATAGAACAGCTTATACAGATACTAATGAGCCTACAGTGAGTTATTAATTTAATGCTGGGTTTTACACCTCGCTGTGGGCATCTGATTCAGGTGTGATTTGTGCTTATGGGTTTCTGTAAAACAAGATGACTTTAAACCAGACAAATCTTAAGTTTTAGCTGCTTCCAGGTATAAAGATGCATATGTTGTTGTTTTTTGTTGCTTTTGATTTGTTTTTTGTTTAATGTATCAGCTGAAGGCTGAAGAGATGGCTCAGTGGTTAATAGCAATGACCTGTCTTCTGTAGGCTGGGGTCTTATCCCTGCCCACAGCAGCTCACAACTGTCTATAACTACTGTCTCAGGGTTCTGATGCCTCTTTCTGGCCTCCAAAGACACCAGACACACACAGTATATAGACCTGCATATCAAAAAACCAACTATATCATTTTTTTAAAAAAGCATCAACACCACATATAAAGCCAAGATGACATTTGTATTCCATAGAACACTGCTGACATCTAGTGGCAGTGAGAACAAGACTTGACACGCACTTGTACATATATCTGAGGATAGACCTCTGTATGTACATTACAGAATTAGGTGCTAGAAATAGTAAACAAGCTTTATGATGTCTTGTACTGGAAAATATACTAGCAAAGTTCACAGTTTTCTGTTTTGACGGATTAGAGGCTGATTTTTAAAAGTCACCAACATTTCCATGTTTTCTTTCACTTCTTAGGTTGGACGAACTGATATTTATTTTGTTTGTTTGGAAACAAGGTCTTCCTACAATAGCCTAGGCTGGCCTGGAACTCTGGCCTGGGATTGTGGATGAATACCACCCCATCTGACTCTTAGATTTAGATGATTACTTATTTTAAATAATTTTTAATGATTTATTGTATTCTTATTTTATGTGCATTGGTGTTTTGCCTGCATATATGTCTGTGTCAGGTTCCCTAGAATGGAGTTACAGACAGTTGTGAGCTGGTATTGTGGTGCTGGGAATTGAACCCGGGTCCTCTGGAAGAGCAGCCAGTGCTCTTAACCACTGAACCCTCTCTCCAGCACCATAGATTTAGAGTTTTAAATTTAGAACTCGAGGATGGCATTAAACGTAGAGACCACGATGGGAACCATACATGACCCCCAAATACAAGTGAACACTTGCATACAAATATATAACTGTCACTGTATTCATTCATAAAAACCTTACAACAATGTGCAGTCATGGGGGTCATGTTTGAGACAAATTTTTCGAGTACAATAATCTGTCACTAGTAATGTCCCCAAGCCCTGACATGGGCATTTTTCGGGCTTCCCATTGAAAGGATGCCCTGCTTTCTCCTGTCTAGTCTTCTGTCAGTCCTCTGTGCTGTCCCTCTGTCTGTGCTCTCTCTGCTGGGACAAATGACTTCTACCCCAACATGCTCTTGCTTCTGGAGGGCCTTTCTGGGATTTCCTATTGTTGGCAGGATTCGGGGCTATGTCTAGTTGTGTCCCACGCTTTCTTAAGATGATTGGTTGCTTAAGGACAGAAGTCATTTAACCCCAAATGTGCATGCAGGTACATACCTAAGTGTCATGATGCTTTCTATGGAACAGCTGGTCAATACATTTTGTTGAACTTAGAATTTGAAATAATTAGCCATGTACTGCCGAGAGCATAAAAACTTTTTTTTTTAAATAATTTTCTCGAGTTTTTTAAAACATGAGAAGACATTTCCTTTCTTTCGTAGGGAGCTAAACCATGAAGCAGCCTTGTCTGCTAATACTCAGTTGGGGTCTTGTTTTTTTGTATTTCTTCTTCTCCCACATTGAATTTTACATTCTACGGGGAAGGTAAAGTGGGATGGGGGTGTGTGTGAAAGCAGTTGTTTGTGTGTTCAAGGACTTGTGTTTTCTCTTCTGTCCTTGACGTCACGTTTTCTTCTTCTTCTGTGTTTCCTGACAGGAGAATTTCAGCCAAAGCCTTCCCTTTTGGGTGACAGCAACAGCCCAGGACAAGAAAGAGACCAGTTTGTTGATGGAGCAGATGCTCTCCACTCGGAATTTATGAACTATATTAGGCAAGATTTTGCGGCTCAGTTCATTTTCCTTTGCATGGCAACCTTAGATTTCAGGTTCAGAGATTTCAGTCCAACTTCCCAGTCTCGCTTACTGTTTGCTCCCAAAGTCTTCAGCCCATCTTCTCAAAGCTCACCTTATCTGTGTCTGACATTGGGAGCTGGCCCAACCATGCTTGTCTCTGGACTGTCTGCTTATATTTCTTTTCTTTTTCCTTTCCTTTCCTTTCTTTTTTTTCCCCTTCTTTTTCTGGTTCAGGAATTGCTCAGCTCCCTCTTCCTCACTGGGCCTCACAAGTTAGCAGGTTTCCCAGAATGACCATGCTCACTTGCAAAAGCTCAACATCATTTCATTTCCCTCAACATGTGTTAGGTGAATACTTCTTAGGTGAGAGCCCAGGCTGAGCGTAACATCCTTAGAACTAGAAATGTCCCGGCTCTTCAGATTTTTGAATGTTCACATTAAACATTACAAAATGAGGATCCATAATCCAAAAATCTGAAATCCAAAATGCTCCAGAAGTAGAAGCTCAAAAGGTATAAGTTTGATGGCCAGCAAGACGCTTTGTATGGATGTCGGGAGAAGAATGGGAGGCAGTTCTCTCCCTCCACTAAGTGGATCCCAGGGATTGAACTCAAATCATCAGGCTTGGCGGCAGGCACCTTGACTACTGAGCCATCCTGCAGCACCTCATCTGTGTTTTCTGATGATCAGTTTGCTGCTTTGACCTGGCCTGACTGATATTTTTGGGCATTAACTCCAAGGAGGAAGACCAGCTGAACTTTATTTTATTCTGTTTAAGACACTAATGTGCTGTAGCCTTCCTCTGCCCTTGAGATGGAAATAATTGGACAAGTCCATAACTGACCCCACTTCGTTTGTGCAGTGTGACAGTCTAAGACCAGTGGTTCTCAACCTTCCTAACACTGCGACCCTCTAATACAGTTCTTCATGTTGTGGTGACCCCCCAACCATAAAGTTATTTTTGTTGCTACTTCATAACTGGAATTTTGCTACTGTTAGGAATCATAAGGTAAATATCTGTGTTTTCTGATGGTCTTAGGCAGCCCCTGTGAAAGAGTCATTAGACTCTAAGTGGGTTGAGACCCAAAGGTAGAGAGCCACTGGTCTAAAAACAGTTACATAGACACAAAAGAGTTTGTACAGTAGCCTAGCTCTTTGCCTTCAGATCTTACCCTCTCTTCTGTCTCCATCCACATTGCTTTAGCTGAGCTCGTCATGTCTCACTGTGATAGTTACAGGTGCCCCCTCAGTTCCTCTGTGAGTGAGTGAGTGTGTGTGTGTGTGTGTGTGTGTGTGTCCACCCACGTGCATGCCTGTAACATACATTCGCACCTTTTGTCTTCTGCCACCAGCTGTTTTTTTTAGAGCACAAATCTGATTCCATTCCTCTCAGGTCCCTCCCACAAGGTTCTTCACATTTGACCCTTGTCGGTCTGCTCTGTGGGACAGTGAGAGAGTCATGAGAACATGGGAAAATGATTTTGTCTTCCCTTCCTCAAGAGTTTCCCTTCAGACTCTAAAGATAGAACACTTGAAAGATGTGTTTGGAAGAGTCAGACTCGAATTCATGTTCCAAAGGAAATCAAAGTAATTAGTAAAGCATACTGACCTCTGGATTCAGAGAGTTCCAGGAGCCAAGGACCTTGGAAATGGCTGCTGTAGGGGGGTGGATCCCATGGACAGATACTCAAGGAGCAAGCATGTGTTAGGGTCGACTCTATTTTGTAGCCTTATACCTGAGGACCAGTGAGTGTGCTGTACTGCCCAGCACATTGACCATCAAAAAGCTCTGTATTTTATATAATCCTTTCTTATTTCCGAATTGGTATCTTGTGCTTTTGTTATTCTGGTTGGTTTTTATCACTCGTAATAGTATATTTTTATGAAACCACCATGCATATTAAATTATCTAATACCAAGCCAGTCTGCTTAGAGAAAATACCAGCTTTCGATTTCTGATTTCTGAGCCTTTGGTTACATTTTTTGTCAGTCAATACAAACCTTTGTTTTATGTATGTCTCTTTTTAGAGTCAGATACAAGGTTACAAAATTAATGGTGGAGATAGGTTTTGAGAAATGTGTCGTTATAGAATTCCATCACTTTGCACATGGCAGCCTCAGATGGCTACGGCATCATTAGCAACATAACCTTGTGTATGACTGCCTGCTATTGGTTTATTAGTACTGAATTCACCAACACAGTCACGGTCATGCATACCTGAATAAAACTTTTCAAACTTGTCTTTTCTGAATGAGGTCCTTTGTAGTTGTCTTAGGAAGATTAGACGGCATCTCAGCATTATATTTGGGGCCCATTTTGAACTGTGAAATCATTGTTTAAAAAGGCATGAAAATGTGCAGTAAGTGAACCAACAGTAATGCTTGTTCAGTTTACAGTATGAGAATTAGAGCCAGAAGGCAGAGTGCTCCTCATCCTGCCTCACCTGGAGTCCTGTCGATTGCTGTGTGTGTGTGTGTGTGTGTGTGTGTGTGTGTGTGTGTGTGTGTGTGTGTGTTACTCAGAAGTACCCTGAGCACTGCTTTGGAGACTGCAGGTAAACTTTTGTTGAGTGGGCCAGTTCTTGAACGCTGCCTAATTTGAAAAAAAAAAAAAAAAAAAAAACAAAAAAAACTCGGCATGCTAATGTCAGTCTGTTCTGTGTTCTGAAGAAAAGCTACATGTTTTGGTAACTTTTCATTTTGAAGCTGAAAATGAGAAGGAAACCAGTTCCACTAGTTGAAACCTAGAAGAACTGGAGCACGTTGCTTTGGATGTGACATCTGGGAGTTGTTTTCATGGATTTCACTGTCATTTGCAGGGTGACACATGTGTTGATTGTTAAACTGTGAAAGTACAATCAATACAGTAAACGTCTGAGTGGTTTTTGAAACATCCTTCTCCGGGGAGGTCTGGTCCTAAAGACACACCAGAGCCAATGATGATGTGCCCTATTTCCCACAGTCTGATGTTCTTTCCCTAATAGGGAAATGTACCCACTCCAGGGTGGCTCCCTCCCTGCCAGTGTTGGCCCAGCCAGGACGTTTTCCTTGTCTGAGGAGAAAATCCGAGGAAACACATGGAGGGCCCACAGTGGACACAGCTTTCCCAGAATTCACTCCTGCTGCAGCGTCTCTGGAGAACTTTGGTGTGGGAGGCTCAGGGAAAACATTTGAGTGACCTTTGAATTTGGTTCACATGAAACTATTGGATTCAGTGTACTCAGGTAGACTTGATGGTTTTTTTTTTTAATCTTTAATTTTCTAAGTTTTTTTTTTTTTTTTGAGACCAGGTTTCTCTGTGTAACAGCTCTGGCTGTCCTGGAACCCACTTTGTAGACCAGTCTGGCTTCGAACTCACAGAGATCCGCCTGCCTTTGCCTCTCTGAGTGCTGGGATTAAAGGCGTGTGCTGCCATCTCTTGGCTAATTTTTTAAGTTTCAATTGTGGTAAAATACATACAAAAATAAAATCTTTTATCTGTAAAATTTTTTTGAGACAGGGTTTTGGTAGGGTAGCTCAGGCTGACCTTGAACTCACGATCCGTCTTCCTTACTTGACTTCCAAATGCTGAGGTGCAAGTGTATACTACCTGTACACCACCCCAAAAGATTCTCCTAGCCACATTTCGGTTGCACAGTGCAGTTTGTGTTAAGTACATATTTTTTTTTAAAGAAATCTATTTATTTATTCATTATGTATATAGTATTCTGTCTGCATGTGTACCTACAGGCCAGAAGAGAGTGCCAGGTCTCATTACAGATGGTTGTGAGCCACCTTGTGGTTGCTGGGAATTGAACTCAGGACCTCTGGAAGAACAGTCAGTGCTCTTAACTGCTGAGCCATCTCTCCAGCCCCATACATACATATTGTTACACTGTTCTGTGACCTCCAAAACCCTTCGAACTGAGACTCTGTACCTATTAAATTGTCCCATTCTGCTCCTCTCCCTGCTAATCACTGCTTTACTTTTCCATCCTCAATGAATTTGGTCTTATTCATAGACTTATATAAGTCGTTTTTTCATCAGACTTGCCAAGTATAGCAAGTGTGCAGAATCGGCTCAGAGTGTTTGTCTGATGTGTGTGTGATTTACTCATATAACTGCTAATTGGGTTTTTTTTCTAATCAGATAACATAGTAAGATTAAAGAATAGTACACGAAAATTCTAATAGAAATCTCTAAATTAAGTTGCGTGGTTTAGAAAGAAGTGACACTGCATTTGGTGGTTTGAACGTTTGTGTTGAGCTCTTTGTGAATTCCTGTAACAAATTTTCGAGGTATCGAGCGCTGAGTAGGACATGGTAGGTGATAGTGAGAACCTACACGCTACTTTCAGTAAATAGAAAGCCCCAGCAATATCTCTCAGATGCTCGTGTGCATACTGCCCCTCCTGTCAGAAAACCAGACAGCATAAATGACACTGAGAGAATGAACGCACGCCTTCTTGCGCCAGATCAGGAGAAGGATGCCTCCTGGCCAACCTGCGAAGGGACCTCCGCTTGAGTGCCTCAGGCGTTATTCGGCTCCACTCCCCCTGGGCCATTCAATACGGGTCACTAATAGGGCCCTCTTAGTGTTCTGAATCGGAAAACACTAGCTTGCAAGCTTGAATAATTTTGTCTAGCTGCACAAACTAGAGAGAAATTAGGGATCGGTGGCTAGATTTTCTTCGAAGCAGCCTCCAATGCCACACGTTGGTTCTCCCCGTTCTTCCTCTGTATTGTATCTTGGTTGTGTCCCTGGCGCTGCAAGCAGTTCTTCCTCTGAGTCTTTGTTCTCATGTACTGGACATATTTCTTCGCTACACTGCGTTCATTGTGTGAAAAATGTAAGCCACTTTTACTGGTGAGAAGAACTCGAGAGGAACAACGTGAGGTTGCTAAAAGGTAGCCTATGCATGATGCACTAGTCGTTGAACGCCTTGAATAATTAGTGGCATTACTCTTACAACGACCGATCTCAGGTTGAATGTGTATGTGTCCTCGCGCGCATAATTGGCTTCGTGCGTGCTAGCCACTGTCCTCGTCTGGTGTGCCGTGGGCTAGGTCGTGATAGCGTCTGAGTTAGACGGTTCTTGTTGCGTACTGCACTGCGGCCTACTCTTCCCTGTATTAATTCTGTACTCTCCATCTCTCTGCTTCACCCTTTCTCCTTCGGCGGTCTCTCTCTTCTCGCATTCTTGCTTCGATGTAATGATATATATATTCTGACCTATAATAGCATAGGAGAGCTTAGAGATAGTCTTTGTGGCTCTTTGTGCTCTTCTGCTACTAAATCAAGTAAGTCTCTCGCATATCTTATTTTGTTTTTTTGTGCTGCGTATATTGTTAAACTTAGAGAAAGGTAATTCGCCAGAGACATCCGATATATTTACAAAATTCTGCCATTTGTTTATGTGGTTTATTTAGTCATTTGATGTGTTGTGGTAAGTGCATGCATGTAGTATTGCAGGTGCATGCACCTGAAGCAGATTTACCAAGACGCAAGGCATCAAAGATCACACTCTCACTCTGTCACCCATTCCATTTTAATGTGAAAGAAAAGAGAGCTCTCTCACTGAAACTAAACCCTCCAGCAGTCCGTGTGTGTATTTATTGCTGTAGTCGGCTGCAGTCATGGCCCTCTTGAGATGTCAAGCTGTGTTGGGGGCGTAATATATATAATACTGGTCCCTCAACCTGCATCCCTGCTTCACCTTACCTTTTTCTTAGCGCCGCGATCAGATAAAGACTGACGTACAGTTTGTTTCTTTCTTTTTCTCCATAATATGTACATGTGTGGTTGCTCTAGGTTCTCGCACCAGAACGTCATTCAGTGGGCGTTTTTTATGGTTCAGTGATATGTTGTGATCACTTGTGGCTTTTTATCTTGTGTTTCTTTCTGCCTTTGGACTAGTTTTGTTACACTGTTTTTTTTGCCATTGGTGGTTGCTCCCATGTGGGATGTCTGTGCTGGGTGTCCGTCCGTGGACTGGCTTGCCGTTTGTGGTGCTCCGGGTGCCTGGTTGCCCCAGGTCCTTCATGGGAGCGCCCGTGTCCCTTCCATCGTTTGCGTCCTGTCTCCCCGCCCTTGGAATCACTTTTTGCACAAGCTTCTGCTTCTCTCCGCCTGGTTGCTGGTCTCTCTGTCATAACCTGGCCTATTTAGCAAATTCTGCGGGTGCCATGGCCGTGAAGTTTTACTTTCACTCACGCCCCACAGCTCCTCTTTTCGTCGTTCCTATCGCCTGTTTGTCTGCCAACTCTTCGTCCAGCTGATGACATTGCCGCCACACGGTGCATGCTTTCATCTCCCACAGGCTCCAGAAGGCTCACATTTGCTCCTGCGGCAATCTTGTACCCTGCCAATGCTCTTTTTCGCTTCTACTGTTATCGATTATAAACGGGGCGCAGCTACGTGTCCTTTGCCCGACGACATGCGCCTCTCGGACGTCGCTTCTTGGTCCTATCGCATACGGGTCGCTGTTTAGTTGGTAGGTCTTTTGGCTTTCTGTGGTCCGGGTACTATCTCTACCAAGGGCGACTCTCAGCCGTTCCCTAGTACTTTGTCGGTGACCTTTTATTGTCCTTCCAGGCACTGGTGCTCTGTTATGCATGCCCCTATACATGTTCTCTGCTAAGTGGATTCATCCGCCCCTGTCTGTGCCGCATATAAGGTCACATGTGAGCATCCCAGTTTCTCCCTGCGGACTTCCCTCTTTTCACTCTGTCCACGCCGCTTCCTTGTTGATTCCTTCTGAGAGCCAAGGCAGCTGACTTCCTGTCGCAGCCTGCTCCGACCGAGAGCAAGGTTCGAAACTGTGGATAGACAGGTCACGCAGGCCGAGACGTAGGCCCCCATCGCATCTTTATGCATCATTTTCAGTTTTCCCCTCTTTTTGCACCCTGGATCTCCAGTACGGCTCCTGTCCGAGTTTTCGTCAGAAGATCAGGCTGTCTTATATCGGCAGGTCGGCTTAGCTAAGGTGTCGTTCGGGCTAGTGTGGTCTCTTAAGCTTTTAAGTTGCATTTTCGCGGCTTCAGAATCCGGACTGGCGAAATCGCTATTCCCACTGCAGCCGATATCTCCCAGACACACCCTGCAGTCTCCCCTTCGCCAATAGCTGGGTGGCACCAGAGTTGACGCTCACGAAGTGGATTCAATCTGGCTTCGCTCAGGGGACGTGACCTTCCGGGCCATCTTACAAACAGAAGCATCGCGGCCAGTGTGGGCGACTCACCACCTTGTCTCTCAAAGCTGAATGGCGCAATAAGAGCAAAAGTGGAGGCTGGGATGTTTGAGTTGGACTGGGCTTTCTCTGCCAGGGAACTCTCCATCTCATAGACCAACTGCGGATACTGACATGTCTTCTTCAGTATTGAGTTTGAAATTATTTTTTTTTCGGCGGTTGATGGGGTTTTGCAAGGAGGTGCTTGAGATGTGTTAGTGGTCTTCTGCACTCATGCTTGGTTTTGTGTTGCAGACTAGGTTCATCCAAAGATCAGGATTTGGATATAGCGATGATTGAGCAGCTGAGGGAAGCAGAGGATTTGCTTCAGGATCCCAACGGGTATGCCCTTCTGTCCCCAGCCCTGGTCTTGTGTTGTAAATGAAGCCTGCTAAGTTACTGAGGAATGGCTTCCTTTCTGAACTATTTATACCCAATTTGGTCTTGATGTGAGCAGGAACAAAGTGTAGTCATTTAATTGCCTATTCCCCAAGACCCAGAAGTAAAAGAGTCCCATTTTTACAGTGATTGAGATAAGTTCCAGCCTTCTCAGTCTTTAATGATTGTCCTTACCTCTCACCACATTCCTATGGGATGCTTGGTATCATTTACAGAAAATGGAAATATGACGAAGTACAAAAACATAGGCAAATTCTGCTAAAAATGGAAATTAAAACTTCTATGTATTTCTGGTAGTGCCAGATATGACAGCCAGCCAATATATTTCTAGAAGATTGGGGTTGATTTGGGTTGTAGATTCCTTTTTAAATTTGATTTGGACTCTGTCAGGAACATATTCTCTCTCTCTCTCTCTCTCTCTCTCTCTCTCTCTCTCTCTCTCTCTCTCTCTCTCTTCCTTAGATAATGTAATTTCCCCAGACAAAGCTCCTTTCAGTCCAGCAGTATCCAAAGTGAGGCACTAACTACATGACCACTGCAGCAGTGGACCTGAACCCATCTCAGACCACGAGTCCTGGGAATGTGAGGATGATGGGGTCATACTGTGCACATGGCTACTACACACACATCACTTTTAGCTGGAATTTATAAATAAGGAGGTTTGTGAGTCCAGGCAGAAACTTGCACACCGTCATGTGTCCCTGAAAGAATAGTGGCCTGTCCATTTGTGTATGACTGGAAATCTTTAGCAATCGATCGAAAACCATCTAAAGTTAAATTACACTTACTATGGATGTGTAAGGGAGGGAATGAGAGTGGGTGCGAGTGAGCAAGCTAGCACACTCCACAGCGTGTGTCTAGAGATTGTAGGACAACTCTAACAATCTGCCTTCTCCTACCACCACGAGGGCCTCGGGATTGAACTTGGGTCAGACTTGGCACGAGCACCTTTCCCCAATGAACCATCTTGCTGGCCTTTGAAAAGCATTTTCACCCCAGAGACATGAATTGATTTGAGATGTGAGCCTGTGTGCATGCGTGCATGTGTGCATGTCCAAAGAATTAGGATGTAGCATGGCTGGTGCCATCGGCACGCTTTGAGTCAGTCTCCTGGAAACTGGTTTTGACATCTGAATCCCATGTTTTCATCTGTGAGATGGATCTACAAAGTAGAGTACTCACCTGCCTCTTAGGCTTGTAAGGATTTGCAATGGTACATAAACAGTTGTAATGAAACTAATTTGGTAAGACATCCCCAAAGTCACCTTGGTAGTTTGTAAGCAACGTTTAGAAATATGTGGACCTTTCAAATGGCTTGTGAGAATTTACCTTAAGGAACCAAGGGAGAGGAACTATTGTTTTGTTTGGTGAGGGATGGATATTTTTAACAGCAATATTTAGACAAAAAGGAAACGAACCATTTGGGGGGACTTTAAATATATCTTATGGCCATTGATAAAATAGAATGTCATATGGTCCATGACATTTTTGTTAGGTTACTATTGATGCTGAAATGATCCTTATTTAATACTAACTTCTAGAAAGTTTAATCTAAAAATGCATAGTTTGAGTTCAGTTATAAATACAGAGTTAGGTTCCAGTTGCAAAAGAGACTTGAACAAATCTAGAAGGAAACTTATTAAAATGGATGTTTTGCTGTGGCTCCTTCAAAGCTGCCCTGTGTTTTATTACTCAGTAGAGTTCTCAGCGGTCAGTTCTGAATTTGGTGGCTTACACGTGGACAGTGAGATGAGGAGGGCAGAGGATCCGTCTGGGGTTGGGAAAGACTTGAACTCTTGCTGTCGTATCATCTGGTGAAGAGAATGCAGTGGGAGGGCGTGGCCAGCTGAGGAGTGAGGTGCTGGCTTCAGTTGAGCATGTGCCGAGCAGTTCTGAAGATGGAACTCCACATGGCACTGTAGGGCTGAGAACTGGGGTTCAGGAGGTGCTGTGTAAGGGGGTGAGGGGCAGAGGGCAGGAACAAGGAAGGGAGGAAATGGAAACCAGAGTGGAAGAACTGACATCATAGAGAGAGGTCTCCAGTTCTCTATGTTTAATGTCTTTTAAATCTTGTTTCATTCTATTGGTAAACTTTTTGTTTTGTTTTGTTTTGTTTTTTACAAAGTCTGACTGGTTAGTGGGTGATTCCCGAGGCAACAGAAAAAGAAAAAGCAGGTCCCAGTCTTGTGGAGATAGCTGGGTCCTGCTGTGTGGGTCAGGACCCAGTCATAAGACAGAGCAACTAGGTGGAAAGGTTCTGCCTTTGGGCCTCAGTTTCCTCCTCTGTTGGAAAATAGGTTGAGTTAGGAGTCTCTCGACTACTGGTTCTCAACCTGTGGGTCATGACCCTTTCAGGGGGGGGCCTAACGACCCTACACAGGGTCGCCTAAGACCATCTGCATACCAGATATTTACATTACAATTCACAGCAGTAGCAAAATGACTGTTATGGGGTAGTAATGAAAATAATGTTCTGATTGGGGGTCACCACACCGTGAGGAACTGTATTAAAAGGTCACAGCATCAGGAAGGTTGAGAACCCTGAGTTAGACAGACTCCTGGCAGCTCTGGAGTACATGAGACAAGACAAGCGTCTGGGCATGCTGCGTGTGCAGAATGGCAGATGAGTAACATAGGAGAATACCCCGACAGGTTTCAGAGATAACCCGACTGGTGTCTTTGTCAAGGCCATGGTTGAAGCCATTTTATGTTTGGACGCTTTCTTTTCCACTGTGTTGGTTACTTCATATCTTTGTTCTTATTTTAAAATAATTGAAATAAATTTGACAAGCTTGATTTTTATTGTACTCTTCTTGTGAGCCAGTCAGTGGGTTTGTAATTTTTAAGTGTAGCAGTCTAAATCAGAGAGACTTTGCAGTCAAAACTAGATGTCATCAATACTGCCATGTTTAATACTTCAGCAACTTCATTTTTACATCTGCAAATGTGGGAAGTCCTAGATAAATTCAGTTATATATGACTCTTGAAAATCATGACTTTATCAGAAATTACTGTGCTATTTTGTACATAAGTTATACATAAGGAGTGCAAATAGCTGATAGGAAACTATGTTGGGACAGCAACATGTGTTTGGAAAACTTTTCTCTTAATCCTGAAGACAAGCTTTGCTTGTCAGTTAAGTGTTTAAAGTGCATGGGGCCAGTAGAGTTTACTGGAAGTTTAATGATTTCTCTCCTCTTTAGCCTGAGCACCGACATTACAGAGAGAAGTATTTTGAACCTGTACCCCATGGGCTCAGTAGAAGCCTTAGAATTACCTGACCCTACACTCAAGTACGTTCACCTTTAATAATTAAGTATATTTTCTGTTTTTACAATGATGCATATGTATTTCAAAATCCACTTTGTCTCTTTTTCCTTCCCGTCTTCCTACAGTGGTCAGCCGCAGCTGGAGACGTCTCCAGAGTGTGAGGTAAGGACAGAGCTTGGCATTGCCTTGTGGGAGGACAGTAGCGGCATTTGTTGATGACACGATTTGACCCGTTTCCTGCTCTTACTCTCTAGTTCTGTTGATCCGCTGTCCCTCACCTTCCCTGAAAGATGAGAGTTGGCTGATTCTGTTAGATTCTCTACGTTTATTTGCCAAGATAGACTCACTGGGTCAGGCAGTGGTCACTAAGATGCATAGGAAGCCTCTGCTGGGTTAGAAATGAAAGGGAGGCCCATGGGGTGCAGACATAAGAGCCGAGAAAAAAGTCCAGCCAAACGAAGGACCTCGAGGACGTGATCAAATGAACTGAGGATGTCTGGGAAGATGAAAAGAGTACTACATAGGGAGTTGGGACATAGATGGCCAAGCAAACATAACGACCTGCGTTCAGACCCTCAGCACCTCTGTGAAAAACCAGCCGTGGCAGCCTATGCCTGTAATCTCACTGCTATAAGATGGAGACAGGGGTGTCTCTGGGGATCACTGGTTAGCCAGCCTAGCTGGATTGGTAAAGCCACAGGTTCAACTAGAGCAGTGGTTCTCAACCTTCCCAATACTGTGACCCCTTAATACAGTTCCCCATGTTGTGGTGACCCCCAACCATAAAATTATTTTTGTTGCTACTTCATAGCTATTATTTTTCTACTGTTATAAATTATAATGTGTAGAGACCACAGAGGTTTCCTAGGGTCTGAGAATCTGAGCTTGCTTTACCCAGCAGGGCTGCATAAGGGGATAGTTTGACCAAGGCTTGGTTACCAGGTGTTTGAAGGGTCTGCACTTGGCTGTGCTATATGCTTTGATCTAGCAGGGGGAGGTCTTTTGCCCTGCCCCTGGACATTGTTATAGAAAGCTCTTTTGAAGAGACAGAAGGGCTGGTGGGTTTTGATCCAGGTCCTCCTGTGTTTCTGTCTGTCTCCTCTCCACTATTTTGCTATCTAAAAGTTTCTTATTCCTCTCTCCTCCTCATAGGAACCCTTTAAAAGGTGGGAGCTGGCTCCCGCAATAATGTAAATATCTGATGTGCAGGCTATCTGATATGTGACCCTGTGAAAGGGTCATTTGACTCCAAAGGGGTGGCAACCCACAGGTTGAGACACACAGAGCTAGAATTCCTACTCAGAAAATAAGGTGGTGAACAATTGAGAAAGACTCCAGATGTTGACGCCTGGCTTCCACATTTATGTGCACATAGGTGCATACACAGATACAAAAGAATACTAAAATGAGAAGGTGGTGGGAATATTTGGGGACAGGATTAGATAGAGTTACATGGAAAGAAATTTGGGTGGCCATGGAGAAAACATTTTTGACATAAGACTAGCAATGATCCTAGAGAAAGCTTATCCCAGTTGTGGAAAGATAGGTTTAAGCTAGTAGTTTGGGAGCACAGACTGTTTTTCTATTGCTGTGAGAAAACACCATGATCAGGGCATATAAAAGAAAATGTTTAATTTGGGGCCCCAGAGGTGTAGAGTCTATGACCATCATGGCAGGGACCATGATAGCAGGCAGGCAGGTGTGGTGTTAGAGCAGTAGCTGAGAGCCAGAGACAGACAGACAGAGAAGAGGGAGTGAAGGGAGAGAGAGAGAGACAGACAGACAGACACCACTAGCTGGCAATGGCATAGGCTTTTGAAACCCCAAAGCCTGCTTCTACTGACATGCCTCCTCCAACCAGGCCACACCTCCTAATCCTTGCCGAACAGTTTCATCAACTGGGACTAAGCATTCAAGTCTGTGAGCCCATGGGAGCCATTTTTCATTGAAACCATTGTGTTTTACTCCTTGGGCCCCATTGGCTTGTGGCCGTAGCATAATGCAAAATGCATTTAATGCAGCTTCAAAAGTCACCCCGGTCTTTTACAGTTTGAGCAGTTTTAAAGTCTCTTCTGAGACCCAAGGCAATCTTTCAGTTGTAACCCCTTTAAAATGAAAGAAGGAAATTGCATAGTCTCCATACACAATGGCACAGAATATACATTACCATTCCGAAAGGGAGGAATGGGGTCAGTGTGAAGAAAGTGGATCAAAGAGAAAGAACAAATAACAAACTCAGCAGGGCCAACTGTAGGTCCTGTAATTCCATGTCTGATGTCAAAGCGCTTAGAAGGCTCTGCCCTTCAGCTTCGTTGACTGTAGCACACTTGCTCTCTTGGGTTGGTTCCATTCCCTTCCCCGTGTGCAGATCTTTCTGGCGTACATCCCCATGGTTTCGGCACCTCCAACATCCTGGGGGTCTCCAACACAATCTGGGCTTCCTTTCATAGCTTCATGCAGTGGCCTTTTAGGGCTTCCATACAGGGACATCCCTGCCCTACACTTGACCTCAGAAATTCTTTTTAATCATAGAACCTCAACCTTCCTAATGCTGCGAACCTTTAGCAACAGTTTCTCATGTTGTGGTGACCCCCCGACCATAAAATTATTTCATTTCTACTTCATAAGTGTAATTTTGCTGCTATTTTGAATTGTAATATAGCTATCTGATATACAGGATATCTAATACGTGACCCCTAATGGGGTTCCAACCTGCAGGTTGAGAACCACTGTCATAGAGGAGGATTCCACAACCCCTTTACTCCTGGATTTCATGACTCTAAACCAGACCACATGGCTGACGCTGCCCAATTCAGCTGCCCTCTTTGGATGGAGCCTGACTCCCTCCTTGAATTACAATTACATAAGCCTTTGATTTGTTGCTTTTTTTAGGACCAGAAAAATTTCTGGGCCCTTTTCCAGACGTTGCAGACTAGCTGGGTGGGGTCTTGCCCTGAGGGCATTTACTCCCTTTGCTCCATTTGGCATCAAGTATCTCTTTATCTCCTTCAGCGCAAACCTGGGCTCCAACATTAAATTTCCTGGTGTTCTTTTTCTTCTCAGACTGTACATTTTGAATTTCTTTTTGTCCTGCTTGGTACTTTTCATTGTAGAGCTGCATATGAGTTATTACTGATAATACACAATTGAATAAATATAAGTTGTCTTCAGATATCCTCTGCCAAAGAAATTAGTCCCAAACTTTTTAATTTAGTTTCAGGCAGATTCTTAGGATAGGGGCAAAAAGCAGCCACATTATTTGCCAAAATATCCCAAGAATGGTCTCTGGCCCAGTTGCCAATCCTGTTCTTCTCTGGGACCACCTGTGCTTGGTCTCCATAGTGCCATCGCTCTAAGCATTACTGGCTTCCAAGCTCCTACTGCGATAGCCCTGTTAAACCATCCTCAACAGCATCCAACTGCTTTCCTAGGGCAGAGTCCCAAAGTCTTCCACATTCCTCTGGAAAACATCACGGTCTAGTCTGTCACAGCATTAGCTTACTCCCTGGTATGAACTTCTGCTATTCTTCTATTGCTATTACAAAACATTGTAACCAAGGCAACTCACAAAAGAAAATGTTTCATTCAGGGCTCATGGTTCCAGAGGGTTAAAGTCATTGACCGTCCTGGTGGGGAATATGGCAGCAGGTAGGCACGCATGGTACTGGAGCAGTAGCTGAGAGCTCACAACTTAGGTTCACAAGGAGACAGAAGGAGCTAACTGGTGGGAATGGTGTGGACTTCTAAAACCTCAAAGCCTGCTTCCAGAGACATACCTCCCCCCATGAGGCCACACCTCTTAATCCTCGCTAAACAGTTCCATCACCTGGGATCAAGAATTTGAATATATGAGCCTGTGGCGGCCATTCTCACTCAAACTACCACAGAGCCTACTACACTCTGTTCCACTCTTCCTAGTGAGTGGGTTTAAGATGGCCACTTGAAATACTGAGATTCCCTACAAGCCAGTATATGTCCTGGAGCTGCCTGCACATGTCCTATGAAGTAATAAAGCAATTTCACACTCAACATGTCTGTGCAAAAGAAACAAGGAAAAAAGAAATGTAGAGGCAAGAGCCGGGTTTGCAGAGAGTGTGGTTACATCGTTAGAGCAGGGACTAGTGTTTACCTTACCTAGCTGCCCTGTCTCTGAATTGCTAACTCTGTGCAACTTAATTAACCTCTCTAAACTTTACTTTTATATTTGGTAAATTTCAGTCTGATAATAGCTATTGTACAGCTCAAATGAGATGATTCAGAAGAAATCTCACAGTAGCGGGCACGTAAATGCTGTTATCCTCCTGCTCAGTTATTGTTATCGGTGTGGTCTTCAGACAGAATCACGGTGCCACCTTTGCAAATGAATCGGATTGAACATCAGGGGACTTTTATTTGCAGGTGGCCCTGTGCTGGTTTCTTATGCTCTCTGTTTGAGAATGAGTAGACTCACTTTTTTAAAGATTTGTTTTTATGTGTATGAGTGTTTTGCTCATATGTATGCACCACATACATGCCTGGTGCTCATAGAGATCAGAAGAGGGCGTCACATCCCTGGAACTGGAGTTATAGATGGTTGTAAGTTGCCATATGTGTCCTGGGAGTCAAACCCCGGGCCTTTGAAAGAAGAAGTGCTCTTAACCCCTGAACTGTCTCTCTAGCCCTTCCCTATAGATTCACTCCCCGCCCCCTTGGTTTTTTAAGACAGTGTTTCTCTGTGTAGTTTTGGTTCCTGTCCTGGATCTTTCTCTGTAGACCATGCTGGCCTCGAACTCACAGAGATCCGCCCCGCTCTGCCTCCCGAGTGCTGGGATTAAAGGCGTACGCCACTGCCACCCAGTTTAGACTCACTTTTTCAAAAAGTTTCATATTTAGAAATACTTTTAACTTCAAAAAGATTATAAAAATAAATTACAGGTTCTATAAAAGTTATAAAACTATAATTTTCCACTTATGGGATAAATATTGTTAGTATGCAAATCCAAGATGTTACAGAGCTTGAAACTCTTTTTAGCACTACCAGGACACTACAGATTTAAAATTCTGCTCTTGATCTCATAAGAAAGTTCAAAGTTACAACACGGGTGTGCTTGAAGTACAGAATAAAATCCCCTCAGACCATGTGTATAAGGCATACATGAAATGAAAACCAACTGTTTAGATTAGAGCCCTGTTTCCAAGCTCCTCTTATGGATTTGCAAATAATTGAAACCCAAGACTTTTGAAGTGCAAACACTTCCAATCAATCTCTTGCCTTTTGGACAGAGAGATTCAACCTGATGTTTTCCCATATCTGTTGTATTATTTGGAATCTCTCCTTTTTTCTCTACATCTATAGTTCTTTGGAATAGCTAAGAGCATGGACATCACTCTCCTTTCTCCCTAGCATTTCAGTGTTACGTGGTGTACAAACAGGGATTCTTCTGCAGACGAATTTCCGTCTTCCATGTCAGAAGTGTATGCTGATTAGCCTTTTTTCTGTCCTCAGCCCTCCAGATCCCAGATATAACAGTTGATTTAAAATAGTTCTCTGAGCATTCCTGACCCTTTGATGTGTACTTCAGTCAGTGTCAGGCTTTGTGTTTGGTTGCCAAATCTCTCTGGTCTCTTTATAGTCTTCTTTGCTTTGCCATGTTTCTGAGAATGATAATTCTACGACATTGAAATCGTAGAGAATACAGACCTTTTCTTTTTTGGTGTTTTGAAAGAAGATCTCATGTAGCCCGGGGTGTTCTAGAACTCTTGATAGTTCAGAAGATAACCTTGAGCTTGTAATCATCCTACTCCTACCTCCCAAACCCTGGAATTATAGACATGTGCCACCATAGCTCCTGCTAGGCCTTTCTTTTGTAGATAGGGTCTGATATATCCCAAGCCGGCCTCAAACTCACTGTGTAGGCAGATGGTGATCTTGAACTTCAGTCCGTTCTGCCTCCACCTCTGGAGTGTTGGGATTACAGGTGTGCACCACCACGTCCAGTTTATGTAGTGCTGGGGATTGAACCCAGGGCCTTGTGCACGCTAGGCCAGTCCTCTACCAACTGAGCCACATTCCCAGAACATTCCCTTTCTAGTGGAATGTTCTTCCTTTGGTGTTTGTCTGACATTTCCTCATGATTGCACTGCTACCTTCTCATTTTGGGTATCGCCTAGGTGCTGTCCTGTGCTCTTCCCAGGCCATCGGGTTGGGGGGCTTGCCCCGTCCTTCTCGTTCCCATGGCTTGTTGTAATTCAGACATTCGGTTGTTACCTAACTCCATTTCATCACTGTATTAGGATTATTTCGTTTCCCCCCTGTGACCGATGAAAAGTCTGTGAAGAGATACTTCCGCTCCCTGTGACTCCTGCTGCGTGACTTCAGGGTGAAGAGGGCACAAGTCTGCTAGACAAAGAAATAGCTTCACTGCATCTCCAGGGCACAATTCCAACACTGTGTCCCTATTCAAAAATACTTCTTCCTGATGCAGGGGGGGAAAGGAGGCTTTCCTGGGTGCCAGGCCATGTGCTTCCTATTTCATGTGCCTTATCAACACAGGTTCTTCTTGCCTTACAATGGGTGTCTGTTCCCAATAAACTATTGCTAAGTTAACAGCAACATTAACTTGAAAATGCATTTAAGCTATCTACTCTGGTAAGCACTGTTGCCTAGCCTACTGCTAACGGGGTCAGAGAACTTACATTAGCTTGCAGTGAGGCAAAATCCTTTAATGTAATGCCCACTTTATAATAAAACCTGAAGGTATTTATTGAGCACTCTACTGAAAGCATTCAGCAGATTGCGTGGTAGCATGCACCTGTAACATCAGCACTCAGGAGGCAGAGTCAGGAGGGTCAGGAGTTCAATGGTAGCCTTGCTTGAGGCAGGCCCGGGCTGTGTGAAACCCTCTCTCTCAAACAAACAAACAAGCAAGCAAGCAAACAAACAAACACACACCAAAATGGTGGTGGTTGGATTGGTGCATTTTTACACGAGAGTAAAGCAGAAATTTTCATGGAGTCAGGACTTCCTCCTTCCATCTCTTCCATAAGTTTTCTCTGGGTCCTACTGTGTGTCACCTCAGAAACGTCAAAGGCCACAAAGGGCCTACTCTTAGCAGTGTATATTCCAGGTGACTATTAGGAAATGCAGGCGTTGGCATTACCCATTCATGGATGCAGGACCCTGAAACTCCAGGTTGAGCGACTGGCTGGGTCGGTTACCATGGTAATGGGTGGGCCCAGCTGTTTCTGCACACTGGGTTGCCTCTTTGTATTCAGTCTTCTTACACTCCAAACTTCGGCAAGGCCTGATCAAACCTTTCCTTAAAAGCTTGTCTTGGCGGAAGGCAAGAAGCCCAGCACTCTAAGGAGTTCATGAGCGTTGCTTCCAGGAAATGGTGAAAGCGTTTGGAAAGGATAGACGAGGATGGATGTGTACTAAATATAGACTGAGCCTGGTGCCTGATTTTGTCTTGTGTCTGATTGTCATTTGGCGTCCCTGCACAGAGCCAGGTGCTGAAGTCTGTTATCATCCAAGCAGTAGCCGCACATTCTCCTCCAGGGTGAACTAACTCTAGCCAGTGTAGCGGGAGTCTTAACAGTTCTTATTAATAAAATCAAACCTGAGGCCAGGTATTGGGGTGAACACTGGAAGATCAGAGAGACAGAACAGGCCACAGCTAACCTCACCTGGCCAACTTCTCAGCTGGTCCCGTTTCCTCAGACTGGAAGCTTCTGTGTCCTCATCCCAATGGCTCACAGCTGAACTGTACTGCTCAAAACCTAAAAGCTTAACCAGCCAAATATGCTTCTAGTTTCTGGTCCTCATGCCTTGTATATCTTTGTTTTCTACCACCACTCCCTGGGATTAAAGGCGTGAGTCACCATGCTTGGCTGTATCCTTGAACACATGGATTTCTGCCTCTGGAATGCGAGGATTAAAGGCGTGTGCTACCACTGCCTATCCTAAGTATCTAGTGGCTTTTCTGTTCTCTAACCCAGATAAGTTTACTAGGGTACACAATATTTTGGGGAACACAATACCACAAGCCAGGCTAAGGCAGGCCCAGACTACTGTCATACCTTGACACAGAAGTGCACCTGTCTGGCTGTGGATGGTAGTGCATACCTATAATTCTGACACTGCAGCCGGAGGCTTCCAAGTTCAAGGTGAGCCTGGACTACACAGTGAGACCCTGTCTCGAAGCCAAACTTAGTTGTCTCTAAGATTGCCAGAGCTTCCAGGGGTCAGGGATTCTGAACCCGCTCTGTTCGGCATACAGTGCTCTTGGCTAATTTAGCATGCTGTATGTTTTCCTTTGCATCAGTGAGTAGCCGTGTCTAGCATAAGGCATCCCTGTCTTCCTTCTCAAAACAGCTTTGGGTGTATGACAGGCAGGTCTCTGTGACTTCCAGAAGGAAAGGGTGAACAGCTGGTGTGATGTGAAAAGCAAGTCATGAGATGAAGAAAACGGAAGTTAAATGTGGCTTCTGGAGGCCACTCTCCTGATTCTGAGGTCTCACTTGTTACTCGGTTACATGTCTACACCCCTTTCACCAGACCATCAGTTTGCCAACATTTGTTGCCCACACATGCTGCGTGTGGCTTCTTTGGCTATGGAGGTCTAGAGTATGAGGCCTGTGAGGTAGCAGAATTGTTGAGTGAATGAAAGATCAGGTGTTGATGTTGAAAATATTCCAAGAATACGGTGTGGCTTGCCATCCCGAGTCTGTTTCCTGTGTTCTTTGGAAAGGAAGGAAAAGGATTTGTGGCCACTTTGGATATGGGCCCGGAGTGAGGGTGGCCTGGAGGATTGAGTGCAGTGTGTAACGATGCTGAGAGGTGAGGCAAGGCTTGTAGAGGGGTCTGCCTCCACTCAGGCGATCTTCCCTAAACGTCCTTTAGAAGACTGGCCACATGCAATTGGGTAGCGTGGGCGTCCATGCAGTGAGAAAACACCTTGCCTGCTTGTGTAGAAATAGGATTGAAGAGAGGAAGGTTTTGGGGGGAACAGCAGGGAAACCTGGAAGCAGTCACTTAAAGAGTAAGCATGATACCACTTGTTGGCTGTTCTAACAGAGACCCTTAATTGGATAGGGACGTGAATAGCATCTTACTCTAAATGTGTTTTTCTCTTGGGTTCACATAAATTAGGGATATTTTTTAATAGCAGTCCAACAGAATGGGCATCTTGGATTTATGCTTTTGTGGTGGCATGCATGAAGGTGTTATTACCTATCCCTAAACGTATTTATTAGTGATCATGAGTAAGTCATGCTTGGTTCCTTAGCATTTCTCCTAATCAGTGATTGTCACAGCAAACTGATACTAAACTGGTCATGGGAATGAGGTTTTTCAAGGTTACTTGGGGTGCAGGCATGTGTACTTACTGAAAGCTCCCAATGCGCTTCTGTATATTTTGGAACAACTGGCTTGGACCATTTCTAAAAACCCATAATTAAAACGGAGAAGGGAGCCAGCAGGCATTTGGCAACCCTGCCAAGTAAGATGTCTTCACAGGTACTTGGGAAGGGTCCCTCTGTGGGGATCTCTTATCTCAATCTGTGCTATCCTCCTGGTACTTTTTTTTTTCTTCTACGAATACAGCTGTGTAGTTTTAGAAAATAGAAGTATGGCCTTCTCCGCTATTTAACATGTGGATTAATTGAGCATTTGCGATGGTGTGCTTCTGGGGTCAGGGCTCTGATGGAAATGAGAAAGATGCAGTCCTTGCCTCCTCTTTCTCACAGTCGGGTGGAACTTACACAATTGTCTCTTCCTTAAGGTGCAGAATGACTTAATGCTACAGAGTAATGGGAGCCAGTATTCTCCAAATGAGGTAAGATTCCCGAAGATTAATGGAAGCCGAGGCGTTCCGTGAAGACGGAACTGAGTTATCTTTCACAGAAATGGATCGTCTATAACACTGGGATGAATGAGTTAATGGAAGGCCTCTGGGGTCTTTCATTAGTTGTCACTCACTGTCACAGATTCGCTTGGCTCCGTGTATAATTAAAAATTAATTTTATGAGAAATAGTTTTTGAAAACTAGGTATGGGGATGTCTTTATAGAAAACGGCAGAAAAAAGATCACTCAGATCGATGGCATTGTCGTTACCTGTGATGGTTCAGCATGCAGCTTCTGTGTGGGTGAGCGGTCTGCTCAGCGTTAACTGTTTCATCTCTCTGTGTCAGAGAGGCTTCACTAGGTGTACCCTTTGGGATGCCTGCACACACGCATTTATCTATGTCGGATGAGAAGTGGGTCACCAGCATTATGCCACTACAAAATATTTTTATAGTGAGCAAGTACAACATTTGATAAAACAACAAAACAGTACTAGTAACACGATTTACTAGAGTGCCTAAAAACATTCCGCTGGCTGCCTCTTAAAGCATTAACAAAATGATCTTTTTTTTTTAAAGCCAAGACTTCATCACAGTGCACCAATAGCAAAATGCAGAGTGGTTTTATAATAATCCTTGCCCATACGAGTACATCTAGTTCTTCATTTTATCCCCATCTGTCTGTCCTTCTCACCCCACAGATGAGAGAGAACTCCCCTTCAATGTCTCCAACTGCAAACGTCACAGCTCCGTTTGGCCTGAAGCCTCGCTCGGGTATGTTAACCTCTGCTGATTCTGACACTAAATAACTCAGATAGTTTCTCTGTGGCCTTTCACATGTCCACCTGAGTAATAGGAACCCTGCCCGTTCTAGTCAGCTGGGGTCCTGGTGTCAGCACAGCTGCGGCTGTGGGAGGTCAGGGGATGGCATTGAGCTGTTTGGTCTGTGCTTCCAGGAATGGGCAGCCTGCTTTCTTTTGACTCACAGCGAAGAAAGGTGACGAAGGGCACATGTGAGTAGGGAAGGAACATTCTCTTGAACTTTTTAACCCATGGAAAATAAAAGCTCCCTTTACCCCAAAGTTCCTGGTGCCCTGATGAGCTAAAGGGCAACCTGAAGGCAGAGTCCTACCCAAGATGCCCCCAGTTGCTTTCTGAGCATGGTAAGGTCTCTCTGCATTGACTCACAGGAGAGGGTGAGCATCTTAAGGCTTATATGAGTGGTTAGGAGTCAGGGGAAGAAATTCTTCTAGGAAAGCATCTAACTCTTTGATTTACTTGATTTTAATTTATGTTACTATATTAACAAAAACGGTTATAGCAATGTGCAAAGTCACCCTTAATTTTTAAAAGAGGACTCTAGATAGAAAAATCTATTTCCTTTTTTATATATATTTCTAGCTTTGGTGCTCTGCCTTCTTTTAGGACCTCCTTTGTTTTACATTTTTTGTTTCTTTGGTGCTTACCGTACTTACCACTAATGCTGTTAAGTGGATTCTAATAAAGGGCCTAGACACATGTATATAAGCACACCTGATAGAGGACTAGATAGTTTAGGGGGAGAAAGCAATACGACAACAGTATGATTACCAGTTTCTGGCTTGAAATAAAGGTAGCTGTGGGAAAGGGAAAGAAGATTCATTTATAAAGGAAGTGTTTTGTTCTTGGAGCACCTTGATTGGTGGGCAGTATGTGGTCAGGTGTGAGGTTTCCTGGCCGTTAGAATATTGAAAGAAAAAAACCAGTAGGAAAAAATGCCTCTAGAGTGATCAGGGTCCCTAGGTTTTTTGTTTTTGGTTTTTCAGTCCTGGAAATTGAACGCAGGCCCTTGCACCTGCAAGGCAAGTGTTCTGCCACTGAGCTACATCTCCAGCCCTAGAGAGTATGTTCCAGAAAGGAAAAGCCTAGATGAAGTAGTATAAAACTCAAATGACTGGCCTCCTCAGGGGTGAAACTAAGCATGTATGGCTACATCTGGGCTATGCCTTGATCTCCACAATCCCAGCTCTGTTCTGGGAGAAATAGCGGTAACTTCTGTGACCCTCCTCTGCCTCGTGTGGGGCTACAGATGCTTTCAAGCCTTCTGGACAGTTCTACAAAATTAAAAAAAATATTTCATAGTTGAAATCAAAAGTTGGGTGAGTGTCCAAAGACTAATAGTCTTTTGAATGTTGAACGCTGTAACCTAGTTGTAAAATGGGTTCAGTGACTTTGAATGCATTTATAGAGACTTGGTAAGCTTACCCAGTCAGAGAGTGCCTTCTCCCTGCAGTGTGCACCCTTCAAGTTCTGTGAGGAGATGAAAAGTAGAGTGTTATTTTCAGCTGCAGAAAACAAATGCTATTTTCTCCCCAAGTTTCCAATTGCAGATTCCTTAACTACCCAGTGAAATTACTCTCTGGGTATGGAGCACGAAAATAAGATGTGTTATCATTTTATAAATAGCTAACTCAGAAGTTCTTGAGAGGTTTCCTTTTTTTTTTCTTCCATTAGCTAGTTGGGTTTTTTTTTTTTTTATGTTGACGACTGAGTATTCAAAAATGTTTTACTGAGCAATATTGACAAGTGGGTTTTTAAGGTATTTCAAGGGTTCAAGGAAGAGTTGGTGAGGTTCAGTTCTTAATTAAACACACTATGATATCTTATGGGAGTGTCTTTAAAAACTACTGTCTCAGTTTTTAAAGAGCATTAAAATATACAGCACTTTTTATGATCCTTTTGTTTTTAAATAGCAGATACATTTATCCATGTTGAGCTTTGTCTAGTGAGACCCGCAGCTCTGGGTGGATTTCACAGTTGCCTCTGCTGGTTAGTTGATTAAAGGGTCTGCAAAGGGTGTCTGCTAGGCCTCTCACTTTCAACTGCATAAATGAGTTCTCTCCTCTGCTGCTGTGACCCACGAGTCCTCCATGCTGCAGGCTTGAAGGGCTGTTGAAGATTAAGGATATTAACTGCATGCAAAGTATGTGACCGATGAGCACTAACACTCAGTTTCTATCGTTCTTTTCATTCCATACGCCATCTCTCATTCTCCTCCCATATTGTCCGTTTGAATTTAAATCCCGTGTAATGAAATCCACTCCATTTCCATGCGAACCTTATGCCACGTGTGAAATCCTGCGGCCCCTTTGGTTTCCCCTGGTCCTTGTGCAACTGTCCGCCTGGCTCTCTCGCTCTCCTGCAGACCCAGCCCTCATTCTTCCTATCTCCTTCAACAAACTTACGCAGGCACAAACATGGGACAGCCCTAGCTACAGTGTTCCCTCTGAAGGAGACAGTGACAATGGTAGGTGTTTTGTCTCTTCTTCCATGCTTTTGTGAATAAGCCGGGGACTGGGCCGCACATTGCTTCGTGTGTGGCTCGAGACAGTAGATGTGGACCTGCATGCTCCATGCTTAGGAAGCCTCGAAGGCAAAGTCCGGACAAGTGCATGTGAACTGTTGCCCAACAGTGGATGGCCTGACACTTGACATCCCTGAGGATGCTGAGTCTGGGGAGGATTTTACAGTGCTCTCTTCTCTGCCTATTTTGTTTGGGGTTTGGTTTGGTTTGTCTGCTCATCTGCAGACATTTGAGCTCACACATTCTGGTTTAGAATGTGGGTGTGGTGATACACTCCTATAATCCCAGCATAGGGGAGGCTGAGGCAGGAGGTTAGTGAGTTTGAGGCTACCTGAGGCTGTATAGTGGAGGCCTGCCTCAAAAAATAAGGTTGATCTTTTATGAGCTATGTTTATCACATGGCGTTTTTAAGGAGATTTAAAGGTACCAAGGCTAATCCTAGAGTTTTGCACTGAAAATAATGTTGACATTGAGAAGTTTCTAAAAATGAAGAGAAATTACCTTTCCCTTTTTATTTTTCCAAAGGGTTTTGTTTGTTTGTTTGCTTTTTTGTTTTTTTGTTTTTTTTTTTTTTCGAGACAGGGTTTCTCTGTGTAGTTTTGGTGCCTGTCCTAGATCTCGCTCTGTAGACCAGGCTGGCCTCGAACTCACAGAGATCTGCCTGGCTCTGCCTCCCGAGTGGCTGGGATTAAAGGTGTGCACCACCGCCACCCGGCTTTTTCCAAAGTTTTTATACATCTTGACTTTTATACTTTTTTTGGTGTGAATTCACTCACATTAAAGGATGCTGAGTTAGTCTGAAAATAATGTATTAATTTTTAAAAATTGGGGACACCCAGGGAGTCTTAATATGGATATCCTACTTTTGTCTCAATTAGATAGTTCAGCCAGTTCAAGATAAAAATAAAATTATTTAGAACTATATACTACATATATCCAAATCACTGTTCTGGTTTAACTCGAGTTGTAAACATTTTACCTCAAACTACAAAGTGATAGAAGAAATATTAAATGAAACAGAGAATTGAGATGTGAGGCAATAACCATTATGCACACATAGCAGTATGTATGTTTTTGGATGTTAAATGTGCTCTCTATAATATCTATAACTACTTGCTGTGATCTCTGCTTAAAATTCAGCCAGATTTTCTACTTGTTAAAGAATAATGCATATTCTGATAAACTGATTCTACAAGAAATATTAGTATTTCCTAGTTGTCTAAATCAGTGGTTCTTGACCTTCCTAATGCTGTGGCCCTTTAATACTGTTCCTTATGTTGTGGTGACCCCCAACCATAAAGTTATTTGATTGCTACTTCATAACTGAAATTTTGCTGCTGTTATGTATTATAATGTAAGTATCTGATTTTTCTGATGGTCTTAGGCAACCCCATGAAAGGGTTGTTCACTCCCAAAGGGGTCGAGACCCACAGGTTAAGAATTGGTGGTCTAACATTTTTTTCACTGAAAATAAGCATAATTTTAAAAAAATCATGAAACAATATCCCCTTCTTACATCATCCTGCTTTAAATTCTGGAAGCTGGGGATGATTTGGTGGAAACTTTCTTGATAAGCTGTTCTTTTATTTAAAAATAGATGACCAGTTATGAAGAGGAGTTTCTGCTTTTCCCAAAACCTGGTTGTTATTTACAGGAAATAAGCCTAGTATGAAAGATTTGGTGTGAGTTGGTATTTCCTTGGGAATGATGTCTGAAACCAGAGGAGTTTTTTTTAAACTTGGGAAAGATTTAGAAATTTTAAACAGCAGAATTTCTCTGCTGGTGTGTGAACCGACCAATCTCAGACCGTCCAGGTGCTGTGTGGATGTCGCTGTGAGATAGGGACCAGGGAGCCCTCTAAGACTGCCTCCTGTCAGCAAATCTACACTCACTGTACCAGTGAGGACCTGATGTACAAGGCTCTAGGCCAGGCCGCCTTTTTATTGGAAGTTCTGAGATGTCGACAGCCAGTAATCACTGTGAACATCTAAAAAATAAAACAAGCCTTGCATTTATTACATGACCTTTCTTTCCTGTGTATAACAGTTCCAGGGATTTACCACATAGTGCCACAGCAGTATTCAAAGGATTGTTTCCAATATTCCTCTGGATTGGGCAATCGTGTCAGATGTCTTTGGTGGTTTTCGTTTTTTCTTCATTTGATTTGTCCGAAGTGTGACACACATCTTCATCCCCTGTGTGTTAGACTCGGCCTTGTGACTGCAGCATGCTTTCTGTCTCGGTTGCAGAGGCCATGCAGGAGAAGAGCTGAGGATCATGGCGCACATGCTTTCCACGTTGTTCTCGGTGCTTCCATAGAGCCAGACCCTTCCACGCTAGGCCTTCTTGGCATGTCCAGAAATGCTGATGTGCACATTAGTTGTTTCCTCGGCTTCTTTGTTCTCTGACACAAATGATAGTGTAGACCACCATAACGTAACTTTTAGTTATTAGCTTCACACACTTGGAATAGTCGTTTCTTTGTTTATCGCCTCATTTTGCACACAAAACTTCTCCTTTCATTTAAACCCCTTCCAACATTCTGTTCCAGATTGAACTCATTTTAAATTCACCATTTTCTTTGTAACATACTCTTCAAAGAGATTTTTTTTTCTTTTATGGCAAACAGGCTTGACCAACCTTGGGCATTTGGAGATTCACAGTTTCTGAAGTCAGTCCCCGACAGGGACAGATGGCATGGAAGTCCATCTGTGACTCTGCCTGCCTCTGCCACAGGCTGGGGTGACTCCCCTTCCCTCTGCTCATTTATGAGAACTCACCCTCTTCTCCTGACCTAGCTCTTCTTTTGTGGCTTAGTCTTCCCTTTCTTTACCCATTTACTCGGAAGTCAAAAACCCATCCTGGCCTCTTTTGAGGTGTCTCTGCCTTTTCACTTGTGGTGAATTCATAGGTACTAATTTAGACTTATTTAAAATTGATCTTTGTATAAGAGTAAGTGAATGGACATCCATCTCCAACCGGTTTACAGACATCTTTGTTTCTTTTTTGATGACAGTGTAGCACTAAGGTCTTATTCACCCCGTTACAAAAACAGGGAAGCTGAGGATGTGGGAAGTTCTTCAGTGGCTTTCCACCCCGGCTTCAAATTAGAATGCCTGGTCCTTGGGTTCAGAGACGTTAGGTGAGCACTGGTGTTGAGTCAAAGCATTTGCTTGTTTGTTTACCTTTTTATGTGGTACATGGTAGACATAGGAATGACAATATCTGAGTTAAGTAAACTGCCCAAGATAACAGAGAGGAAATTTCAGCATTTGAAGGTCAGTAAATGCACCTAATTTACTTGGAGCACCAGGAGGAAATGAATGAATTTGTTTGGCTTATTTCTGGTTCCCAAGAGCCCACTGGAATCTAAAACTCATAAGTGTTCAAAGTCATTGTATGTCTGCCCTTGAATTTAAACATATAAAAAGCTACACTAGTTCACATTCTTAACTTCCAAGAAAGAGGAGGCTAAATTTCAAAGCCCCATGCTTTCACAGAGAAGAAATTTCCTTTAATTCTATTTAGTTTAGGTAATAGGGGTATGTTAGCAAACTAATCATTTTTGTGCAAAATGCATGATTTTTTAATTATTAATGAAGTGGTAAAGCCAACGCCTGCTTTAGAACTGTGAGCGTCCTTTCCTTAACTGAAAGGTAACAGCTGGAGAAAGGGTTTTGTGTGCGCCTGGTAAGTGCCTCCCTGTGCTAAGCACGCCTCTAACACACATGCAGCTCCGAAAAAGATGGACACAGTGTCTGCTGCTGTGGAACTTTTGTTTTAGAGGTTAATGTGTTCAGACCTGGAAAGTAATTTGGAATTTTTCCGTGAGAGGAGAAAATCGAGAAACTAGTCATCAGGACAGTATAGTTTCTGCAAAGATAATCTTCAGATGCTTGCATCCTTCCCAAGAGATTGGAAATAGTTGTTTGCTCCACTCATCAAAGACCTGTCTCAGCACCCTCCTTTGTAGGATACAGCAGAGCATGCCATTGGGCTCTTGCAGAGCTGTGCATGTTATGCAGCAATACAGAGTGATGAGTGCCAGAGATGTACAGATAAAACACCTTTGATGTTCATGGAAGTAGAGATTATGGGTAAAGGTGCAGATGCCGTAGACTGAAACATAGAAAGGATGGGAAGATCAGTGGAATCCTCCATATACAGATATCACCATCTTCTACAGGCCTGCGTTTAGAAATTTGATCCTGTTACATGGACTATACCCAGCAAGTCTTATGGCCTGTTGTAACTGTTAACCATTTGCTCCCTGATAATTAAACAACAAAGAGCTCGTTTTTCTCTGTATCTCAATCATCTGCCCCTCTCTTCCTGAGCACAAGTGTGTAAATGTGTGTGTGTGTGTGCACACTCGCTTACAGAGCTCACTTTCCCCTCTTTTTAATTTATAGTTAAACCAGATGACATTGAAAAGCAGATGCTAACAATTTGAGTATTATTATATATCTTCAAGTTAAACTTTCAGTCCCCTGAATTGAGTAGGGAGCTCTTGAAATGCTGTAATAGGGAATTAAGACAAGACAGGATAATTCTTACATAGGGCAGTTTCCTGAAGACTAGCTTCAGAAAGAAATAAGCTGGCAGGTTTATTAGCTGAAAGGGTTTCTTTAAAATTCTTAAATAGTCCACAGTAGTTATAACTAACCGTATAATTTTAGTGTATATACTACATAAATTCATTTCCAACAATTGTATGTACATTTGCAATATTTGTTTAAAACTGTAAACTACAGTTGAAATACTTTTTTTTTTTTTTGACTGCTTGCAGTTCACAGAACAAACACCCCAGTGTGCGGGTTTTTGTTTTTCAGAGGCACAGGGAATTTAAAATAAACAGGCATGTCAGGAAATTAAAACCCAGACTTCCTTGCATTCCCCTGCTATCCCTCACGGGGTTCTGCTAACACAGACAGATGCTAGGATCGTGTGCACTTAAGCCAGAGTTCACAGTTCATTCAACTTCCTCATATTTTCAGATTCAGAATGGAATCGTCCAATAAAAACATATTGAAAATATCAAGCAGGTCGTATTAGATAAGATTTCTCCAGGAACAAATGTAAGAGGGAAATGACCTCCAAAGCAAACAGTAGGCGTATTGGAGTAGGGGTCGAGGCGCCCCTTGGTGACGCGTGGGTGCATTACCAAGCTCTGTCCACATTCCTTGACTTTTTTGGTAAATTCGGTTAACATCTTTGGGAGACGAGGCCGCTGATGGTTTTACCCTGTATTTCTCTTCCCAATGTTGTACCCCCGTTGCTTCTCATTGGTCATCTTGCCCTTGCCTTCTTTTTAACTCCTCTGCCCAGCAACTGGATCACATTAGCCTCCTTTTGCTAGCATTGGCTTTCCTTCTTTCTTTCTTTGAACCAGTCTTACTCCAGAGACTCCTGTGATGCACTTTTTTTTTTTTTTTTAAACCAGTGATGTCTTGCTTCGCTTCCATCCTAAGTCCAGGGTACAGACTCCTTTTTCTGCAGTTCCGGAAAGCCTTGTGCGCCCTTAGGTCAGCCTTGTTCTCCAAGAACCGGGGCAAAGATTGTGTCTGTCACTCTTCTCATCTTCCCAAGCATCTCGGTGCTGGTTCTGGCGTCCTTGAACTCAGGTAGAAAGGAAACTAGAGGATTAAGATGGATACAGTCCCACAGCACTCAATATTTAAGTACACGAAGTACACACAGTTGTTTTTTTTTCTCTAAGTGTTATATTTGCAAGCCATATTTAATTTTTAAAGTGTGATAGACTGAGGTCGTTCCTGAAGCGACCTTGTAGGAAATGGCAGAATGAAAGTTGCACGCTCCTTGTATTCAGCGCTGTTTAAGTGACAGTGGCTGGAACTATTATTGCTGTTGTGGTGTCCCTACCACTTGCTAGGTGGTGGCGATTTCTGACGTGGGAATTCTCTGCACAAACTCTCCTGAATGACAGCACCGCTCCCGCTCCCAGCCAGATCTTAAAAGTCCACACAGAGAGAACCAGACCACTCCACTTCCAGCAGCAGAAGCAGCAGCAGCGTTGTGTCTCGAGGCTAAAAAAATCTCTAGCAAGAAAAACTTACAGTCAGCACCCCCTCCTCCCCCTGAGACAGGGCCTCCCTGTCTAGCTCTGGCTGGCATATGACTCACTATGTGGACCACGCTGGTCATTAACTCACAGAAATCCATCTGCCTCTGCCTTCCAAGTGCTGGGATAAAAGGCATGTGCCACCATGCCCGGCTACTAAAATCATTCTTTATGTGTAGAATATTTTTGGAAGGCTGCAAATCCACTTTTACTTACTTACTTTTCATTAGCGTTCATCTGTGAGGGGTGCAGCATCACACAGATCTCGTATCCAATGGCCTTTGCAAATAGGATGCTTTGGAATTTGGCACGAATCACATCACTCTTCCCATGGGCCAGAGTTATCTTTCCCTAGATTATTCTGGTTTGGTTGAGTTTGCCTCCAGGAGTCACTAGGTTTTTTTTTTTTTTTTATCCTCTGTTCACCTAAGTGCCTCTCTTGCCTAAGGAGAATTCAGTTTCATCTCTGGCATACACATCTTCAACTTCAAGAAGAGCTGTGCTCTCACTGGTTACTGAACCTCCTTATAGCCATCAAAAATGGCCTTGCAAACACAGCCTTCCTAATATACTTGGTTTTTAGAATACTGTTCCGAGCATTCCTCCACAGGTGCAAAGACAGTGGAAAGCCATATGGAGAAAGTATTTTAATTTTCCCAACTGTTGTTATCACCTAGATGTTTAGTGCATATGAGTTTTGTGAGTTTTTTTTCCCCCATTGTCTATTTGTTCTGTTCTGTTCTGTTCTACACAGTGCTGGGGGCTGAACCCAGGACTTCATATATACCGGGCAAATGCTTCACTACTGAGCTACACATTCAGCCCAGGAGAGTGTATATTTTCTTTTTTTTTTAAACTTAAAAGATTTATTTATTTTTATTTTATGCATATGGATATTTTGCCATACATGTATGTCTTTTTGCCATGTACATTCATGGTGCCCTCAGAGGCCAGAAGAGGGCTTCAGATCCTCTGGAATTGGAGTTAGAGATAATTGTGAGCCACCGTGTGGGTGCTGGAATTGAACTTGGGTCCTCTGGAAGAGCAGACAGCTGAGCTGACTTTCTAGCCCCAAGAGTATGTATTTTCTGAACTACTCCAGAGGAGGCATGTTTTCAGCCACTGCTGTGGTAGGAAGCCTGAGGCCTCCGAGCCAGCGGTGATAAAGCTACCTGTAGTCCGGCCAGCCTTTCTGACAACAATCCGAGCTCATCTGTAGAGAGCTGGCTCTTTGAACACCTGGCTGATGGGGCAGAAAGCAGGATTTTTCCATTCCATTCTCAAATAGATAGTCCCACGTGTTATCACTTAGTTTTGGATAGAGGCTTATTCAATGTGAAGCCAACAAGAACAGCTTCCTGCGCCTATTTCTAACATGTAAAACAATTCTAGTATCTTCTTATTTGATCTAAATTACTTAGATTGAAAGAAAGATAAGCGTACAGTTAGAATATCGATTAGAACAGAAGAAACAGTGGAAAGGAGAGGGAAGTGGGTGATGGCATGCTCTTATCTCCACCCCTCCGAGACCCGCCCCTCAATCCAGTCCATCCAGTTCATTCAGTCACCACGAAAACAGCTTGGCAGTCCACACAACGTAGACTAACTCAAGAGATAATTTCCCTTTGAATATTCACATCAAACTTTTGCTGTGAACCTGGACTCCCCTTGCGCCTGTGAAAGATAAATAATTTGGGATAAATAAATTATTTAACTGCACTAGGACTAGCCCTTTGTAGCAATATGGATTGATTTCCCCCCCCCCCTCCATTTCTATTCCAGTGTTTCTAAGACCTCAGAGAAATTTGGAGTCGATAGACCCGCAGTTCACGATTCGGAGGAAAATGGAGCAGATGAGAGAAGAGAAGGAGCTGGTGGAGCAGCTCCGCGAGGTACTGGGGGTGGCGGGGACAGAGTGTGATGCTCGGAACCGAAGCAGCACTCGGTGTGTGGAAAAAGCCATCCTGCAGTGCTGCACACAGTCCCAGGTTCAGATCCAGCTAGATGGGTCCCTGAGAGACTCTTTGTTAGTGAGTGAGTCCCTTAACTCTGACTTTCAGTTTCTGCTAATGAAGACTCATCACTGGGTTCTGCTATACTATAAAAGAATACCTGTCATTTATTTGCTTAATAGAAGTATGTCATTAGTTTAAAGATATTTATATAGTATTCTGAACTTTGTATTACAAACCAGTCAGAGCTTTTAAGTCCACTTTGTAATAAGCAAACCATTTGAATTCCTATGGAAGGTGAAGTCTGGCCTGGATGCCATCCAAGACTTTGAGCTCAGTAAAGGTGGGGATTGGGGCTGTGTGTGTTCACTGCACTGTTGTGGAACCTCATGGGCACTCTGAAGGTCTTAGTGTCTATGTAGGAAAATGACACAATTGTATAAGAAACTAACAGTCCCATCGCCAAGAAGAGGCTGGTGTCAGCTGCAAAAGGCAGCTTGTAAGTAACTCACATTCAAAGAGAAGTGTCATGGTTAGGGCCACAGAGGGTAAGAAAGCTCCTGAGGGGCCACAGGTTTTATGTTGAAGCCTCTCCTTCCTCTAACACATTTTTTTTGGCCACTGTATTAATCAGGGCCTTCTAAAGGGAAAGAACTGTTAGAATAAATGAATATATATATATATATATATATGCATACACACATATATGTAAATATGTGCATATATATGTATGTATATATATTTTATTTTAATTATATGTAATTTAAAATAATCTCTTAAATATATATGTATATATATTTAGGGGATTTATCTGATTGACTTGTAAGTAATCACAGTAATCATTGTCTCACACTGAAGAGGCCGAGAATCCAGTAATTGCTCAGTCCTTGAGACTGGATATCTCAGCGGACTGAATTTGGAACTGAAAGCCTAGAGGACTCTTGGGTGCTACTGGTCTTCAGTATATGTTGGACTCTAAAAGCAAAGCTTCCTTCTTTCACATTTGTTTATCCCAGCTGCCACCAGAACATGTCACCCCCATGTAGGTGGGTCCTCCTGCTTCAGATAATCTGACCAAGAAAACCCCTCACAGCTGGGCTCAACAGCTTGTGTTTTGGTGAGTCCAGATGCAGACAAGCTGACAACCAAGATTTGCCATCACAACCACGACCCCATGCCAAGCAGCATTTAGGTGAAGGATATGATGCTTATATAGTCTATTGAGAAGAGATAGTCAAAAGAAGGAAACAGAAATACACAATTTCAGAAAACAGTGAATTTTAGCAAAGGAGCAACAAACGTTCTCAATAAAAATGAAAGTAAGCGGTCAGCCGCCGTCTTTATTACTGCAGGTGATGCTTTATCAGTGGTGTAGGGGCCTGTTAGGAGCAACAAATGGCGGGAGGCCTCCTACCAACACTGACGGGCTCAACAAGCACAGGGAAGTTGGACTTAATGGCCTGGCATATACGAACGAACATGAACTTGAAAGGCAGACTTCAGGATGTGTGAGAGGACAGTTGAAAAAACAATAGCCCATGTTTTAACCCTAAACTTGAGTAATTTAAAAATGAGAATTAGAGACAAAGATTACCTTACAAAACTAGGTGTCTGGGAACTAGGGAGGTGGCTTAGTTGGTAAAAATGTCAGCTATACAGGCGTGAGGACATACGTACAACCCCAAGAACCCACGTCAAAACTGGATGTGAAGCCGGGCGGTGGTGGCGCACGCCTTTAATCCCAGCACTCGGGAGGCAGAGCCAGGTGGATCTCTGTGAGTTGGAGGCCAGCCTGGGCTACCAAGTGAGTTCCAGGAAAGGCGCAAAGCTACACAGAGAAACCCTGTCTCGAAAAACCAAAAACGAAAAAAAAACCCCAAAAAACTAGATGTGGTGATGAGCGCTTGTAATCCCAGTGTCTAACTTTGCTAATGCCGTGATTAAATACCATGACCAAGGCAACTTATAAAAGAAAACATTTAATTTGGGGACTTACCGTTCCAGAGGGATGGAATCCATGCCCATCATGGCAGGGAGCATGGGGGCGGGCAGGCATGGCGCTGAGCAGTGCTGGGAGCTCCCATCTCGATCCACAGGCACAAAGCAGAGAGAGCAGCCTGGGAATGGCCTGGGCTCTTGAAACGTCCAAGTCCTCCCCCAGTGACCCAGCTCCTCCAACAGGCCGCACCTCCTAAAACCTTTCCAAACAGTTCCACCAACTGGGGACCAAGTATTCAGACATGTGACCTATGGGGTTCATTCTCATTCAAACACCCCTGGACCAGCTTTGGGAAGGCAAGGACAGGTGGATCCTAGGTTAATTGGTGAGATCCAGGTAAAAGTAAGCATTCCTGTCTTCAAAAATAAGGCAGAGAGGGAGGTAGACCCCTGAAACTGACTTCTGATCTTCTTATGCACATGTGCGTACACATCCACACATACTCATACACAACACAGGCACAGACACAGACACAGACACACACACACACACACACACACACACACGTAAGTGATGTCTCCACACAGATCTGTTCTGAATGTCCAGTTCGTGAGCTCTTTGCAGTCTTCACTCATTGCAAATCACTCAGTTAGCTGTCCCTTCATAGCTATTGCTCACTTCAGAAGAGCTTCTGCTTCAGCAGCAGCTTTAGCTCGGGGTTTAAAGTTGAGCTCAGTACTTCCTGCTAGAGAATAGACTAGTCACACCCTTCCCAGGCCTCCCAGTAAGCACACCTGCAACCCTGAAGGGCCAGGTGAAGAAGGCAGGTTGGTGATGGCCTTGGAACTTGAAGACTATCATGGTCATGAGCTCCATGGGTTTTCTTCTTACCTCATGTTTCTCTGGAGCCAGAGACACTAATGCTCACATAGCGAAGGCTCATGTCCTCTACCCGGACAACTGGGGAGTGAGTGGTCGAGCAAGACAGAGAACTTTCAGGGGTTCTACTCTAGCCGGACACCAGAGAAAAGGAGCTAGTCCCTTGTGCCCTGTTAGCAAAGGCTGAGTCAGAGGCCATCCTGTGGGAGTGGTGTCAGAGAAACCAAGGTGGAAGCCAGAAGTTACCCTCTCTAGTAAAGAGCCTGTCTGCTGCTCCCACAGAGCCAGGGGAGGCCTGTGGGGAGCCTGGATCCTTCCTCTGGTGCCTAGCCAGAGGAAGACCACTACTATCATGCCCCTTTTCTGAGGCCAAGTGGAAAACTTGGTGGGAGTCTTTCTTTTTGTACCAGACCAGTAACCCTAAACACAGCTACCTAAAACAGAGTTCTAAGGGAATCTGAGACTCATGACACAGTGCAAAAAGTGCAATCAAAAAATCACTCCTCAAATCAAAGATTGGGAGGATCATATACCACGTGAGAAAACAGCCCACAGACGTCAGCCCTGATCTGGCAAGGATGTTAAAATGACCTGACAAAAGGTGGAAATGTCGTTTATCTTGGCTACCAGTGAAGATCCTGCTTTGATCCCCAGCACTGCAGGGGTGAAAAGAATGCCTAGAATTGTGTGATAGATTTTCAAGCAGCCATAGTAGAGAGACCTCGGTGAGTAATGAGAAGAAGCCATACAGTGGTACACCAAGGAACCAGAAAATCTCAGCAAAGGAGAGCCAAGTGGATGTTTGGAACTGGAAAATATATTATCCACAATGATGAAACCTGATGGAGAAGAGTGGAAAAATGGTGGGATGAGCCGGAATGACAGGATGATAGACATGACTTTAAGACTCAGAGAGAAAGCAAACTGAAAACAGATGGATAGAGCTTGGGAGCCTGTGAAGGAATGATGTGTGCAAAGAGTTCAAGAAGAAACATCAGTCCCCTGGGCATCCTTGTGAAAGAGCCTTGTATTTCTTGACACACAATAATAACCATGGTCGTTTTGCAAGTTGTTGTCGTCATTGGGAAAATTTGGCAAATAGTGTATGAAATCTGTCTTGCTTCCTAATTCTCCCGACTTCTTTCAAAATTCAAGTTTAATTTTAAATTATGTGTCTCTGTGTATGTCTGAGTATGGGTATGCATATGAGTGCAGTACCTGCAGAGACCAGAAGAGGGTGTCAGATCCTCTAGAGCTGGAGTTAGAGGCAGCTGTGAGCAGCCTGATGTGGGTGGTGGGAACTGAGCTCAGGTCTTCTGGAAGAGCAGTATATGTTCTTAACTGCTGAACCATTTCTTCAGCCCTTCGAGTCTAATATTTAGAATAAGGATCATTAATTGATTTCTCAACTAAAACGCTTCCCTCCATCCCCCTCCTACCTCATACCAACTCCAGCGAGCTAGCCAGATTTGGTTTTATCAGTCCATTCATTCTGTTTTTGTATTCCCATAACCAAAGCTAGGAAAATATTGAACTTCAGTGATTCCAGTTTTGGTTACACAGGTGTGTGATCCCAGTACTGAGGAGGTGGAGGCAGGAGGACCAGGAGCTCAAGGTCATCCTCAGCTACACGGAGAGTTTGAGCTAGCCTGGACTACATGTGCCTCTATCTCAGAAACAAACTACAAAAGGATTTTATTATTTCTGCAGTTTTTAATTAAAACATTTCAGTACAACTGAACTTGTCTTTATATAGAGGGTTTTAAAAAAGAAGTTTGAAAATATTTAATGAGTGTTTTTCAAACATTCTCTCTGTGTCTGGGCTGCGTGTGTGCGTGCGTGCGCGCGCACTTGCACTCACTATGGGTATACATATATGTAGAGGCTAGGAGATGACTCCTCAGATGCCATCTACATTTTTTTTTTTTTTGAGTCAGGGTCTCTCTCTCATGGGCCTGAACCTTGCTCACTAGGCTGACTGGCTAGCAAACCTCAGTGACTCCCCTGACTTCACCTCCCCACTGCCAGAATTACAGGCATACGCTATCATACCAGACTCTTAGGGGTTCTGGCATCAAGCTTGGGTCCTTGACAACACTTCGCTGACAGAGCCACCTCCCCACCTCTAGACAATCTTACCCTTGCCCCCCCATTGAGAATAGTGCTTCAGTTCATAAATACAGCTGTGTTTAAAACTTAACTTGCTTCAGTGCCCATCGCAACTGGCTCTTTCTGCTTCCCACCCCCCAGAGCATCGAGATGAGGTTGAAAGTGACCCTGCACGAAGACCTAGGTGCAGCGCTCATGGACGGTGTCGTGCTCTGCCACCTGGCCAACCACATCCGCCCGCGGTCTGTCGCCAGCATCCACGTCCCCTCACCTGCGGTTGTAAGTATTGCCAGATAGAGGAAAACTGGCGTAGGACAAGCTCTCTTTGCACAGAGTTGTTGGTTAAAGAAGCGGGTGAGGTCTCCGGGAGTCTGCCCGGATCCCTTCTGTTGGGACAGAGCAAAGGGAGCCTTAGGAAGCAGCACTTCCGGTAAAGAAAGGCTGTTTAAAAAAAAAAAAAAAAAAAAAAAAAAAAAAAAAAAAAAAAAAAACATGTATGGGGAAGACAGAAATAACTATCTCAGGTGTGGAGTTTAAAGAAGTTACAGATCGATGCCCTGGTTTAAAGGCTATTAGAGCACAGAGATTTGGCCCTTACAAAGGGGTCTTTGAACAGCAAGGTGTCTCTTCAGAAGGCTGTCTGGTCGATGGCTTTTTCTAAGTGGACTCTCGCGTGCTTTTTTCTCAGTAGGCCTTCACTAGCTATTCATTCCCTAGATAGCCCCAAGCTGAGCCCCCCTGCCTCAGCCTCCCCAGTGTGGTCGTTACTGATTGGGATCTCTTCTCTTTATCCCATCATTGAGGGTTTTGCTGTAGTTTGTGAAGGTATATAAATATAGAAAGCACCCTGAATAGCCGACCAATCCAGGCATAACTGGTTTTTCTCCTCCCTTCCTCAGACCCAGGGCGTCTGCCGGCCAAGCAGGTGCTTTCCTAGCCCTTGTCCTAGATGTCACAGAGCCAGGGTCAGGTGACAGAAAGCTACAGGGGCCATTTGTGGCCCTGCCTGCAGGAGCGGAGGGATCAGAGATATAGGCTTATCTTATAACCCACATAGGGTTATCCGAATAAGAACAGAGAGAGTTTATGTCAACAGAGTGGGTGCATTAGGGAAAGTTGAGGCGCTTAGGGACTCAGGTGCAAGGTTGGATTAAGATTCCAGATCCACGTCTAAAAGCTTTGGGCAAGTTGCATCCTGTCATTAGCTTGATATACGCCCTTCTCTGGAATAGACCTGCTCTTGAGAAGATGAAATGAGGTACCAGAGAGGCAAGCCACGTAAATGAGTCACTTGCTACTATGTGTGTTTATATAGCAGAGCCGCTAATCTTAAGGTATGATTTCGACTGTGTAATCAGTGTGTCAGGTGACCACTTGTGTCCTCCTCCTTCAGGGAGCTCTCACTAGGTCCTTTTTATTCTACTCTGTTTTCTCCTGGCCACAGAAAGATGAGCTAGTGATCTCATTTCAACCGTCAGTTCCTTTTCTATAATATTGACTGCTTTTTTTCTTTCAAAAGTATGGCCACTTTTATTTTTCTTTCTTTTTGCCTCAGAAACATTGGAGGGGTAGCAGTATAACTTCTCCTTGAAGTCTGTCTCTAGCAGCCTTACTGTAGGACAGTGAATTCTATCCTTCAATGCAGTGCAGAGGTCTCCAGTATCTTCCTGTTACTGTTATTAAGACTCATATTTATTTTTTAGTTCTATGTGTAGGTGTGTGCACATAAGCACCGGTGCCTGAGGCCTGAAGAGGGCATTGGATGTCCTGGAGCTGGAGTTGCAGGTCTTATGTGGGTGCTAGGAACTGAACTTGGGTCCTCCCTTGGTCACCAAGCCAGTTCTCCATGACATTGCGTGAGCTGTATGTCACACCGTGAGCTTCCCCCCCCCCCTTTTTTTTGAGACATACTGGGTTCTCTGGCTTCCAAATGAAGAGTTCACTGTCACCTTGCAAGGTGTCAGGAGACATTAAGAATTGTGAACTCTTACACTTTTATTTATGTTTCAGAAAAAAACACTATACTTTGGAAGAGATCTTTTCATTTTAATAATTTTTAATTGGAAAAATATAGGAAAAAGTGCTTGGTAGGAGAAAATAGCAGAAGCAGCATCCTTCTGTCTTTACCATTAACAGACTCCATACATTTGTGTTTTTAATTATGATCTTATATATATTATGTAGTGGTATTTAAAATCTATGAGAGCCTAAATTGTCTGTCAGTCATCAGATCTTCCTAAGCATCCTTTTTGCTGTTAGGTTACAGGAGTCTGTTACAGTTCGCTTCTAAATGCCTACTAATAGAAATTCTCCTATGATCTGCTTGAAGTATTTTTGTTTTTAAAGGTTGTGTGTGTGTGTGTGTGTGTGTGTGTGTGTGTGTGTGTGTGTGTGTGTAGGCATGCACTTGCCACAGTGTGTGAGTAGAGATCACAGGATAACTTACAGAAATTGGTTCTCTTCTCCTACTGTGTGGGTCCTGGAATCGAACTCAGGTCATTAGGCTTGGCAGCAGGTGCCTTTACTTACTAAGCCATCCTGCCAGCACTTCAGGCAGTTTCCGATGGACCCAGCCCTGCTGTAGCCACAGAACCTGGACCCGTGGGTGCCCACCACCCTTCCCACCACAGTTCCTGCTCTACGCCGTGAGAAATTTGGTTTCTTTCTATCTTCCCTCATTGCAAGCCATCACCAGTAAGAACTTCCCCCATGTCACTCTACACCCTCCTGGCTTACTGTTTCCAGCTACACAGAGCTGTGTGTCCCAAGGTTTGTGTCTGCTTGTTCCACTGGTGTGCCCTCAGCACCAAAGGCAGCCTGTGTAGAGTAGACAGCCGATACGGTAGTGTCTGCACCATCGACGATGCGAGGGTGCCTGTCCCGACCGTACCGCTGCAAGCATTACGTGTTCTGGTCTTTGATTTCATGAGTCCTGTGGTGTGTGGTTTTTTTTTAATGCCAAGCTCAGGAAGGTAGTTTGGATAGTCATTGCCTTTCTCAACATACTGAAAGTTTTCCTTCGGAGGGAGAAAACTAGTTTTTCTTCAGTTTTCCCAGCTGTAAGCCAAACATCGGCATACCCCCCACCTTCCCCCACCCCCACCCCGTTGTATAGTGAATGTGAGTTTTGATTGGTTAATGGTGACAATGAACCCCTGTCACAGCACTGTACCTGAAATAGGAGTCCATGATGGCAGACAGTGGAGCCCTAGGACCACAGGATGCCGGGATTCTGGTGCCTCACTTCCTCCGGAACCTATTCTTCTCTATTCCTGGTGTTCCCTCTGATCCTCCTGTCTGTGTGTGGCTGGGCACAGCTGTCCTGTGTGTCTTTCTGTGACCCTGTGACAGGACTTCCTCTTCTGCCCTCAGGGATAGTATTGGTTTTGCCTCTCCGCTCAGTTGTTTCAGCCACACTTCTTGCTTTCCTTTTTAAGGAGATTAATAGTGGAATATTTAAAAAAAAAAAAATGGTAAGACGTGTTTAAAACTTACCTTCTAAAAATGTTCCTGTATGAATCAAATGAACCTGTTATCCATCCACACTTTCCAGGTCATCAAAGTGATTTTTTTTCGGGGGGGGGGGCCGCAGGTGAGGGGACAGTTAGCCTCATGGATTTTAACCCTTTGTTTGGAAATACATTTGTTTTTGGAGAAAGGTGATATTTGTGGTATATTTTTAGGTGAACTAAAATGGGTTATCCAACTGTATGGTGTGTATTTTTGTGTGCATATACACAGATACTTAGAGGTGTGAGCAGAAAACCTGGCTAACATATATGTCAGCATATCAGCATTACAGACTTGTGTCTATCTAAACATCTCTCTACCAAGCACATATAAAGGCCTGTGTATGCATATGCATGCACAGTTTAAGAATATGACCTACAATATTAAGTTTTTTTGTCTCTAGATGGATGTTTCTGGATAGCTTTTTATCTTAATACTATGTTGTTTTCTGTATGTTTACATTTCTAGCCCAAAACTAAGCATGGCCAAGTGCAGGAGGAATGTGGAAAACTTCTTGGAAGCATGCAGAAAACTTGGCGTTCCTGAGGTAATGTAAGACTCAGTTCAAATGGCCACGTTTTGATAAAAACGTCATTGTAGCTGTTTGAACCATTGAATAGACATCTTGTTTTGGTTTCACTTTTTTTTTTTAAATTTCAAGAAATCATCTTGAATAAGTGACATATATTTTTAGCTGAAATTGTTATGTTACAATGAAATTTAAAGTGGTTTTACATGTATGGTTCAGTTCTAAGAAAGGGGGAATCATTTTTTTTTTTGGAATGTGAAATTCCAAATTTAAAAGAAAAGGGCTAATATCAGTAAATTGATAAGAATCAGTAAGTTATCTAAGCAGAAATCGCTGAGACAATGAGTGGCCTAGGACCAGATCCATAGAGTAGCTAAGAGGAGCAGGTCGGAACAGGAGGGTTCTTTAGCCTGGGCTCTGATGCCATACTAATGGCTGGCTTTCATTCCCAGTAGCTGCATTTTAAGATAGGAGTCAAACTAACGTTCGTTTAAAAATACAATGATTGCTGCTGTTGTCGTTGGTGATAACAATGCACGGGGCGTTGTAGTTTGCTCACTGCATTTTCATTTTATGCTTCCGTCTGCTCTAGGCCCAGTGTGCAGCTCTCTTTAGCTCACCTAATTACACAGTAAATATATGATTATATATTTAACCATCCCCACTCCCCATCCCGGGCTCAGCCCTATAGACACCCACAGGAAGGTGCTCAGGGCTTTTAGAGACTTCCATATTTAATTTAACAGAAAATGACTTCAGGATTTAGGTAGCAGTCATAGAAATGAAGATGTTCCTCATCATTGTGGTAAACAGAGATGAGTAGAAATTACATTTCTTATGGCTTCTATGTTTCCTAATGATATAGGGACAAAGCAACTTAAAAAAAAAAACCCGAAAACTCTGATGGGAGACTCTGAGCTGGTGTATCACATTTCAAAGTATACTGCACCCCTCTCCTCCTAGCCCCCCACTTTCCTTTCTTTCTCCCTCTTATTTTGGCTTAGGGGAAGGTTAGAAGGATTCTCTTGTTATTTGAGAAAAGGGAAACTATTATTAAAGTGTCCTTACATCGAGCTGTGGCAATGAAATTTACCAACTCCATTGTTTTGCAAAAAAATCTAATTTTATTTACTAGCCGAAATGTTTCATGATCAGTTCTGCTTTCAACTCCATTAATCTGTGCCTCTGTGTCGTTTGTGTGTGTGTGAATACCAGAAACACTCTTGGCTTCAGATATCTGTGAAAATACAATTTTTCTGATCATTTGATTCTACCATGGGCTATTAAGAGTTCCCGCTGTGAATCGGAATTCTCAAGCCAATCGCAGATGATAAATGACCCACATCTGTGTGGAAAGCCCTGAGGAGTTATGAAGGATCATTCTTGTCACTGTCTCTTGGCTTACCCTGGAACAAAATGAAATGTGAATGCCCTTACTAAGTGAGAAAAGGAAATTAAATCACCATAAAAAAGAGCAAAACATTACAATTTCTCAATATGCCCTATCATGATGCCTTTAATTGTAATAGTCAACTCATAACTCCCAAGAATGGTGAAGAAGAGTGAATGACACTTGCAGAACCACATGACCCAGTTGGTTATACTTGGCTATTTTTTAAAGTTGTAAGGGATTTTCAAGAGGGGTGTGTATGTGTGTGTGTGTGTGTGTGTGTGTGTGTGTGTGTGTGTATCTACTGTATTTCCACTGGTTGCAAGAGTTACCTTAGATCACTGCTACTAGAACAAAAATGTGCATAAGCAACTAAACTTCTTTCCTGAGAATTTTAAGTAAGGAAAACACACTTGCATGGAAAACCGGAAGTCCCCAATTGGGAAGTAATTAGCAATTCTTCCTGCTTGCTCAGAACAGAATGTGCTCATCTCACAAATGCATGAGGAATGTTTCATTCAAGGAGTGACATGAAGTTCATCTGTTGTCTGAGACTGTGTTAGTTCTTTTGTCATAGGATCACCATTTGGAGTTACAGCCTAAAGTCGGCATAAACACTTTGTACAGTTTGTCAGGTACATAGGGGTAGACGCAAGAGCTGAGCAGATTTAGTTAAATGATTACGTGCAAAGTCAGTTGATGGAGCTGGAAGGGCAACAGTTTTTAAAATTGCCCTTATTTTTATAGTTTATTCCATTTTTTAGAAATCCCTACCAGTACCGTCAGTGCTTATTAAATATTTATGTACAATTGAACAATTGATCCTCAGACCAGGTGGTGGTCTGTTGATTATCTAAGAAGTGTGCCCATGTGGGATGTGTAAGCAGCATTTCAGCTCACTAGATAATAGAAGAGTTGTGGATGAAGCTGTCGCCCTGTGGTGTGTGAAGCTTACTCCTTACAGTAAGGGGTCCCAGGCTGGCTTTTGTGCACACATAGTGTCTCTGGTAGGCTCGATTCAGAACTGTAGACAGCATCAGGCAACAGGGATACCCTGTGTGAGGCTGATGCTGGGCTCAGATTGGCAGCTATCTCTGACCTCGGTGCAAAGCATCACCTTGGCCTTGAGGACAGTGCTTGATGGGCTCCCGAATCATTCAGGATAGAGTCTTTGTGTCACCGAAGAATCTGAGTCTGGTTAAGTCTTGGGCGCACGAAGCCATTTCTACCTCTGAGCTTCCTTTGTCATTTCTGGGTCAGCCGGGTCCCCCTGTGGACTGGTAACAGGTTCATTGTGGGCTATCATTCCACATCTAGACTACTTTAGGAATATTACTAGTAGTCTCTCAGGTTGAGAGAAGTCTCTCATTGAGGAAGAATCAAAAATATTATCCCGCAGATTACTATGCGGTTCACTGGGAAATGTTTCCACCCAATTTTAAATAAGTAACCATGGTCTTAAAACCATGGAATAGTCTTTCTTACAGAGATACCTGTTTAGATGGGAGGGGGTGGCGCTTGGATCAGAAAGATACTTTCTTTTCTCACTGCTCTGACCTTGCCCTGCTTTACTCTCTCTAGAGAGAACATAGAGAAGGAAGTTAAGGCAGTGACCCAGTCGGTAGTGGGTGTGGACACCTTGGCAGGCAGTGGCCCTTCTTCCCTCCTTGGCGACCAAGTCCCTTCAGAAGGATGCAAGGCCACTAATTTTCATTCCAGATTCACAAGGACAGGCTGTTGGGTGGACCTCAGTTGCCATACCAAGTGGGGTTAAGAACAACATGGAAAATTACTTGCAGATGCTAACACTGATTCTGTGAGCATAGGCTTAACTATGTTGGAGGTTTTCTCCTTTTTTTTTTTTTTAACCACCTTTCAGTATTTGGACTTGTGTTTTGTAATGAGATTTTCTACAGAAAGTAACGGTAAGGCATTCCTACATTACACATGCTGTGAAGAGTTAGATTTTGCAGACGTGATGTGGATCAGATTTTGTCATCCAATGGCAAATTGAAGCTATAGTTTTGTTTTCATTTTTAGGAGAAATGAGTTTCTTATTTTCTTTGAGTTTGTCTCAGTTTCCCACAAACCAGTGACTTTAGTCATCCCTTTAAATTGAAACCAACAGTTTTTTGAAGGGTGGACATGAGATTCTTGGCGTGATATTTATTTTGATTCAGTAATCTTACTGGTTTATTCTGTAGCTGGGTAAGGAAATACAAAGTGACAGGTTTGTTATTACACTAATTTGTAAATTCATACTTTTGGAGGAACCTACATTTAAAGTCAGCTCATCTCTTTTTTTAAGATTTATTTTTCTTTCTGATTACAAGAATGTCTGTGGGTTTGTGTGTGTGAGTACAGTCACCCATGAAGGCCAGAGGAAGATAGCAGAACCCTGCAGCTGGCATTTAAGGCTGTCTCCCCATCCCCACCAGTTCTTTTCTAAGGACCATACACTCACTCAAGTGAGCATCCTTTCCCTGGGGTGAGCTTCCTGCCCACCTCTGACCAGTTTAAAAGCAGCTTTTAAAATGAGGGTTTAAAAATTTTTAAATACAAGGACACTTGTATTTAAATTTTTTTCAAATATATTTAGTTATTTTTTCAAGATGTGGACCACCTTTTTTTTTTTTTTTGATGTTTTACTGTTGGCAATGACTTAGGCAGAGAGGAAAGTTTTACAGTAGAGATCTAATTTTTAATAACAGTCAAATTACATAGTAGATAAATCAGCTTGACAATATTAGAGCTGCCCTCTAAGTCCGTAAAATGGGCAATTCTTTATTGCATACTTGGAGAGAATTCGAAATCCTCCACTGTTCGTCCCTGTGCCAGACTGTATACCTGGTCACCAGGTTTGAGTGATTACCAACATACTGTTCTATGATATGTTCAATCAAAACAGAAGCATATTGATTAAGTAAATGCATTCCAGTTTTCTAACTAGAACTTCTGCCTGGATATGATTAGCTCTTAGAATTTAGACTCAGTGGCACCAGTAGTGTTCTAGTTGGTTTCTGTTGCTGTGATAAACACCATGACCATACGCAACCTGGAGAGGAAAGGATTTGTTTCTTCCTACAGCTCCCAGGTAATGGCCCACCACTGAAGGAATGAAGGGCAGAAACGGAAACAGAGGCTGTTCAGAAGCACCACTTACTGGCTTGCTCAGCCACTTTTCCTTATACAGCCTAGGCCAACCTGCCTAAGGGTGATACGTAACTCACAGTGGACTGGGCCTTCCTACATCAATTTACAGTTAAGAAAATGCCCCACTGACATGCCCACAGGCCAGTCTGATGGAGGCAGTTCCTCAATTGAGGTTACCTCTTCCCAAGTGTGTCAAGTTGACAACCAGCTGATAACAACAAGCTGTGTCAGCTTGACACAGAGGCATATGACCTTCCCTTGTCCCCCAAATCTCTTGCAAATATAACAGTATAACACTTAGTACAACTTTAAAACTCCCACAGTCATTAAGATGTTCAACACTCAGACAGATGTGGTAGCACATGCCTTTAATCCCAGCACTCAGCAGACAGATACCTGCACGTATTTGTGACTTTGAGGCAGGCCTGGTCGATATAACAAACTCCAGGCCAGCCAGGGCTATGTAATAAGATCTTGTCTCAGAACAAAATTTACTTTAAAAGTCAAATGTCTCTTTAATAGTCCCAAGTCCTTTAACTGTGGGTTCTTATAAAATCAAAAGTAAGTTATATGCTTCTTTATTTCAAGAGAGAAAACCGGGGTACAGTTACGGGAAGAGCAAAGCCAAACCAAAATCTAACTGTAAAAAGCTCAGTGTCGGGTACCTGGACTCTCTTCTGATCTTCTTGTCTCCAGAGGGCTTAGGCAGCCCCACTGCTCTGGCTTCTAAGTCATATAGCCTGTCTCATAGGCTCAGGCTGGCCTCATTCCACACCTGCCTCTGCCCTTAGCAGACATCCCCTGATCCTGGCTCCTCCGATATCCCAAGATTTCCACTACCGCTGAGTGCGCCTCACTAGTGGCCTCTCCTAGTCTCTCATGATGCCCAGCCTCAGCTTCTCGCCATGATGCCTTCCATCCTGGAGTCTCTACTGCAGCTGAGGCTGTACTTTTACCAGTGGCCTCTCCAGGGATCCTTTCAGGGAGACTAACCCCGCCACACAGTGTCAAGCCTCAGCTGCTCTCCACGACACCTTCATGCCTTCAAAACCAGGACCATCTGGGATGAGACTCTTAGACATTATTTACCAAGTTCCGCTGACAAACTGATGTGCAGTCTCCCCCCTCCCTTCCCCCCTCCCCAGCTCCGACTGGACCACAGCTTCTGGGTGCTGACCCGGAACAGCACTTCCCAGAAGACTTGACCCCTGTGATGCTGGTCTCTTTTCAATCACGGATGATTGTCTCAGCTCCAGCTGCCCAGCATTGATTTGTTCCAGGAAAGCAAAGGTTTCACTGCAGTGGTGCTGGTCTCTTATTGATCACAGCTGACCAGATATCGCAGATGCTTAATTTGAACTATCATACAACCAGCTCCAAAGATGGACTTTGAGGAAATCTCAAGCTTCCTTCTGAATCTTCCCAAGTCAGGCCTCCATCGTCAGCAGTGTTCTTAGCCATCTCTTCCAAGTCCCCACAGTAGCTCATTAAGCTCTGAGCACTCTATCACTTCGCTCGACAAAGCTTCAAAATCCTCCACCTTCCTCCCTCAAAACAACCCAAGGCATGATGTGATGATCAGGTCCATCACAGCAACACCACTGCGGTACCCATTTCTCCTCTAGTTTGGCCTCTGTTGCTGTGATAAAACACTGTTCTCTGGTTGTGAAGAGGCACCATCACCAAGGCAACTCTTACAAGAGAAAGCATTGAATTGGATGCTTGCTTACAGCTTGAGAGGTTTAGTCCATCATGGTGGGCAGCATGGCATTGTGTAGGCAGGCATGGTGCTGGAGAAGTAGTTGAGAGCTGCATCCTTATTTGCAGGCAGAGAGAGGACAGAGACTTGGGGCCTGGCTTGGGCTTTTGAAACCTCAAAGCCCACCCCCAGGGACACATTTCCTCCAACAAGGCCATACCTGTTCCAGCAAGGCCACACCTCCTAATCCTTCTCAAATAGTGCCACTTCCTCATGACTAAGCATTCAAATATAAGCCTGTGGGGGCCATTATTATTCAAACCTCCACATGGACCAAAACCAGCTCTGGTCAGGAAGGGAAGCCATAGCAGAAAACCAAGGCAAGAACTGAAGCAGAGGCCATGGAAGAACGCTACTTCAACTGGCTTGTTCAGCCACCTTACACAGCCCAGACCCACCTCCCCAGGGCTAGCAGCATCCACAGTAGACTGGGTGCTCCTACCCCAGTTAGCTATCAAGAAAACGCCCCCCACAGACATGCTCACAGGCCAGTCAAATGGAGTAAATTCCTCTGTTGAGGTTCCCTCTTCTCAGGTCTGCCAAGTTGACAGCCAAGATTAGCCATCATGAGGACTCTTCAAACTATTCCATAAAATAAAAAGAGAAGGAGTAAATTCCCAGTCATTTTTACAAAGCTGGCATTCTACGAACAGCTGGGGGTGGGAGTAAGACAAAACACAAAAAGAAAATCACAGACCAGTTTTCTTCAGTAAAACAAATTCAGCACTACACAGGTAATCATGATAAATTGGTTCCATTGAAGGGATGCAAGTGTGGTTCAACATACAGCAGTCAGTAAGTACGACGTGAATGTAAATAAAACCCAGGACAAGGACATTGCCGTGGAGGCAGAAATAGTCTTTGACAAAATCCAGCATCACTTTATGATGAGAGTTCCAAAAATCTAGAGTTAGAAGGATCCTAGTTAACCTAATAAAAGCTGTGTGTGATAAAACCTTGGCCTTATATTGAATGGGGGACAAATTGAGAACATGTCCTCTAAAATCAGGAACAAGGCTCTGATGTCCGCTTTCTCCTCTCCTGTTCATTATGGGGCTTGACTTCTTTGCTAGAGCAGTAAGTGAGAAACAGTGATAGAAAAGGTGAGAGGAGTCATACTAGGGCTGTTACCGGACAATAGTTAAGAAAACTCTGAGGTCTGATGATCACATTCCGCCAAGTGCCAGGGTGCAAACATCGACACACAAAACTCGGTAGCTTTTCTGTATGGCAGTTATAAAACCACCGGGGAGTGGACCCTATTGACAGCCTTCGAAACAGCTCAGATACCCAAACTGAGGAGGCATGTGCCAGACGTCTACAAAACAAAAAACTTGGAAATGCTGAAGAAAAAAATAATTGAAGAAGATACTAGAAAATGGAAAGACCTTCCATTAGTGTGTAACAAAATACGATAACTGTGAAATTTGCATAAAAGCACAAAAAGCCCTGGATAGGCCAAAGCAATCCTGAGAGAAAAAAAAAAAAACAAAAATTAATGTGCTGTGGGATATCACAAAATTTCATTTCAAACTATGCTGCAGATCTATAGTGGAAAAAACAAAGTGTGGTATCAGCACAGAAGACCAAGAGAACAGGATAGAGGACCCAGAAGTAAACCCTTGCAACTCTAGCCATCCGATGATCAACAGAGGTACCAAAAACAAGCACTGTAGAAAAGATGGCCTCTTTAACAAATAATACAGGGAGAAATGGACAGTGGCATGTAGAAGAATAAAACGAGTCGTCCCTCCCCCCCTTTCATCCTGTATAGATGTCAGTTAAAATTGGATCAGAACTCTTCATGAAAATTTGGAAGGACTGGAGGAAAACCTTCCAAGATGAAGGGATAGGCGGTGACGCTGAACAGGAATGACAGCAACAGTTGACCAATAGGATTTCATCAGATTAAAGGGGTCTTCACCGCCCATGATGGACAGAAAGCATTTGCCAACAGCTCGGCCGACAGACGTTAGGAGCCAGCATTTAGAAACAACTCAGCAGGGACAAAACAGAGAGAGAGGAGGAAAACGTTTATTGTTCTTAGCCATCAGGGAATTTAAAAAAACAAATTATCACTGTCAGCATAGATATCATTAGGAAAGCAGAAAACTGCTGGGCAGTGGTGGTGCACGCCTTTAATCCCAGCATTTTGGGAGGCAGAGGCAGGCAGATCTGTGAGTTCGAGGCCAACCTGGTCTACACAGCGAGATACACAGAAAAACCCTGTCTCAAATAAAATGAAACAAAAACAAAAAAGCGAAAAGCCAAATGAACAAAAATGCTGGTGAAGGTGCATTTCCACGTTGATGGAAAAGTTACACCAGCAGCCATGGAAGTTGAGATCGCAGTTCCTCAGAAACCTGAGAAACTTCCATGGGACCCAACTGTACTTTTCCTGGGTGCACACTTAAAGGAATCCAGGGCAGCATTTCACAGAGGTACGAGCACACCCATGGAAGCACTGTTTCCAGTAGGCAAGCTTTAGGTCAACCTAGATGGCCATCCACACACGAGTGGGTAAGGAGAAGATGAACCATCCACACAATGCAGGTTTCCTTCAGTTACAGAGTAGAATGAAATATTACTGTGCAGGAAAATGGATGGAACTGCATGTTTTTTCCTACATGCAGAATCTGGGCTTCTATAGTAATAATAAGCATGTAAAAGTAGAGGGGTGGAAGAAGTGGACTAGGTGGAGGGGTAAATATGACCAAAGTCCATTATATATGCATGTATGAAGCACGTAAACTAGCATATGGTAAAAGAACTAGCATATGGTAAAATAAGTAATTTAGGTAGAGACAGGCAGATCTCTGAGTTCAAGGCCTGTCTGGTATAGATAGTTATAGGATATAGTGAAAGCCAGAGTGAGATTTCCTCAAAGATTTTTTTCATTTACTTACTATTTTTTTAGACAGGCAGATATCCAGATCTTTCTCTATTGCCTGTTAGTAAGCACTTGGTGTTTGGAGTGTCTGAGTCAGTCTTGATTAACAATTTCAGTCACATCCTTGTGTTTAATCCCAACTGATTTCTTAGAGTCTGCTGGTTGTGATTTTTCTTTCTGTATAATGGGAAATTAAATCAACATTTGCCTCAGAAGATTTCTGAGTGAATTAACTGTTTTGAAAATGTTTTCACTCATTACAAGTATTCTTTTAAAAAAAAAAAAGAGAGAGAGAGCATTTAGTCTCTGCAAATGTAGTGTTTTCTCATTTAATTCTCAGAGATAAAAGAGTAGTGTAACCTCAGAATTCCTCTCAATAATGCCAATTTGGGGAAAGTACCAAAGGGTCCGGAAGCCCCAGGAGTTCTCTCAGGAATCTCCTCTGTGGTTAGCCTCGCTTCCAGGGCTGGAGCTGCTGGCTGTTGGCTCTGCGATGCCCACTGCATTGCACACGGCAGTTGTCATGGTGATTTTCCTCGTAACTAGGCTTAGTTAGTCTTGACCGTTTTTCTTAAAGGACATAATTTTTAATTTAAATGATAGTAGCCTGAGACACTAGGCCCCATCTGCTTTAATTAAGTCTAGCTTCTGTGACCTGCTTAGATGTCCTTTACTTCTCTGGAGTGTGCTTCTGAGAGTGTCCACCCCCCCTGAAGAAGTACCCTAAGAACTGCATGGCAGGCTGACCCCTCTGACAGTGCTACTGGGGAGCTGACCTCTGGTGCCCCCTTAGTGTTCTTGATTGGTTTTCTTTTTTTTTTCCTTGACAAAATCTTGTTATGTATATCAAGCTGATCCCAAACTCTCAGCCTCTTAGGGCTGGGATTATAACTGTGTCTTAACCACCCCTGGCAGAATGATTTGCTTCTAACATGGAGATACCCTGAGAAAGTCACATTTCAATTTGTGTTTAAGCCTCTGTCTTATGTCTGCTTTTCTCGGACTTTACTGGTCCCTGAGAAAGTCACATTTCAGTTTGTGTTTAAGCCTTTGTCTTATGTCCACTTTTCTCAGACTTTACTGCTCAGATATAGCAATGCACTAGAATGTTCTTACTGCAGTGGAAACCTTCTCTATGGGAAGGAGAGAATTCTCATCGATTAGGTCATAGCCAGCGTCTCTCCCCCAGGAAGATCCAGTTTACGTGTGGCTGTTTTAATTCCTGGGAGGACTCTTCATGCTATCTTGATTCTTTGAGATCCACTGAGAAAACATGGGAGATTGGGTGGATTTAACATGATTTGTTATTCTTAAAATCCCTTTTGCTGGGCCTGGAGAGATGGCTTATTGGTTAAGAGAACTTGCGACTCGTCAGGAGGACAGGAGTTCTGCTCCCAGCACTCATGTAGGACAGCTCAGGGCAGTCTGTAAATCCTCCTCCAGGGCATCCAGGGCCTCTGGTGGATACTCCACATGAACACATACGCTCAGGGTACATACAGACACATATAACATTCAAATAAATCTTTCAAATACCTTATGTTAAGAGCATCTCTACCATCATAAAGGGTTCCCATCATCATCATCCCACCTGGTATCTTACCTGAGCGTATCAGGCTCACCTCTGACCATACAGGCAAGATGAGCCCTTGAATAGCCTTTCAGTTGGGATTGGTGTACTTATCAAGGAAGCCACAATAAAAGGCTAATCACTCCAGCAAGGTATATACGAACATGTAATAGGTATTTTAAATGCTTTGCTCACTTGGAAATTGTATTTGTGAAATATGTCACAAATACTGTCAATCTTTGTTTATGTTGAAAGCAAAACACAGCTTTTCTTTCTTACTGGTCTACAAGTTATAATTGTTGTTCATTATGAGCTGCATGACTTAGAATCCTGTTTCAGACATACCTTTAAACCCAGCACTCGAGGCAGAGGCAGGTGCATCTCTATGAAATCAAGACCAGCTTGCTCTACAAAGCAAGTGAGATCCTGTCTTTAAAAACAACAACAAAAAACCCAAAACAAAACAAAATCTCCTGGTTCAGAAATTCAGTGTGTGAAAAACTGCATCCTGACAATTTTGGACCAAGAGAGATGCTCAGAAGTCTGCACACTGAATTATTATACACACACTTCCTGGAGATAAAACACAGGCTGAAGCATCCTCCCGTGCTTGTGTACTAGTAAAGGGATGTAGGTAATAACCTATTGCGTGTTAGCTTTGCTGCTGCATACCTCAGAGGCCCCCTTTAGCCTATTCTCTTACATAATCTCAGTGCCTGGGAAGCCAAGTCTGGAGGCTCCTGGATTTGAGGCCATCCTGAGCTGCACCATGAAACCCTGACTCCATCCCCCATCCCAACCCGGCCCCCAAAAGATTGAAGATTCAATTGTAAGATTTGTATTTTCCCTTTAGTAAGTTTAAGCCCTCAATTGTCCTGATGGAAATGCTCATGGTTTTGTGCTGCTGCTGAGCACCTAATACTATTTCACTACTAAGGCCCTTCTGATTCCAGAACGGGTGTATAAATTGCACAGCATGCAGTGGCCATGGTGTGACTGGGGGTGGCGTTTCTTGTCCAGTTCACATAGGGGACGCTGGGGGATTCTACTTTGGTCGTGGACTGTTGTACTTGAAGTAAGGGTTGACTCCTGCTATTTGCTAGTAACCATAAATGTGTGCTTCTTTCCAGTTGTTCTTCGGTGTGGTGTTAATTGTATGCACTGTCTCTTTCTGTTCTAATGGCTGCCCTGGGATTAGGCCGACCTCTGCTCTCCGTATGACATCCTGCAGTTGGATTTTCGTCACATTCGAAAGACTGTTGACACTCTGCTGGCACTCGGGGAGAAACCCCCACAACCAACTTCTGCCCTCCGCTCCAGGGACCTTATAGGCTTCTGTCTTGTCCATGTCCTCTTTATAGTACTGGTCTATATCACTTACCGCTGGAACGCTCCTGTCGCCTAACTCCTCCTGCATGCGCGTCCAAACGCTCTGCTCTGGCACCTGGTCCATCCCAGCTCCTTCCTCATGGGAGCCTTGGCCTTGCAAACTCCCATCCCTGTCATCTCTTCAGTAAGCTATTGAGTTCTGAAGTTGAACGTTTCTGAACCAGATTTTTCCAGAAGCACAAACTTTGCAGAATGCAATTCCCATCGGGTAATTTCTTTCACTTGACTGAAAAGCAACAGCGACAGCCAAGCCTGTCAGTCCATACATACCTCATGGTCCTTCATGCACGTAGTCCGCGCAGCAATGCTGCTGTAGGCCCTGCTCTCTCCCATGAGCCTTTGCTGCTCTGGGTAGTGGATAGGGGGAACCAGGACAGAACAGGCTGGATTTAGCATATGGGAGTCTTGAGACTTGATGCCTGTCCTAGTTCAGGACTGGGAATTGAGCTGTAGAGGGAGGGGTTGCCTTGCAGAGACAAGATGCCAGCATTTTGGCCCAGTATAATTCATAAAAATCTCTCATGATGCCATTGTGGACCAAGTTGAGAAGTCTTATCTGGAGAATGACTGCTTTGCCGGCTGGTTAGTTGGAATCCTCCTTGTTTGTTGCAAGGGAATTGTGAAGGGCACGCAGAAGGGTTGCCGCCCAAGTCCCCCAGAGCATGCAGTCTCTGCCGTATTTGCAGGCATATTCTGGGGAAGTGCCTTTCTGTTAGAGCGCCACCTGGTGGATCTGCTCACACCGCTTTTCCTTTTCGTTAGGTCTGTTCTGAGGCTCTGAGAAAAGTGTTTTATAGAAGGAATTTCTATTTTTGCATAATGTATTGGGTCATTTTACCCTTATGATATGTCACATATTTTAACTATTCAGTCTCAAAAATCTATGGTTCTTGGACATTCTTGGTACTGGGCCGTGGGTTACTATGGCAGCAGCCAATGATAAGATTACTCTTATTTTAGATGAATGCTGTTTTTCCTCCATTTACTTTGAATGTCCATTTGGCCTTTGTTCCAGAGATATTAACTACCTGACTGTTTTTGTTTTTAAGTCAGTTTTTTAAAGGCTTATGTATCAACTCTCAGTCTTTGGAGCAAAGTGATGAGTTTTTAATTAAAGAAAAAAAATGTTAGACTTGAACGTACTGCAGATCTTGCTGAGTCCTGGATGTCTCTTTACAATGTGAGAAGTCCTGCTGCAAGCTCCAGCTACCATCACCTGCTTCATTTTATATCCTTCTTGCCAAATGCTGCTTCTTGGTGGAGGAGGAGGATGAGTGACTGTCCTCAGGGTAAATCTCTAGTTTTCTGAGATGCAGACGATTCCTCAGATATGGCTGCTAAGAATATTATCTTATTTTTCTGAACCTATTCATGAGTCCAGGGAAGATGAGATTCTGAAAAACCTCCATACTTGAAAGGATATATTTATAAAGGTTCTTGTTGCTAAATCAGACCTGAATTTTTCTGAACAGGAAACATTTCTTACATGGTAAGATGTTAGATGGTCTGAGCCCTTTCCTCCCAGCTTTTGTGTTGAGTGGTGAATACAGGGTATGTGAAGTTGTTGGACATGAGTTGTGTCTAAATAACCACAGATGTACTAAATGCCTTTGGTGCTATCTTGTACTTTTCCATCTGTAACAATAAAATCCCTTTGTACAGTGTCTGGTGAGCACCCCGAGCCATAAATTGCTTAATAAACACAATTTGGTGATTAATCCAAGTTTTTTCTTGGCCCGCTGATACATTTGTTCATGGGTACCAGAGTGGCTCTTGGCATTTCTACCCAGCTCTGCCACAAGCATGGGGACTTTCCTTCAATTAGCGCCATTTGTTTGGATTTTTTTTTTTCCATTGCTGCTTTATGGTGTGGGGAAGAGGAAAAGAGAAAACATTCTGAGCTGCTGGCTCAAGGAAAAACACTCTGAATAAAAATCCAGTGAGTCAAACAATTTCATGAGATTAATTTGATATTCAACATGACTTTCTGTGTTGTTTCTCCCCTGGTATCCCGAGGATCCCTTGACTACGCTTCTCATTTCTCATTTCATTGGTTTATACCCTTATGTGCTGCTCCCCTTGGGATTTGCTGTGATGATATTTTTTCATTATAAAGCATGGTTACTCGCAGAACATAGTTAATTCAGACCTTCAGGCAAAACTTCAAGTGAGTCATTTTGCTTAGTGTGAGCGAGCCGTTAATTTCTGTTTGGAACACTGAGCCCCTCTGTGCGTTTCTCCAAGGCCCCAGACACCAGCTCAGGTACTTACACGAGACACCTGCCATTTCAGCTCAGCTGGGGACCCCTGACTGATCTGCCTAGAGGTTGAGAAGTGGTCAGGGGTCCAGTTGTGTGATTTGTCCCACATACTAAATCCCCATCATCTTGTAAGAAAGAATGTTTTAAATATGCCCTCCTAATACTTGATAAAGAGGAACAACTCTTTACATATTTATTTTGCAGTAGCCATTTATGATATATCTCTTTCTTCCATTCCTACTGTTGGTTGAAAATGTTCCCCTTAGTGTCAGGAGTTCCAAAATTTGTGACAGCCCATTTCTAATGGCTCCTTCTGGACTTCAGGGCCATGTTACTTCAATGTCCTTAACACTACAGAAAAGGGACCTTGTTAAATCCCAAAGCAGGACAGCTGAGTTGAGTTTTATCAGTGAGAGTGGTTAATTCAATACACTTGATATCACAATGCTATTTGTTTGTAATATATATTTAAGTGTGTGGATTGCCTCAAATTCACGCCAGTCGCAGTCTGAGTTCAGATTTCAGGAGCCTGAGAGCGGCACAGTGGTTACAGGTTAGGTCAGATGTTTGGGCCTTGCATATGTTAAGTGCCTTTTGTACCTCTGGGCTATGTCCCAGCTCCTGAAAAAACATTTTAATATAATTTTCTTGCAGAGCATTTAAAGGCGAGGTTTGAGACTTCAGAATGCCCTTTCCCCATACAGCCCTTTGGGTAGGTGGGATGTGTGCCTTTCACTTTCCTTCCGGGCCTGGTTTTTCTCTGCACTCTTGTGCATTCTTGGTTCATTCGATTGTTCTTTGAATATTGAATGTGCACTGTGCACTGGCCCCTCGGGGGGGGGGGGCTCTGCAGATAAAATGGTGCCCAAGATCCATGCCCCCCCACTCAGAAAGTCTGTGGTCCACAGCAGGTTTCAGTGTTTGGGGGGCAGAGCCAGATATATTTTATGATTTTTTTTTTAGGCTGATGGTCACTGTTGCAACTACCCAGCTTGTCACACTGTATATTGAATACCAGCATACAGAATACATAAGCCAGTGTGCAGTTCTGTGTGCCAATAAAACTTTATTCAAAAAAAATAGATCAGGAATTGGATTACCTTGCAGGTCCTAGTTTGAAACTTCTTAGAAAACAAAGGGATTCAGTGAGAAGGACCTGGGATGGGTCAATTACAAGATTCTGTGAAACACATCGAAAGCTGGCCTGACCCTCATGAAGGGGCGCCATGCAGATCCCCTGAAACAGTAAAGGTCCCCCACTAAGATTAGAAAGATGGGTAAGCTCGGAATGAGTGGGAAGGCTGTGGAGGGATGGATGTGTGTGGATAACATAGGGTGAGAAGGGGCTGGAACGGAAAGAACCAAGGACGAAGTAGCCAGAGATTGACCCTGGGGGCAGAGCTAGACCTTTGCATTCTCATGCATTAAAATAACACATGCTTTAAGCGTCACACAATCCAGTCTCAGAATGTTTCGTTTCAAGAAACCGGCTGAGCCAAGGGAAATAAGCTGATGTGAAGGACCTCATTAGACCAGCGGCTGCCGAGAAGTGGGGTTGGCTATGTAATCATCATCAGAAGAGCATGTCAGGGAAAGCGGGGCCGCCAGTGACAGCCATCCAGCCTTACTCCCACAGTTAGCATTGTTCCTCAATTGCTCGCCTGCCTTTTCTAATCCTGTTGGCTGCCGCTCAGGAGCGTGTGGATGAGAGAGCCTAATCTAGTGATTCTCAACCTGTGGGTCAAGACCCCTTTGACAAACTTATCTCTCTGAAATAATTTACGTTAAATTCATAACAACAAAATTACAGTTACGAAGTAGCAAGGATAATAATTTTATTGGGGTCAACAACACGAGGAACTGTATTAAAGGGGTGTAGCATTAGGGAGATTGAGAACCACTGGCCTAATTGGTTCCGCCACGGGGGCAGTATCATGGAACACCTGCTCTGAAAAGCATCTGAGGGTTACTGTTAAGCATTATTTGTGATTTCACCCTGTTTAAAAATAACAGCACAGGATGCCCATGGATAGACTAGGCCTCCACTGTCACATTTTTAACAAGTCCTCTGATAACCTGCGGCAGGAGACGGTTTTAGTTCATGTGAAGTCAGTAACCACGCACAGTCTTTTCTGCTTTAAGTCCATTTTCTACAGGGGTCTCCGGAGGTGGCGCCTGACCTGCCTGGCTCTTTGAAGCCCTTGCTCTTCCCTGCCACCCTGGTCCAATGTCAATCCACAGCAACTCCAAGCCCATTCCTTGTTCCGTCTCACTTTGGGGAGATGCAGGGACATGACCGTTGTGATGGAAAGTGGCCTCTGTCTACAAGTTGGTCGACCCTGCTCTCCATTTCTGCAGGATCTCTGTTATTTATCTTTCCAAACAGCACCTGGAGTTAGATCCTGTGTCCTTTCCAGGCCTGTGGTGGAATTCCAGGACTGCTCTATCTTTATATGTTTATATGGTTTTATATGGTTTATAAAGTTTATATAAACTTTTATATGGTTTCTGGCCTTCTAGGCTAGTTTTCTTAGATAAACTCCAAGCTATGCTCTGAGGCCACCTCTGGGTCGGCCTGAATGAAAGAAAAAGGAAGATTATGAGGACATGTTTCTTTTCTTTTTTTTTTTTTGGTTTTTCGAGACAGGGTTTCTCTGTGTAGCTTTGCACCTTTCCTGGAACTTGCTTTGGAGACCAGGAACTCACAGAGATCCGCCTGCCTCTGCCTTGCTGGGATTAAAGGCGTGCGCTACCACGCCCGGCCGCAAGGGACATGTTTCTATTTGTGTTTACAGATGGTCCCTAACATAATGATATTCAGTTAGGATTTTTCACACATATGATGGTGCCATTCAAAAAAAAAAAAACCTTTTATTTTTCACTTTCAGTATAGGACTCAATAAACTACATGAGCTATTCATAGAAGAATCTATCTTCTATGCAGGTATAGAATAAGATTTGTGTTAGATAGTTTTGCCCAACTGTACGCTAATGTAACTGCTCTGAGCCTTTGTGTGGTAGACGCTGGGCCAAGCCAAGCCATGATGTAGGTAGGTTAGGTTGAGAATCAAATGTCCTGCCACTGTCTTAAACAAGCCTGTTAGGAGATCTTACTGATTGAGAGAGTTTCATGTAGCAGGCTTTAAACATCTGGTGCTCCTGACTCCACCTCCTGGGTTCTGGATTCCAAACATGCTCTGCCACCTTTCTATGTACCTAGTGATCTCTCCGTAATCTGGTTGAGCTTGTATCACACAAAGTCCTGTGTAATCTGGTGCAAATGCGCATTTTTACAGAGGCTATTTTTGTTTGTTTGTTTACCATTTCATTAAGCAGGATTTTTTTTTTCCAGAGCTGAGGACGGAACCCAGGGTCTTGTGCTTGCTAGGCAAGTGCTGTACTGCTGAGCTAAATCCCCAGGATTTTTTTTTTTCACTTTTCAAATGGAAATGTCACATTTTAAGTTTATACTGTTTTGATCTTTTTCTTTGCACTTTGTAAATATGTCTTTATAGGCCTGGAGTCTGACCCTGCCTGGGTAAGACTGCTCTTGTGGACCTGGGTTGGCTTACATCCCCCTGTAACTCTAATTCCAGGGAGTCCAACTAGATTTCCTGGCATCTGTGTGCCTGTGCACACATATAGTACATATAAATTCATGCAGGCACACATACAACAAACAAATAAATAAATAAACCTATTTTAGGTTATTTATTATTACCTTTTACTCAAAGGCCTTTAGAGTTTTTCCTTTTTAAACATTTAACTCTGATAATTTTAAATTGATTTTGGCCTATGGTATGAAATGTTCACATACACATCCCCACCCCCCACCCCCCCCCCCCTCGCCTTTCCAAAATAATGCCGGACACCAGAAGCTTAGCTGTAATAAGTGTTTTATAATTTCCTGCTGGGTCAGAGGTGAACTTGGGTGCTGGGAAGGTCAAGAATGAGAAGGACATACCCCTGCCCTTTGGCCAGCTGTGGCAGAGGAACCTTGGAGCCTACAGATTTCCTGGCCTGTACAGAAAAGGATGGGTACTATCATCTAGTTACAGATGCCCCGAGTCACCATTCCTCCCAAACCGGTCATGACTCACACATGACCTCCATCCTTTCTTCCCTTGACATCTGGCCGTTAGGTTGACTGGCAGTGTAACTCACATGCTTGCCTAATATGGTACAGAGAAGATCATCCTGTTTGACTCTCCACAAGTACTTGAAGGCATGGCAAAATTGATCTTACATTGCCACATGTGGCTATTTCCTAAGGCCTGGGGTCCAAGCCCCCCCCCCCCCCCCCCAAGACTGGGCTTCTCTGTGTATCAGCCTGGCTGTCCTGGAACTCGCTCTGTAGATCAGGCTGACCTCAAACTCAAAGAGATCCACCTGCCTCTGCCTCCCGAGTGCTGGGATTAAAGGTGTGCGCCACCACCGCCTGGCCAAGCTCTCCTTACTTAGTCAAGGCCGTATGAACTAGAGAGAAGAGGGGACACAGAATGCAGGACACACCGGCTTTTTGAGAATGTGGGAGCAGTTTCTGGAGTTACTAGGGCATACCTTCAAAGATCTAGGCTCACAGTGCCTTGCCTGTGTCTGTGGTGATTTGTAGGGAGTCTGCAGTCAGACATTGTCAGGAAGATCTGATTCTTCAATTTACATGAAGAAAGTAGTCTTGTTCCCAGGACTGGGCTTGTTGCTAATAAACACACTCCACTACTGCACCCAAATGCAGATCCCATTTAAACTCTGCTCAGCAATAGTGCTGCTCAGCCTTCCCCAAAAAAATTCCCTGGATAGTGGCAACATACAGGACTCTGGAGGACACTATTAAGTTAAACAAGGCAGACACAGAAAAACAAACACCATATGATCTCACTTAGAGGGTCACAGAAGGGATGGGGGGAGGAGAGAGAGAGAGAGAGAGAGAGAGAGAGAAGAGAGAGAGAGAGAGAGAGAGAGAGAAGAGAGAGAGAGAGAGAGAGAAAGAGAGAGAAGGGAAAAGAGGAAGGGAAAGAAAAGAAAACCAATTTCATAGAAATTACCACCGATGGAGAAGGATGTTCTAGAGACATGGGAAAGAATACAGAAATTCAGTTATATAGAAAAGAAGAGACAGGAAGACAGACCCTTGGACTGCCATCATCAGACATAAGAGTTGTGGGGTCTTTTCCACCAAAGGAGGTATAGTAGAAGGAGAATCCCCTGTGTGGTAGTGGAACAGGGCCAATAACAAAGGTGCAAATGTCTTTTCATGTTATTGTGTAGCTGCTTTGTAGTGTATGACAGTTGGTGCCCACAAGGAGGGCTCTAGGTCATTTTCCTTGGTACTGGGCATCAGGCATTTCCCACACTTGGAAGTAGGATGTGATGGATGTCTTTGCCAGTTTAAAGGAAAGACTTTAAAGGAGGGGTCATTGGGAGCTCTGTTAGATGCCTTGTGTAGAGGCTGGAGGGATGGCTTGGTAGTTCAGAGTGGGTACTGCTCTAGCAGAGGACCCAAATTCAGTTCAGTCACCACATCAGGCCTGTAACTCCAGCTCCTCTCCCGGCCTCCATGAACAACACATTCATGTGCACATACTCCCACACAGACACAGGCATGCATAAGGCTAAAGATTAAAAACCCAGACAAACCAAACATTGGGGTACTAGAGAGATGGCTCAGGGGTTAAGAGCACTTTCTGCTTTTGTAGAGGAACTGGATTTGGGTCCCAGTACCCACATGCTAGCTCAAAACTGTCTATAACCCCAGTTCTGGGGAATTCACTCTCTCTTCTGACTTACAGGCACCAAACATGCATATGATGCATAGACATACATGCAGCCAAAACACTCATGCACATGAAATAGAAATTGTCTTTCAAAAAAAAAAAAAAAAGATCTTAAAAAAAAAAGATTCCTTTCCTATAGACTGTGCCTAAACCACACAAAAGAAGTCACCCACCATGTTCACCCTCTAGAAATACAGGACAAAATGAATTAAATCAAGACTGCTGACCATTATAACTATCTGTAGTCTGTGTAAATGAGTCATTGAGTTCCTTTAAAATACGAGGAGTTTCTTGCAACGTTGCTTGCCAAGGCTGGAAGCTATGATGTTCTCTCTCTCTCTCTCTGTCTCTCTGTGTGTGTGTCTCTCTCTCTCTTTCTCTCTCTCTGTCTCTGTTTGTGTGTGTGTGTGTGTGTGTGTTGTGTGTGTGTTTACTCCATGCACTCAGTTATTTAGTGAAAGTTTTCCTACATGTTTAGATCTATACAGAGTTGGGTGTGATTAAGAACCTTTCTGAACAACCTTCACACATGAGAAATCATTTTCCCTGCAAAACCCAGAAAAGGCTTCGGCCATGGCTTGTCACCAGGGGAGGAGCACAAGCCAAGGGAAGTAAGCGGCACAGCCATGCGCAACCCAGCTCCCGTGCATGATGTAGCGAGGGTTTACTGTCCTTGACCCGTCATCTGAACGCTGGTGTTTTGTTCTTCCTTTTAGGAAAAGCTCTGTCTGCCTCATCACATCCTCGAAGAGAAAGGCTGGTCAAAGTGGGCATGACCGTTCAAGCGCTGTTGGACGTCACTGTCACCAAAGCTCTGTTCACATGAGACAAGCCCTCTACCCTGGTGGGCTCAGACTCTACCCAGAGCAGGGGCTCCCGACTCTGCTCCTGGCACCTGCACCGACTCCCCACTCACCACCTGCCAGTTCCTGACAAGCTACGTGGACAGGGTTTCAGCTATGGGGATTCAGGACCTTTTAGAGTTGGTCTCCAGGGTTCAGGTTGGACGGGTATTATCTGACAGCCAGTGAGGAGCTGGCAAGAGAACTGAGTAGCACATCATTGCTTTTCAACCTCCTTCATCCTTCCACACTCACCGACTGCCATTAACCAATGCCAAGCACAAGCCGTTTCACAGTGAGTCGCGTCCGTCTTATCAAAGCCAAACTCTTGCAGAATCAGTGGGGAGGGAGGGGAATGCAATCAGGTTTTTTTGCCACCAAATTTTTCAAGATGTTCTTGAGACCATTGCTTTTTTGAGAAACTATTTTCAACATACAAAATATTTATATAAATATTATTTATTAGTGAGTTGTTATTCATCCTTTGGATGCAAATTGTAAAATTAGGAAACTATTTATATTACTGCTTTTTTGTGGTTAAACAATTTATTTTAATATTATAAATACTGAGTTATTTTCGAGCCTCTTGGGCGTGTAGAGTTCCAGGTCTCAGTGTTCCTATTTCCTGGTGTATATGATTCAGAAGAAAAAAAAAAATTAAACAAGAAACACGTGCTTCTGTGACAGAAGAGCTGCTTTTCTGGGGAGGTGATATCCACCTTTTGATTTGAGGAACATCGTTCTTATTTATATTTCTGCATTCCATCCAGTTTCCTACATTCCAGCAGCCCTCTTGTCCCATATTATAACGAACTGACTGAAATCAAGAGAGCACCCCAAAGTTACTTGTAATAGCTATGTGGAAAAAAAAAAGACATATTAAAACTTGAAGATGAAATGTGAACAGGTTTTTTTTTTTTTTGACTCATGTTTCTTTTGCTATGCACAAAACATTCACATTTTAACACAGAGAAGTGGGAAGTGTTCAGTATATATCTTGAAGTATAATTTTGCACTGTATTTTGGGTAATTGAGGAGCATCTAGCACCAAAGGTAGATGTTGAAGAAATGAATGAGAAAATGGAGATGATGGAAGTGACTGTCTAACTAAAAAGGGTTATAGAGCTTGATTCAGGACACCAGCACTTGTTACGACTGCCGGCATTTCAAAGAGTGAGAGATTCCGAAATGTAGACACGTTTGTTTTTATTGTAATCGAGCTGGTGCTTTTTAAAGAGTCCAGACTTGGAAGCTTCATAGTGCCTGGTATGAAACTTGGGAAATGAGTGGGTCATGGGCCTCTGGTGGGAGCTACATGCACAGCCAAGCAGACCGAGTGAAGGTGAAGTAAGTGGAGTGTGGGAGCAGCTGGGGGAGCAAAGACAAGCACAGGGGCACTAGAAAGGAGCCAGCCCAGAGAGGAGCCCGTCCATGCTGTCGGTGGGAGAGCTTCGCCGAAGGCTTCGCAGGACTATGCCGGGCAGTCACACCCACGCACACTCAAACTGTCGGTATGGATGGATACCCGAGTCATTCGTCTGTCAAAAGCCTGTGAATACTGACTGCACTTTCACTCTGTACAAAGCCATTGGCAGTTTCTAGAGCGACAGTAGCCACAGTGGGGCCCTTCAAGGTAGATACAAGAGACTATAGGATGAGTGAGTGCATTCAACAGAGACTGACCCTCCACCAGGAAGGATGGAGGGGATCTGAACATGGGGATTCAGACAGCAGCTAGTAAGTTACTTCCTATCAAATGTACTGTGCACTTTAACATAAATATATTTTACTACTTTTCTGTACTGCACAATACCTGTTTTGTCAAATGGCATAACAATGTAAAGATGGGAGGATTTTTAACAGAGTGTACTCAACTGGAGCAGCATTCGGAGCCGATCTACACAAGGGATTAGAAGGCCGCACCTTCGTGGCATTGCAGCGCGGCGTCCTGAAATATATTTTTACATGTATCTGTGACGACATGAAGCTCCATAATCATTACTTTTGGATATTTTTTTTCAAAATTAAAAAATTTCTTTTGATATTAATTTCCACAATTTTCTTGAAATTGGCTGTATCATACAAATGCTTCAGTATTTTGTAAAATGTTTTTTAAATGCAATTCTTGTATGGATAAGATGTCTTCAAGATGCTTGTACACTGTTTATCTGTGCAATGAAATGTGCATGGCTGGCTGACCGTATGATAAGTAGACAGAATGTATATAGTGCAAACTTTTTATTATTTAACAGCCATTAAAATTTTGAACTTGTACCAACCACCTTTGGATTGACTTATCAGTCTGATGCTAATGTTGACTCTTCACACACACACACACACACACACACACACACACACACACACACAAATATAGGGTACCATGGCTGAAATAGGTGATAGCAATCACATATTGTGAATATATGTGAATATAACTATGTTTATAACATATATGTGTAATTCCTCTTATAACTTCTATTTCAGTAGTTACAGTTAGAATCTTACTAAATTGATTTATAAATTAAATTTATATGTATGAAAAGGTTCAGTGCTGTGTATAGTTGTAGGAGGTCTTTGAACAGCTGCTAGGTTTAGGATAAAAGGGCGCATAGGGAGGAGAATATACAGATACTCTCCCTCTAGGTTAATACTTTTGCTCCCTGAGCTAAAACTTACTTGTTACACAAAAACCAAAAGCAAACTTAAGATAAGGTGGGGGTGGGATGAGGGTGAGGGTGGGCTTCCCTTGAATCGAGCATCTTGAAGACCCCTTAGTGTCTTGACCCGCATTGTCAAAATCATAGGCTTGGCTCCTCTCACCTCAGCTGTCTTGCTGACTGGAGTCTGGGTCACACCTCTATTGGGTTTGGTCCAGGGTCTTCCCTACACACCCACCCTTCCTACAGTGAGCGAGCAGCTGCTATGAGAAATAACAGGTGAAGGCTGTGGATATAACTCTGCTGGCAGAGTGTTTTCCCAGCACATAAGAAAGTGCTGGATTCAGGCTTCTGCACTATATAAAAAACTGGATGTGATGGTGCATACCTGTAATCCCAGAACTCCAGAGATGAATGCAGGGGGATCAGAAGGGCTCAGATAGCGATTTTTGAGGCCAGCCTGAACTACATGAGATCTCTCATCTCAAAAGAAAAAATAAGTTCAAATAGTAGTAGTTCAAGTAGAAGTAGTAACTCCTATTACAACACACAGACCCGGGTCCATTGTCCTGAGCAAGGACCCCAAGACCTCTGTTCCAATCTGCATCTACCAAGTCTAAACACAAGTACACAGGTCTGCATCTCCCAAGTCTAAACACAAGTACACGTGACTATGATGTTATGATTTGAGATGCTGCATCTTTGCTCCCACCCCATCAATTGGGGTTGGGCCTTCTGTGCATCATAGAAGCCTAGTGCTTTAAGCAACTTGGAAGTCCGTAAAGGCAAGGGAAGAAAGCCAGCAGGGCAGGAGCACCAGGGAGGCTGCAGGGAAATGGGGCATGAGGACCATCCATCAATTGAATTTGTGGTATTGGTCACATTTGGCACTGCCTTAGGAGACCCTATCCTGGCCCAAAGCTGTACCTGGGAGCTGTCCAGTTTCTCCTGGGTGGGTCGGAGTCTGGTAGCAAAGACTCCTATGTAGCCAGAAGTTTCTCTGGTCCTGCCTGCCCGGTGGTTGGGACGAATCTCTCCCATCTGCATCCCACAGCCACTTGGTCCCAAGTAAACACACAGAGGCTTAGATTATTTACAAACTGTATGGCCTATGGGTCAGGCTTCTTGTTAGCTAGCTCTTACAACTCATAACTATTAATCTGTGTATTGCCATGTGTTCCATGGCTTTACCTGCATCCCATTACATGTTGCTCCTTAGACCTCCCCACTCTCCTTTCTCCCCTCACTATCTCTCTTGGATTTTCTCACCTGGCTCCAACCTGCCCTGCCATAGGCTAATGAAGCTTTATTTATTAGCTACAGCATACAGAAAGATGCTCCATGACACTCCTAATCTTTCATCTTGTTCAGGAAATCAGCTACTAGACATCACCCTAGTCAGGTGTGGGTCTGAGGATGGTGTGGTGTGGGGGGAGTTTCATCAGGAGCTGATAGTCCTTGACCATGGGGACATTTGTACAGTAGGGCTGCACACCCAAACTGGCAACCTCCTTTATCTTCACCCTGCACCAGTGTTTGTGGAGTGCAACTGTGTAGAGCAAGGCTGCTTTTGTTTTGCTTCCTGCTGATTGTTCAGGGGCATCGGGGTAAGCATCTCAAAGCCTCATGTGTCCAAGGTGGTTGTGGTTCCTAGACCATGTAGGTGGGCAATCTGACAGATGTCCACATAAACCTCTTCCTTATCTGGTGATTGCAATTCTTAAGCTGACGTGTGGAGCCTTTTAGCCCTTCTAACTGGCTTCTCTTTAGTAGCCATGACACATGAACTGTTCTGGATCCTGAAGAGTCAGAAGGAGGGCAGCTCTACACATGTGCGGAGTAAGCTTCCCGGATGGGCATGCTATTTGAAATCAATGTGTCACCTTGCTGTGACTTCTAATGAATGATGTCAATGAGTAAGGAGAAGCCGAGGCTCCAGGGCTGGGGTCACCAGTTCACAGTCATAGTGAGTAAGAAGGAGGTCAGGTTAGAATCAAGCTCAGCCGGTGTGTCCTCACTGTGCAGAAGTCTTTCCTAGTAGTGCTGGCCAAGTGACAGCTTCTGTTGTCACTAAACAGGTCAATCTTGAGAAGGAAGGAAGTCAAAGTGAGTATTATTCAAATGATGAATGATAGAGATGGAGCCAAGCAAAAAGTCAGGGTTTGGTTTTTTTTTTTTTTTCCACCTAGAGCTACAGGAGATTCATCATAGCTTCTGCCCTGGCTTCCTTTGATAATGGATTGTAACCTGTGAGATGAAATAACCTCTTTCTTTCCTCTCCAGGTAAGTGTTTTATGATGGCAACAGAAAATACCAAGACAGTCAAGGAAGCCAGGCTGCTGCTCCCCCCCCACCCCCCCCCCCACCCCCGCCTGTTCTGCTTCCTTAACCACCTCTACCGGTTTCTTCTCACCCCCTGGGAGTATGGGTAATACTTCCTTTTCACCCAAAGCCTCAATTCTTCTGATTATTTGGGAGCCAGTCTTTAAAAAGGAAAGCTGAAAAAAAGAAACAATAACAACAACAAACAGCAACAACAAAAGCCCTGGCATTTTGCATTTAATGAGGTGGTTTGTTTCTAGAAGTTCTACAGACAACATGGTCCATTCCACATGGTATATCCCCACTATCCCTAAATATAAGGTCACCTTGAACAGGAAGCCATATGCACTCCCCTGATGCTAATACCCAGAACAGATTTTGCTAGTTGATATGTTTCTAGACTCTCTAAAATCTTGTCCAGGGCCAGGGATGTGGCTTAGTCTTAGGTAAAAGTCATTTTTGCTGTGAAACCTGAATTTAATCTCTCGAACCTACACATTAGAGAGAACTGACTCCCAAAGCTGCCCTCTGACCTCCACACATGGGCTGTGGCATAGGAGTTATCCCAACCACCAAAATATATAAAAAATCCTTTCCCACTTACAGCTTACTGCATACACTTAAAGATATTTTAGGGGCTGGAGTGGGAGGCTTAGCCATTGAGAACCTTGCTCTTGCTGAAGAGGTGGTTTCAGTTAAGTTCCCAGCACTTGCATGGTGCCTCATAACCCTCCCTAGCCCCAGTTCCAGGGGATCCAATGCCCTCTTCTGACAGGCACCAGCAACATAAGTGGTAATATACATACATGCAGGTAAAGCATTCATGCACATAAATAATAAATAAACAAACCAAAAATATCTTAGATACATAGTTTGGAAATCTTAATTTTTCCACTATAAAATTTTATGAAAAAATTCTATAAACTCATTTGCATCTTCAAAATCAATGATATCACTCAAGCTACACTTTGCAGCTCACTACCTCTGAGGGTTTTGAGATATATTATTAAATTAATGACTAATGTTGCCTCTGGAAATTTTACCTAGTATAAGTGTCCTTTGTAATAATATCGGGATTTTAAATTCTTCATGCAGTAGTATACATATGGTCTCCACAGAATAGGCACTCAATGTACTCTTAATGTTAAGCTTCCTTCAAGAATAGCATGTGTGGATAAAGTGGAAGAATTTTGTGTATGCCCTGGTAACTTTTCTAAGCAAACCATCCTCTTACACTATGCTCCGGTCCCCTCTCTTTGCTCTGGCTTTCCATTGTCCCCATTTCTACCACATAGATAGTTTTGCCAGGTCTGAAGCCTTATGTAAAATAGACACAAGTAGTTCATATGGAATTTTTTCTTTCACTTTTGTGTATGGCCAATTCTGCCTGTAATGTGTTCATTTTCCTTAATGTAGACTATCTCATTACATGTTGGATTTTATGCATCCTATTGCAGATGGACGTCCAGTCCATCTCCAGATTTGGGCTTCTGTGATTGGCGCTGCTGTGACCACTTTCATTTGGACTTTATACTGACTGCGTGTTCATACCTTGGAGTAGAATTGTTAGATGGGGACATGGATATTATATTCAAACTTAGCTGACACCAACCTGCCCCCCTCAGCAGTAACGGTGCAGGTCACAGTAGCCTTATCAACATGAGTTTATGTTGTCTTCACTACAGCCATTCAGGAGGGTGTGCAATAGCATTTCATTGTGGTTTATTGTTCTGTTTCCTGCTTAATGAAGTACACTTTTGTGATATAGCCATTCACCTTTGTGCCCATTATAATAAACTTGTGTGAGTGCTGTATCCTACATAGGCTTTGTCAAACATGCCTATTGCAAACATCTCCTTTGTGGCTTGCCTTTTTATTTTTATGATCTGGATGTTGAGCCTAGGACCTCATGCATGCTGGATGGCACTTTACCACTGAGCTGCACCTGCAGCACATTTTCTTTTAATCTTCTTTTTTCTTCTTTTCTTTCTGAGACAGAGAGTCTTACTAAGTTGCCCAGGCATGCCTTAAAGTCCCTACTCAGTATCAGCCCCTCGCCTCCATAGCTGGTAGCTGGGATTACAAGCTTACACTCAGGTCTGGCTCCTTGCTTTTATTTTAATTAAAATATTCACATCATTCCTCCCACCACCTGCTCAATTAAAATATTACATCATCCTTGCACCTCTGCACCTTCTCAAATTCATGGCCTTATTTTATTTATTGTTGCATATAGATAGATACATGAATAAATACATAAATAGAACCTGCCGAGTCCATTTAGTGTGGTTTGCATGAATGTATGTTTTTGTCAATGACTGCTTGGGGAAGACTTTCTCCCTCTCTCAAAGTCATTAACTGCTGTAGTTCTTCATCTAGAGGTAGGAACCTGTGAGATTTCTCCCATCTGCTTTAGGATGTCACCTGGCCTTGTTATGTCTAACTAAAAGACACAATCTGGCAGCTGACTATTGCTTCTTAGATGAGGTGAGTTTTCATCCAACATAATGCAGGGCATCAGTGTGAAATTCATTTGCCTTTTTTTCTTTTTAACCTGATTCTGTCGCATGGCTTCTAGAGCATGCCAACTTAGTATTGCAAGATCATTTTTTAGCTGTTGCTTACAATAAAGCCATTTAGATGGGTTCTTTAGGGAGTGTGTGGGTGTGTGTGTGTTGGGTAGTTGAAATTCCTTTTACGTTTAGGCATTAAGCATCAACACGAAACTGTCCCTGCAGGCTAGGATTACCACACATAAAGGCGAGTTCCAATGTCCTGGATACCTGGACATCTGTAACGGCCACTTGGGCTGTAACTGGCCTTTACCTCCTTCGTTGCCGTTACATTATGTCAGCAACTGTTAACATTTATGTTTTGCCCGTGTCCTGCCAATAACAAACAAAAAAGCCTGTTTCTTCATAATGACATATCGTTAGTCCCTGTTATTCAGTGTCGTTACCCAGTTTTTGAGATGCTAAGTCCCTGACTGAGTTTAAGTGAAATCTGGTGGCCCCTCAGTAAGTCAGATGGCATTAGAGACAAAACTCTGAGAGCTGGAGTTGGAGCTGTGGCCAGACCTACCTCTGCTCACCCTCAGTTCCTTACAGCTGCCCAGTGCATGGCCAGCATGCTTAAGCTGCCTTACCATCACAAAAGCCAATTCATTTATTTAAAAAAAAAATCCAAGAATTTGTGTCCTACTCACTCTGCTTCTCGGGTTAAAGCCTCAACTCATAGAAAGTCACTCAGAAGCTAATCACTAGCAGGCAAGGGACTTGTGGATTAAATGGTTTTATCAGAGGTAACAGGGTTGGAATCATTTCGTGTGGAGTTCATTCTAGGACTCGACCTGTTCTCCTATTCAGTTGTGCTAATTTCTCGTGTATTTACACTTGTATCTAGCGTGGCCAGTGCTGTGAGGTTGACAGGATCTGGAGTCATCTAAGAGACAAGCCTCCAGGTCCCTGTGAGGGAGTTCCCTAGATTAGATTGACCAAGCAGGGAAAACGACCTGGGTGGCACTGTGCCCTGGGCTGAGGTCCTGGACAGCACACAAAGGAGAAAGCATGCTGAGAACTAGTAATATCTCTCTGCTTCTTGACTGTGGACTGCCCACCTGCCCCACAAGTCCCCTCTGCCGTGATGTCCATGTGACCATGGATTATTCTGTCGAATGGTGAGCCCCCAGTCTTTTTTTTAGGGTATTTCATCACAGCAAGGAAGAAAGGAACCGAGACATCTCAATGGCACTAATTTCCAAAGAATCTGCTGTGTCTTCTTCGATCATCACTTACTATGCGTTCTGAGTGCATGTGGAACCTGTGCTGTTTAGTCAGGTTTTTGTCACCTCGACACAAGCTAGAGTTATCTGGCACGAGGGAGCCTCAAATGAGAAAATGTCACCATCGGGTTGGCCCACAGGCAGGTCTGTGAGGCATTCTCTTGACTGATGTGTGACAGCCTGTCCCACTGGGGGTCTGCCACTCTTGGGCAGATGGTCCTAGGTTGTGTAAGGCTGGCCAAGTCATAGGTAGCACCCTCCATGGTCTCTGCTTGAGTTCTGTTCCTGGGTAATTCCTGCCCCGACTTCCCTTCATGAACAATTGAAAGCTGAATAAACCCTCTCCTCCCCAAGTTGCTCTTGGTCATGGTGTATATCACAGCAAACTAGGACATTTATTTATTTTTTTAATCCCTAAAACTGAGGCTAGGGAAAAGAGCTTTTAGTAAAGTGCTTGTCTCACATGCATGAAGACGGAAGTTCAATCCCCAGAAGTCATTTAAAAATGCCCAGCGTGGTGATGGGCAGGGAATTCTAAAACCGAAGAGGCAAAGCGGGGGAATCCCACAGAGGCTAGCCTGTTTTGTGAGCTCCAGGCCAATAAAAGATCCTATCTCAAAGGAGATGGGCAACACTCCTGAGATCATGCCTGAGGTAGTCTTTGGGTATTCACAAACATGCACACACATACACGCACAAACACACAAACTTGAAAAAATATACTCACACACGAAAAATCCTAAAACTGCTATGAAAAAGAACTTGGGGTATATTTTACAGCTATAGAATTTAACCTTTCTTAGCTTGTGCTATAGGCAAGTCCTTGGGGGCATTTTCTTGAACAATTGATGTGGCTGAAGGCCCAGCCACAGTGGGCAGCCTGGGCTGGTGGTCCTGAGTACTCTAAAAAAGCAGGCTAAGCAAGCCATGCAGAGCAAGCCAGTAAAGAGCACTCCTCCAGTACCCGCCTCAGTGATGGACTACGATGTGGAAGTGTAGGATGAGATAAACTCTCGCCGCCTCAGGTTGCTTTTGGTCATGGAGAAGGCAAACTAGGACAGAACCTTTGTGTTAACAGAAAAACCCAAGACTGTTAAAGCAGTCAGGCTCCATAGCATGTTCCAAAAAGCTGTCTAGGAAGTTCTTCCGGGGGCATGTGGTTCTTACAGAGACCAAGCATCTTTCTCTGTGAACTCACCAAGTTAAAGGTCTCCGTAACTAAGGGAAAGTATTTGTTTACAGTAGCATACAATTTACTTAGTCCCCTTACTTAGCTTTTTTTCAGGTTGGGTCTCCTTATATAATCTTGAGACTCAACAAACTCTAAGATAGTATTAGCAATGCATTCAGCTCAACAGGTAAGAAAAATCTTGCTGGACTGGAGCTGAGGAAGGCTGCTGCAGACAGCTGTGTGATGGTGTACACTTACTTAAGTCTCCTGGGCCTACTTCCCTGTCCTGTTAGTGATGAGTCATCAAATGCCTTCTAAAAGTCAAGTCCTTGATGGACAGGAGAGAAAAATGCACACAGTGAAGAGAGCCAGTGGCCTCAGAGGCCTAGAGTCTGGAATGGTGAGAAATTTGTGCTGAATTCCTTTCAAATCCTCTGCTGTAACTCCAACAAACTGTATTCATGACTTGAGCCTATTTAACAGGGATTTCCAAATGACTCCGAAAAACTGTCAGGCTTTAAAGTCCTATGTGAATACTGGTAAAATAACAATTTCAATCAGAAAAGTGATTTATTTATCAGAAAAGTGATTCAACTGCAGAAGGATGATCTTTTGAGAAGAAATCCAAATCTTTTACTCAGCAATTCTGTGTATTTCAGTGTTTCTAATCCTGTTGAGATTCTTCTGTCTGGAGCTTCTCATGCGTTCAGGTATTTTGCATGATGTCTGATGTGGTCAGTGATGAAGGTCGCAATGAAGTAGTAGCTGTGATCATAACCCTAGAAGACAAGATGAGACACTGATCTACCATTCAGAAACGCCAACATTAAGTGTCTCTCTCGGGAGTCATTCCAACTCTCCTGTCATTTAATTTGCTGGTACATGGTCCAAGTATTTTAAGTCAGTTTCAGTCAAGGTTGTCATCCTTGTACCTTATTTAAAAAGCAGCAAAATATGAAGGGAAATCGAGCACTCTGCATATCCTAGTTTCTAAATGTTGCTGTGAGTACATAAAGGGAGGTGATGACATGGTAATTAAATATGCAAACAAGACCAGTGGCCACACTCACAAGATGAAGCAGAGTCAGGTTAGAAACACAGGCAAGGCGTGTTAATTCTTAGAACTAGCACACTGACATAAAAAGAATACACCTGTTAAAGGACAAAGGAAGTACACACCAACAATACGGAGAGAGAACACAGCAATGCCTGACAGCTTTAATACCGGTCAAGAAGTCAACCATGGGCGTCACACATCAAGCTAGGAGGACCCCCTCTGGTCTGGGGAGGTGGGTGAGCGGGTCAAGTGCCTGCTTTCCAAGCACGAGGACCTGAGTTCAGTCCCTAACCACAAGGAAAAACAAGCGACCACGCGAGTGTGTGGAGACTGTACTTACAGAATTCCAGTGTGAGGGCGCTGAATCGCTGGAGCTGCTGCTGGTCAGCCAGAGTGGCTTAGCTGGCTTCCCAGAGCAGTGGAGATCTTTTTGTCCGTTTTTAAAAGGTGACAGGATTATCTGAGGCATGACACCCGATGGTCACCTTTAGTTTGGTTTATTAAGCAGCTTGTGCAATTACCTATATTTAGCGACACTTGAAGGGCCCTTTCTTCTCTACTCCAAAGTTTAAATGGAAAAACACTGAGTAGGAAAGGGCGGCTCTGGGAACGTAAACACATTCTTTTGGTCTTCGGCCAGCTCTCAGAAGGGAAGCAGTGCTCCCCACACTATGGATATCTCATCAAAAGGCAGCGCTTTCCTCTGCACTGTCGAGACCCAATTAGAAAAGCTCGGGTTGGCCTCAAGTTAATGAAGAAGACTCTTGAGAGACCTTCCTTTGCTTATTTAACAGTCCCAGGGTCTAGGTGCTAGATAATGACCTTACACACAGAGACACAGAGATGGGTAAAGGTCAAAACAGGCCCCAAATCTTCAAAAAGGCCCCAGACTTGAGCAGAGAGGGTGGCCTTCCCTTTTTCTCTTTTCCAAGAAGGGAATGATGTTTCCTTAGCCTTAGGCCACTGAACTTTCTCACGTTGTGACTTCAGTAATAAAACCAGGACAATTAAGGTCCTACTTTGTCAGAATCAGTCTCCACACACTGTCAACTTAGATGCCACAAAGCCCCAGATTAAAAACCATATCAAATAAAGAAATATCCTCATGAACTAGTCCTTGCCTCTCAAGCAATCTTTCCTGACAACTGACAAAACATAAATAGAAACTGAGAACATGTGACATGACAAGACATACAATGAAGACAGCATGCGTGGGACTGTGGTCATTTTTGTCTTTCTTTTTATATAAAACTTGTTTTTTCAGCTTAATTTTTTTCCTAACTCCTTTCCACAAAGAGATAGTTATACTCATAATCAAATCAAGCAAGTGATTAAACAATAACAAACAATCCATAGCAAAAATAAAAAAACCTAACCAATAAACTACCTCTCAGACCTAAATCAGGAAGCTGAGTAGGTATCTGCAAGTGGCCGCTCTGTGGTCCCTGAGCTGTGTCCACTCAGCTGATCCAGGCTGTGCAGTTGGTTATTCTTCCTGCCTTTGCAGGGGAGGAAAATAAATGAAAAGATCGTGCCTCACCCCAAGACTGTGACTGGTGATCTTAGGAAGTTCCTATGTTTTTAGAAGAATTTACTCTTCTGTCTTAGGCCCTCCCAAGGGAGCTACATGCATTTCTTCATTGCTTGGGATACATTTAGGCACTTTAGAAATTAATACACTGGTTTATGGTTTTCCCCTAACAACATCGTCCATGTTCTAACTCTAGGCTGTTGTTTTAACAAACTCCAGATATTTTCAGACTCTGTGGGCCAGAAGCTTCGTCTACAGAAAAATCAGAATTCCCTGGCCCAGCCTCAGGGGAAGCAGACAAGGCATCCAGCAGCACGCTAAGGCCAAGCAGTGAAGGTCATTGGACAAGAGAGGAATTGGTGTTCACTTCCAGCTATACCTGATGTAGTTCAACGTGGCGCCAAACTTATGACCAAACTGGAATTGGGGTTTCTCAGGTGGGCTATTGAACTAAATGCCACCTGTGATGGGAAATGTTCAAATAAACCTAAAAATGCTATTACTTAAGGATGAAATACACACACACACACACCCCTAATATATGGGGATAAATTTGTGTGTGCATACACACACACACACACACAAATATACATTTTAATGTATTCCACCTGATCAAAGCACCCTGCAAACGGAATTAGTAATTCTGTGTAAGCTAGAGAGGCCACATGTCATGCCTAGTTTCTCCTTGTGCTGGCTCTGATTCATCCCTTTGCTCTTCAGAAGAATAGCACATTGCCTAGAAACGCTAGAAAGACAGGACAGAAATTGTGGCTGTGATCTTGTTTAAGAGTCCTGGTTCCACCACACATTATGACCTCAGATAAGAAATTTATAACAATTCTCTATAAAAGGAGAGTGCATAAAAACAACCACATTTGCTAGTATGAAGACTGCAGGTGAGTTAATGCTTTGAAAGCATGGTGTGAACTGTAGTGGACCACACTGCACATTGGCTAGATTTATCTGAGCATTTATCATCAGTTATACTTTAGTAGACATGTCTGACACATTACCTTTAAGCTTTAACAAGTTTTTTTTTTTTTATAAATCATGATCATATATGGTTTTCAGCGTTCATTTTTCATCTTAAAATGAATGCTTTGTTTACATTATATTCTGAATCTTGTGAGTATTTTTAAGAAGTAAAAGTAAAATATCTAAAACTAGAGCAGCACGAAAAGGTGAAGAGTGGACAGTCAGAAGTATTTCAGAAGTGTGCAGGTTAACTGCACATCCCTCTTACAGTACTAGATCCCCAGCAGCACATTAGCAAGGAGAAGCAGGAACAGCATGTGCTTTTAAGAGACAATGCTCAGTCTCCCTCCAGGCCACGGGGAGTACATGATGCCTGGCAAAGGGAGAGGCGGGCCACACTCTAGAGGAACAGTGGTGTACCTGTAAGTAAAGACACACCCAATGGTGTGGGAGACTAAGGACCATCCAAGCCTTAAACTTCTTGTTTTTGACTGCTCGACAAGGGGCAAAATTGCGCTTATTTTTCACTGCCAAAAGCTTTCCTATTTAACTCAAATTTGGCCTTAGGTGTCACAAATTTCACTTCAGAAACCTTAATGGAATTAAAAACTCTTATTACCAGTATCATCCTGTGTCCTCAAATACCTAAAATAAAAGTTAAGAAAATTGTACATAATCTTGTTTTTTAAAAGCTTTGCTATTTAGGTCAAACTAAGGTTTCCTAATACTTGCCTCTTGTAGCCTAAAAACAACAGGGATTTTCTTTTCTGTGCAGGCAGCTATGAAGTTATCAGGGAGTAACTGCCCATTTGAAAGAAACTCGTCATCTTTTCCTTGATCAATTAATATGTCAATCTGGGAGCCTGAATAGGACTTCACGAGACAGGTTGCATCATATGCCTGTAAAAAGAAGAAACACTGAAAAGTTAAAGGTGTTCAGAAAGATATTTTCCAGAATATATTGAACTAGAACCAAAATTAAACTTAAAAGTATTTTAACTTTTAGTCTAAGTCAGCCAGACATCCAATTTAAATTTCTATAAAATTAATTTAGAGGTAATGGTAACTTAGAAATAGAAAAGCAATCACTGCAGAGAAAGTAGCTTCAGGACAACTTCCATGGTTCAGAACAACTAAAAACCAAGGTTACTATTACATGTCTGTCCCTGGGCATCTGGGGATTGGCTGTGGAACCCTCCTCCCAAGGACATCAACACCAGCAAAGCTTTAGTAACTTGTATGAAACAGCAATGTCTGCATATAACCCACACACACCCTCCTGAGTACTTGAAATTACCTCTAGATTACTCCAGTATCTGCTATAGTATCAAGGTGGGGTAGCAGAGAATAAAGACAATGAAAAAAGGTCTGAACATGTAACTCCAAAATCAAAGCTTCTTTTGGTTTAATCTACAGATACAGAACCCATAAGCATGGAGGAGTAACTATACAATACTCAAAATATGATTATGTGGTACACACACACACACACACACACACACACACACACACACACACACACACACACAAATGAACTTGGAAACTTAAGAATAAGTATAGAAAGAGTAGTCCATCACCTACCTTCCATTTACTTTGATCTGGTCCCAAATATCCATTAAAAGCTTTTTTGCCCCAAGGACAGAGCACTGGGTTGCAAATTGGAGCAAATGCTGACACAGACTTCAGAGACAAAAGAAGTTTAAAAATAAGTTATATGTTGCTAATCAAATACGAATGCTTGGAACTTACAACTCCGACGTAACACAAAAATCTTGCATCTGTGGCTCTTCATACTACAGCTCTGTATAATCTATTTCAAAAACTCACAAACTGAAGTGCTTAATGCAAAGCATGCCTTAGAAGTCAATTTAGGTGCAAACAAAAGTCTGTGTTCAGAGTTTCTACTCTTTATTCCCACTGACGATCTGTAATGATCTCAACACTGATGTTTCCCTTAGTGAAACTCATTAAGTGAGGCATTTCTCTTAAGCCACACACACAGCCTTCTGTTCTGACAACGCTGAGTCTCTGCAGGCCAACAGTGCATGTCTCAGCTCTAGAGTTATCTAATGTACAGTTCACATGACTACTCATATTTTTAAAAGACAAAAAAATTAAGTTCATAAAATGTTTCAGTTTACTCTCTACCTTAGACAATGCATTCGCTGACTCCCTGTATAAAGACTGAAAACTAGACCCTTATGCTCTAGAATGTTCTGAAACTGCTACGATCGCGTCTGCATTCTCGGCAGCATGCCTAAAATGACTTTCCAGAGGGAAGGAAACAGGTGGAACCCATCAAGATGCCAAGCGCCCTGTGTGTTAAAACATGCACCCCACTTTTAACACACTTCGTTTCAGTTGCTGAGTTTAGAATTTCAGTTGTGGGTTTTCAGCCTTGTCTCATTAAAAGAAAAGAATATCCACAATTTTAAATAAAGCGGGGTGGGAGGTAGGGGGCTGGGCATGGGGATGCTGAGAGATGTTTTTCCACCAAGTTGCATTTCAGCCCTCATTCAGAGGATTAAGAATTCTAAAATATGAATGTTCTCTACTGTAGGCAATCAAATTCAGCATTACAGAGATGTTTCTCAAGTTAAAGCAATGATATACAGATAGTGTCACATAATAACACTAATCAAGGCAAACAATCCTGAGGAAAAATATGTTCAAAAGTATAGCCTGAAAAAGAGCAATAATAATATAAGCTATCATTTCTAGCACTTCTGTCAGGCCAAGGAGAACCATTCTGACGGAATTCCTATGTTTATAACCCTACAGCATCAAGTTTAATGTCTTCTGCTTACCTCCTGAAACCCCCAACCCCAAAAATATTTAATTCCTGATTCGAAGGCCATTTCAAAATTTCAGTCTTTCAAAGTTTTCATTATTCTCCAGAAGTATTTTTATCAATGAAGCTTATTGTTATCTTACTTTGTATTTTCCAGGATTTTTCAAAGCACAAACCAGAGCTCCGTGGCCTCCCATGGAATGACCAAAAATAGACATCCTCTGTGGGTCCACTGGGAAATTGGCATTTATGAGTTGTGGAAGCTAGAAAGAATGTAATAATATGATAAAGAGTTCAGAGGAAATGTTAGATTTTTTCCAAAGTCATATATAGTGGCACACTCAGTACTTCAAAAGCACAGTGGTATAGTGGCTTGGACTGGTGCAGATTAAAAGAAAAAAACCCTCAGGTGGACAATGGTAACTAATACGTCACTGAAAAACATGTGTGCAGATGTTTTATAAAATCAAAGGACAAAGCTAAGAAGATGATAGAGAAAAATGTTTGAAACATTCTAACCCCGCCCCCATGTTTATTTATTTAGTGTATGTCCCTACACATGTGCACTGTGTACACTTATGGAGTTCACAGGACAACTGTGGTAGTCCAGCCCTCTCCTTCCAATTGGGTTCTAGGTATAGAATTCAGCAAATGCTGTTAATATTATCAGGAACGAGTATTTTATAGAGGAAAATTATGCAGGAAGATAACGGTAATATTTATTATAGTAAAAAGAATTTTCAAAATACAAACGTCTTACATTAAGAAAAAGTATAAAGCACATGGAAGATTATGAAATCATTAAAATTAGAATAATACTGAAAAATACTTATAAAATACAGCTAACTTAGCAGGTCAGTGGTGGCGCACGCCTTTAATCTCAGCACTTGGGAGACAGAGGCAAGCCGATCTCTGTGAGTTCGAGGCTAGCCTGGGCTACAGAGTGAGTTCCAGGAAAGGCGCAAAGCTACACAGAGAAACCCTGTCTCGAAAAACCAAAAACCAAACCAAAACAACAACAACAATACAGCTAACTTAAATAGGATGAAGTCTTATAATAACATAATCTGAAAGTACATGAGACCAGAAGTACACACAGCCAAAGACAGCCAAAGCCTTAAGACATATGCTTCCAAGTGAAAAGGTCAATAGCACGAAGTGTGACCATCCAGCATATGTGACTACTGAGTGGCTGTCATCCTCAAGTCAGCATTCCATGAGGGCTGCTGGCTTGCAACAGTTCCCAACCTGCAGGTCGCCACCACCTGGGTCGGGGTGTGTCAAGGACCATTGAAAACCACAGAGATTTACATTATAATTCATAACAGTAGCAAAATTACAGTTATGAAGTAGAATTGAAAATCATTTTATGGTTGGGGGTCACCACAACATGAGGAACTGTATTAAAGGGTCTCAGCATTAGAAAGGTTGAGAACCATTGCTCTAGAGAGAAGAAACTCAACCCCAAATGTATTTGTTTGAATTCCACTGGGACACTGAATACTCACAAATCTAGTTTTACAGGTTTGAACTGGATATGCAAATCACACCTCCCCCACCACTACAGAAAGTCACATGAAACATTACAGGTAGGGAGGGAACTCAAAACCTATCCTACCAAAAAAGAAATCCTGACCCATGATACATTTAAAATGACTATTTGACTTTATTTTTACATTTTAAACATCTTCTCTCCTGCACATAAATATTCCTAAATTGTCTTTTGTTAGGATTTCCATTGCTCAAGTAGCTTTATGATTGCTCTGTGTTCCAATTGGTTTCTATACCAGTTCTATTCTACTGTATTTTCCCTATACACCATCCATAGACGCACCATCCATAGATGCGCCATCTATAGATGTACCATCCACAGATGCACCATCCATAGATGCATCATCCATAGATGCACCATCCATAGATGATGCACCATCCATAGATGATGCACCATCCATAGATGATGCGCCATCCATAGATGATACACCATCCATAGATGCATCATCCATAGATGTACCATCCATAGATGATGCACCATCCACAGGTGCGCCATCTCATTCCTACCTTGTTCCCTCTCTCTTTTTACTTTTTAACTATAACATCTGGTAGCTTGAAAAATCTTTAATCCCTGTGGGATCTTAGCAATATCCCAATGCCCCCATTCCTTCCTCCTCTGCTCAAACACGAAATCCTATTTCTTAGCCTATTTCCTCTACAGCCGTAACTTTAGTACTAAATTCTTGGTATACTCAAGAATTTACCTTTGTTCCCTTATGACTCAAATACTAAAGTTAAAGAGACGACCAACTATATTTGCACAGTGGGCCTATCTAACATTTGTAGCTGCTTCTGAAGTGAATAATATTCTTGGGGATTATGCCTGGTGCCCTAAGCATGTGGTCTGAGAGTTTAGCCACAGAACTACATCTCAATCTACTGTGGAGGAGAGATACCTCAATCCTATTATAACATTGTCCTTTTTAAACCTTGCAAATACATCCAATGAAAGAATATAATCCAACCTATGAAGTAACCATAGGAACATAAATTCCAATGCGCAGAAATACGAGACACGTAATCAAGGCAGTATGACACCTGAAAACCCAAACCAAAACAAAAAAAACCAAACAATTCCACCATAGTGGATTCCAATCAGAGTGATTTAGATAGAATCTCAGAAAAAAAGTTCAAGAAGATAGCTGTAAGAATGTTTAACAAAATCCAGAGAACACAAACTAAACAAATTAAAAAATATACAAATGAAACAAGGAAATATATATATACAAATGAAACAAGGAAATCAATACAGGATATGGAAGAGGAATTCAATAAAAGGAAATTTACTGAGATAAAATCCAGTTGAAAATTTAAAATGAAAAGCTCCTGATTAAATAAAAGAAACTAGTAGGAAGCCTCACCTGCAGAATAAAGTTTATGAAAGACAGAACATTAGAGATAGAAAATGATATAAATGAGTCTGAACATTCAGACATTGATAAAGACAAAACAAACAAGATCTCTGGAACACAACTAAAAAGCTAAACTTATGAATCATGGGACTATAGAAAAACTTCAAACGTAAATAATACAGCCAATAAAGCCATATAGAAAAGTCCTAAGTCTAGGGATTCATCCAGGGAGCATTCAGAATATCAACAGACAAGACCAGAAAAGCACCTCCCATTTATATCATCATTGACACTGAGGACAGAACAGGAAGCACTGAAAACAGCAAAAAGAAGCACCAGTCACACAAAAACCATCGTAATACATCAGATTTCTCAGCAGAACCCTGAAATTTGGAAGAGCATGGAGCATTATATTGCAAGCACCGAAAGAACAGCCAACTCATATTACTATACCCAGCCAAACTATCCTTCATAATTAAAGAAAAAACATCCATGATAAACAATTTATTTATTTATTTTGAGGTGAGGTTTCTCTGTGTAGTCCTGGCTGTCCTGGAACTCACTCTGTAGACCAGGCTGGCCTCCAACTCAGAGATCCACCTGCCTCTGCCTACTGAGTGCTGGGATTAAAGGCATGCGCCACCACTGCCCAAGTCATGCTAAACAATTTGAAGAATTGATGTCTACTATAGAGGATACATTAAAGAATCTACATACTGAAGAGAAATAAACACATTCATGAGGCTACAGTAAAGAATAAGTCATGCTACAACAGTGGATAAACAAATGAAGAACAAGAAAACAGCAATAACTGATACACAGTGTTCAATTAAAAAGTGCTCTAAGCTAGTGATGAGGGTAAAGGCACTTGCCTTTAAGCCTGACAACTGAGCCTGACAACCTGACAATTCTGAGCCTGAATCCTGGACCACACAGTAGTCAGTATATCACAGAGACACCTGCATGTCAATATTTATGCAGTACTATTCACAATACCTAAATTATGGAATCAAACTAGGTGTCCATCAACAGAAAAGCGAGTAACAAAGGGGCTGGAGAGATGGCTCAGTGGTTAATAGCACTTGATTGCTCTTTATGAGGTCCTGAGTTCAGTTCCCAGCAACTATATGGTGGCTCACAACCATCTGTATTGAGATCAGACTCCTTCTTCTGATGTGCATGAAGACAGAGCACTCATATACATAAAATACTAAATAAATAAATCTTTAAAAAATGGGTAACAAAAATGTGGTACATATATACAGAATTGTATTCAGCCATGAAGAATGAAATTATGTCATTTGCAAGAAAATTGATATAACTGGAGATTAATTAACATGTTAAGCAAATTAAATTAGACAAATCTTGTTTTCTCTCATTTGTGGATCCTAGATTCTATATAGATACATAAAATCATTTATGTGTATATGACATGAAAGAAGCAAGCAGGGTGTCCAAGTGCCACATGATTTTGTCATCTACAGAGTTCACACTTAAGAATGGCATAGCCAGGAAAACACACACACACACAGACACACACAAAGTTTAAGTAAGTTGGCTGTTTTGTTGGGCTGTATTCCCAGCTGTCCTAGGACATGTGCGGCCATATGCTGCAGGTTGGCATGTCTGACAGAGGAATAATTAGCAGTAAGGGAGCAGTGAGGTTAAGGGGTTGTGTGTGGGGTATTGCTTGCATGAAAATGCTGAAACCTTTATAATGTACAATGAACATATGCTAAGAGGAAAAAAACATGCCAATAAAAAAACCAAATAAATAAAATTTTAAAAGTTCAGAATATACCAAAACATAATTGCTATCTAGAGCGTAAAAATTGGTGCTGGAGTGTGCCTTAGTGGTAAAGTTCTTGTCTAGTAGGCATGAGATCCTGAGTTTGACCCCAACACTAAAAACAACAAACAACTCACCACAAACTATATATGACTAAGATTTCAACTGTTTCTGAGTTTTTATGATATATGGGATAAAACTCAGGAAAATGCATACATTGCCAATCAACATTATTAAAAGCTAAGCTTTGCCACTTACCCTTTCTAATCAAGCCCTTGCTTACTACATAAGACACCTAAATGAACCAGCTCCAGAATATGAAGGGCTGTTTCACGTGCTATTTTCTGAGATAACCTGGGAAATGTGCACAGATCTGAATATAATCATAAAAATCCTTGAGTCTACACTTACAGGTAACTTAAACTGTGGCAACTATAATATTAGCAGATCTTAGGGTTTTCCCTAAATTAAAATTGGTTTTCCAGTGCCATTCCTATATTAAAATTTTCAGGTTTGGAAGGGCTTCATATCTAAAACCAAACTCTCAGTGGTCATCAGTTAATAATTACAAGACAAATCAAATTACCTCCTCGGTTACATAAGAATACATTCTGTAATTAGTTTTCCAGGGATCTTCAGTGGCATCCACGTAAAACCCAGCACCAGTACCGAAGTCCCAGCTGTCATCTTCTCCTTTAATATTGCAGCCACCTAGCAAGGAAAAGGTTACACTTTCACCCACTCCACAGTAAGTCCCCAAGTTTAGCGACAGTTTTAGTAATGTATAGTGGCACCTGCCTATACTCTCAGCTCTTGGGAAGCTGAGATAGGGTACTTACTCATCAGTCAGCCTGTCAGCCTAGGCTACCTAGTAAGATGGCCCCCACCGCACACACTGGTAGCTGAATATGTGCATCCACACACAATGGCGCTTTCATGAAACATTGTGAACTCTCTTCCACTTTTTAAGATACATTATGGGATTCAACTTTCTGGGTCCTTTCTCCTTGAATGATACATGCCACTTGCTCTGGCCAATGAGGTGAGAGGAAATGACCTTCCAACTGGAGAATTCAGGAGGCAAGGTAAGCTACCTAGAATCCTACAGATTCTGAAAACATGCATCTTTATTATGTTACAAGAGATTCATGTGCACTTTACTTTCCAGGACTGTGTTGCGATGCTTTCCCTCACGGCCCTCCTTGACTACTGACACTTCTATAATTCTATTCACCACTATGATCTTGAGGAGACAGATGTCAACGTTAAAAATCACTATCTTGAGCTGAAAATGTCTCCTAATGTCCTTTGGAATTATTTCATCCTGTTTCCCCAATCTGCTCCCAGTATGGTATTTTAGAGTCACGATGTCGCTTGAATGACCAAAAGGACAATGACATCGAGAACCCGGGAGGAAGTGTATAACGGGTATTATTCTACTTAGAGTTTAGACTGAGATTGAGATGTTTATAAGCATTTTGACGGAACACTACTTACGGGGGCTGGTATCTGGAGCAATGACAACAAGACCGTGTTCTGAGGCAGCTTGCTGAAAGCCAGACTTTGAGATGAAATTTTGTTCTGTGCAAGTCAAACCTGAAGATGAAAAAGGTTGTTATGGCAACTACTCTGCCAGTAATATTTTATTACACAGAAAATCAGCTAGCTTAGTATTGTTAGGTACGTACTGACGGAGAGTGGCCAAGTAAACTAGCAATGATGCCGAGTTGAACCTAACACAGCAGCCCATTTCCAAAGGTCACTGCTAAATATCTGAATATTAGCAAAAATGAAGCTTACTGAAAAGCACAAGCTACAAATTAACTATAAAATGTTTATAGATATTAGCCCACAAGAGAATAGATTAAGTCTACTCATAAACAGTATTAATTAAATTAATAAGAGACAAAGTTACAAGTAACATTAAAGATTTTGCATTAGACAAGATTGTGTCCCAACTCTTTCACTTGAAAATTACAGACAGAACTGACTGCCTGTTCCTCATAGGAAGATCATATATGACCATGTGTAATGCCCTTTACATGGTACCTTGGACACAGTAAGGATTCAAGCAATCAGGACTTAATTTCTAAGATCTATCTTCAGCATCTAACTAAGGTAACATCCTGTCGCTTGATGTAAACAAACAGACGGTATGCATTGTTAGATTTCAATTCTGATCTGAGTTAACAGTCTCTAACCAAAGAATAAGACTTTCCTTACTGGCTCACTACAAGTAAAGAGCAGAAAAAGCATAGGTCTGCACTGACTCAGAAAACTGTATGTGATCTTGGACAGTATTTAGCTTCTCTAGAACTGACTTCTTTGAATTACATGATTTCTGAGACATCTTTAGTTGTACAATGTTTTCTAACCAAGTATCTAATTTTATTGCTATTGCTATTGGCATGTCTAATATATTTTAAAGGAAATTGAAATTTGTGGTGGTTTGAATGAGAATTGTCCCCAAAGGTTTAAGCATTTGAGCACTTAGTCCCCAGGAGATGACACAGTCTGGGTATGGGAGGCACGGAGGTCCTTGTGCTCACCAGAGGAACCAGGAATGTTAAACACACCAGATTCTCTCTTCAAAGGGAGGGATGTAGAACCTGTTTTCTACCAGAAGGCCGGGAGTGGATGTGGTTAAAAGCCTGTTGACCTTTGCATTGTCTGTGTGGCTGAGACCACACCAGATCCTTCTCCAGATATGAGTTTGTTTTTCTCAATCTATAGAACCTATCTTTATGGAAGATGTCACACAAAGAGTTTCAATGTAGTCATGTCTTAAGCTTTATTGGGCACACAGGATAGAGTTAATTATCACCAGCAATTATTTTACCAAATTGCGCTGTGGTTACATATGCCTAAGATAAACTATTCGTGGTCAGACTCTCAAAGTTAGAACCAACACTGGCTACTGAGTCGTGTTGAACTGAATTTCCTTCTTGCTTCCCTTGGATCGACACTGCTGGCCGTGTTTGCAGAGGTGCCCCACATTTGGGGAAGTTTAAGAGCTACTAGATAGAGGAAGTACATCATTGGGAATGGGCTTTGAGAGCAGAGACTTGCCCTACCTCCAGCTTGATTTCTCTGCTTTATGCATTGAGTTGAGGATGTGAACTTAGCTTCCTGTGTCTGCCACATACCACGCTGCTTACTGCCATGCTTCCCTCTGTGACGGACTGCTAACCTCTGAACCGTAAACCCAAATAAACTCTTCCTTCTGAGTTGTTTCTGGCCATGCTATTTTAACCACAGCCACAGAAAGTAACTAATAGAGAAAGGCTTTCTTTATGTGTTAAAATACAATTTCCACTTAAATTTTAAGACAAAATGTTTATTTTCTTGTGCATATTAACTCTCCCTGCCTGTTCTATCGTCTGATTCAGAAAACCACCCATGGGCAAAGAATCACTGTGTTCTTCGAACTCCTTAAACCGCTGCAGTGAAGCTCTATGAAGTTCAGTATTCAGAGCACATCTAGGAAGCTACTTGTCTGTCATTTCTAATGCATCTATCCTGTGTTCCAGTTCCATTTAATATTGTTTTGTCTGACTGCTATAGAGTCTTTGCAAACTCCAGAAATGCTTGGGCAGGTACAAATTATGTACAAGTTTCCCAAATCCTTACTGAGTACTGAACTTTATGTTCTCAGCTAAGTTACTTGGTCTAATTGAAAAGGAAATAAAACTGTAATTCTGTAAGTCTGAAATTAGTCTCAAGATAAAGTTACAAAATGGAATATGACAGCCTTTAGAAATTTGAAAGCATTTGTTTTAATACTTTTTAATTATGTGTGTATGTGTGCCCACATGGGAGTGTGGGAACCTGTACCCTCAGAATCCAGCAGATGGCATTAGACACCTGCATCTGTAGTTACAGGAAGTCGAGAGCTGCTTGACATGGGTTCTAAAAGCCAAATGTGGGTCCTCTACTAGAGCAGCAGTACATGCTCTAAACCACTGAGCCATCTCTCCAGCCCTGTCCGAAGATTTTATAAATGACTCAAGAAGTAAGTAGGTAAGTAGGTCACAATAAAAAGGCAAGACAAAAATTCCTTTATGAAATTCCAAAGTCAAATACATACCAGACAGCCAGTAGAGTGCAGGGCACTTTCCACTCTCTGCCTGTGGTGGTAGGTAGACAGCAAATTTCATTTTACATTTCAGCTCAACACTGCAATTTTAACAACCACAAAGTATTAATGCTCTTCATTAATCAGGACAGACACTAAATTTAGCGATTTATAAAAAGGAAGAATATACAGTAAAGAATTTTTTAAATGTGATTTAATATTCAAAGTACCAACATTTAAGAAATATACTTTACTCCTTAAAAAAAGATGATGCCTGCTTAGTATCCTGATCTATTCCTCAGCCTGAGCCTATGCTTTGAGGCTGAATAAGTTCCAAAACATTCAATGTAATTCTCAATGTAGCATTTCTATTAATAAGTCTTTATTTCTAATGAGATATGACATACCAAAGCAACTTCTAGAAGAAATGAATTCCAATAACATGGCTCTTCAGTTCTATGTCTGCTTCTGGGCACTAAAATGTACCACATCCCTAACCTCCTCTGTCGTCACCAATACTTCATCAGAGCTACTCTGACTGCAACTAGGTAGCTTTGCCTCCTGATCCCTTGTCTTCGGCTCTCACTCTAGTCCTCACTAGAAGCATGCTGCCCAGCTGTTGCCAGAAAAGAGCACACAGAAACTGTCTTCATTCTCTCCACATACATGATGTGTGGCCAGGTGTAGGCTCATCCTTCAGAATTTAAGGCACTACCACCGTCTCCTTGATTCTGGTATGGCTCATGAACTAACCTCTATCTTCAGAAAAAAATGTCAATCCATTTTCTCCTCTAACTGTTTAGAAATTTTCTGTGTTCCCAATGCTCTTCACAGCATTGTGGTGTTATCTTCCGTTGTGCCGGATAACCTTTTCAATCTGACAACTTCAACCATTCAGCTGAAGAATTCTAGAATTAACCCTCACGGTGAGCTAGTACACATCACCGTACCTGTGTAGTGGTCAGGATAGCTCGTGAGAGTCAGCTTTCTCCTTCCACCATATGGGTTCTGGGGTGTGGTGGTTTGAATAAGAATGCACCCCCACACACTGACTCATATGTTTGAAAGCTTAGGCATGAGGGAGTGACGTATTTGAAAGGATTAAGTGGTGTGCCCTTGTGGAGAAAGTGTTTCACTGGGGGCAGGCTTTGAAGTTTCAAAGTCTCTGCCTCTGTCTCTGCCTATGGCTCAGGGTACAGCTTTCAACTACTTCTCCAGCCCCATGCCTGCCTCCTGCCATGCTTCCCGCCATGATGATAATGGACTAGATCTTTCAAACTGTAAGCAAGTCCCCAATTAAATGCTTTCTTTATAAGAGTTGCCGTGGTCATGGTGTCTCTTCACAGCAACAGAACAGTGACCAAGACATGGAGAACAAAGAATTCAGGTGGTTGGGAATGATGGCAAGTGCCTTTACCTACTGAGCCATCTCGCCAGCCCTACAAGCATTTCTTTCTTCTTTGTATGAACACAATTGTATTTTTCAAGCTCCTTAATACAGCTGTTGGGTTTCTTGGACTGGTTTTCTAATTTTCTTTACTATTTTTGCCTTATACTACTTTCTAAAAAATTCAATTGAGCTTTGCCATCTCTGTTATCAAATTTTGATTTCTGGGTGCTTTGACCTTGGGTATTTTTAATAACACTGTCCACTAGGGTTTGAGCCAGTAATTCTCTTATGCCTGTGACATTTGAACCTGTGTTTTGCAGTCTACTCCCCCAGTGCCTTTTCCTTTTTACTCCCAGAATATGCATCTTTCAAACTGGAGACTTTACTCAAACATCTCGATCTTTAGTCATCTACTACTAGTTCACAGTGAAACACTAGATGTATGGTTTAAAACAGTATGCCTGGTGAGACTCTTAATCACTGTCTCAGTGAGTAGACAATTTTATTAAAGGGTCTCCTTCATAGCATCTGTTCTCCTGGCGCAGTCCAATTCCCAAGAAGAAAAGTCTAACCCCTCAAATTTGGAAGCCACTGGGAAAACTTCAGTGTGCCAGTTCCTCTTGTATCCACTTGCATTATTTTATCCTTCACTAACTGTGTTTGGAATTCCCTAGTGTCTTCCTTCCCTGGATAACAAAGCTTCAATCTTTGGCCAAAGCTAGAAAAGCAGCAATCTGACTACATAGAATGTTGACACGGTTGAGAGTTCTTTGATTTTTTAAAATAAACTTCCAACTCATCATCCTGTCCCTCTTCTCCATTTTTATCTTTTCAGTATTGCCAGTACTTCTTAGGAATTTATATAAATCACGTCACTTCTCAGTTTAGAATTTAGTTTTCTAGGCTTTGCTAAGCTAGGTAGTATGTGACTTTCTGCATTTATGCATCTAAAATATTGTTCTTAGCGCCTGTCCTCTGCTTCTTTGTCTCTGTACGTGTGTATGTGTGTGTGTGTGTGTGTGTGTGTGTGTGTGTGTGTGTGTGTATATGTGTGTTTAATGCATTTACCTAAGACATATTAGTCAATTTCAGAAGGTGGTAGAGGCAAATATGTCTGTTAAAGTTGCCAATTTAATCAAGTCTAGGTTTCTTTGTTATATTAAAAGACCCACACAGAAGATGTTCTCTGAATTTTTAATGGCAACACAGATGGTTTTCCAGAAAACTTTAGAGAACCATCAAGCCAAACCTTGAAGATAGTCCGAAGGCTCTCCTCTATCTCACAGCACCCAAGCCACAAGCTTGGTGAAATTTTCTGGTGAAATTTTCAGATATACAGTGGGGGTGGGGCAGAGAAAGCAGGTTTATCAGTGGGAGTTTTGTTCAAAACTACAACAAAACACATCATAAAACTGAATGAGAGGTATCTACAATTGTATCTTAATGCTTACCTGTTATGTTCGAAAACCTTCTGGAGGCCTCCGAAGCACCGGTTGCTGGAAATCTCTTTCAATGCCATTCTTCTCCTGTAGATGAAAATGAACCCCATTCATTCTAAAGGCTTTTTACTGCCTGAAAACCTTGAAACAGAACTGTTCTCGGATCAACTATCCAAACACAACTTCACCCTCACACATGTGCTATCCACACTTGTTTCTAGAAAATGTCAAAATTGGTATATTATCAGTGAGGTTTGTTGTCATTACTTTCATGGAATGTCTCACATTCTTTCAAGACAGATCCTAGGTTATTAAATAATTTAGAAAATTACTGAACACTTCCAGCAATCATAGGCATTTTTATATGCTGAGGCACTTTTATATGCACATCAATTACTCACCCTATGAGTTTTTGCAAGAAAGTGGCAAGGTAGTTTAGTTTGATCAACATTTCTCCTTCCAAACAAATCAACAAGCAACCATAAGCTGTTAGCTGTGAATTAAGGGATAGCTTGCTGTCAGGAATTTTGAAGCATGGCAATTAATTCCTTTTCTCTGCAATGAATCTGTTTGGTTTTCACGTGAAGATAAATTTAAACATATATAAATATATTACCTTTCAACAGAAAATGCATGGAAAAAACCTGGAAAATCATTTTTTTATCATAAATACCTATTATACAGAGAGGAATCAACCGGCTCTGCCGTGTACCTCTCACAGAAAGATGTCCTTGCCATCCCTAGAAGCACTGCATTCGAATATAAAGTGCTGGGTCTTACACAGCACCGTCAGACCCCAGAGACATGTGCTAGCACTCTGGTGGTCTTCGCAGTGACGTAACTGGGTACTCACTGGGTGCTAGTCCAGGCTGCTCTTAGATGTGCAACATGAGCTTGGAAACGTCTTTGCACACTTCTAAATGAGAGTAATTTCAACCCTGTCTTTAAATCCAGATACTTGGTTGTACACTGGAGAACTGTGATTTGAACTCTAGTGGGCTGACTTCAGAGATGCTACTCTTAGAGGCTCTGTGGTCCTGCTGCCTAGAGGATCATGGAACTTTCTGTTTTCTTTTCTCTTAAAAAAAAAAAACAACAACATATTCCAGACGAACCAAATCTATAGGATCAAGCTAGTTACACACAGAGAAAGTACCCTTTGTTCATAGATAGCTTGGTTTTTAACTTACAAAATTTTAACTCTTAAAAGACAAAGTATTTCATAACATGTTACTATTCTATATAAATTTCAGTTATTCTCACTCATGTTCCTAAAACATTAACATTAGAGTCAGACAGTATACATACATTTTATACACATATGAATGAGACTGAAGAATACAATTTATTTGCTAAATTTTTCTACAGTGAAATCTTGTTCCCTTAAGTCTAGCAGAAACTACATCTGCTTCCTTAAAACGTGACACACTGAGCACATATCTAGTACCTAAAAGGCACCTAATAACTGTTGTGATTTGTAGAACGGATGAATAATTTTTTTGAACTTCTTGACTTTTTGTATCATTTCAAACTGTTACTCACTTATCTGAATAAGCATTTTATTTCCTCTGCTCTTTGACTGTGGCTGAATTCTAAATCAGAACTTTTTACTTGACCAGAAGAAACATGGTTAAAACTGTTCTTAAAAAACTTAGTAGAATGCAAAAAAAAAAAAAAAAAAAGAAAAGAAAAAACCCTTAAATTTTCTCCTAATATTTGTTTTATGAATTCAATTTTAAATCAAGTAAACAAGTGATTATATATTAGGTGACTATATTTTTCAATAAAACTCTCCTGTGTGAAAAATAACAACTGTTTTAAACCACATTATCATCATTTTTAACTGAGCCACAAGCAATGAAACATCAATTTACCCGTCCAGTCGCTACTTGTCCTTCCTGTCTGCACCAAAGGGCAGTGGATCTAAAGGAGAAACGGTTGTGATCAGGACATATGTTACCACAGCACGGGTCACCCAGAGCTTATACACACGGATGTATTCTCAACAGAGATATCTATCGAGGGAGGTGATTGTTGACCTGGGAAATACAGCTGATGGCACAAATACCTCAACCCCCTCGTCTACCTCAGTACAGACATGGTCGCACAGAGAGAGGTTAGCCAAGGACATGTGACATACATGACAGCGATCCTGTGAGGAGGGCTGAAAATGCAAGCACACGCATAGCTGGAGAGGAAGGCCGTCACTCAGCGAGACCTTTCACAGAGACATCTGCAAAGCTCAGTGAGATCCTTCAATCTTTAAAACCGTGAGGCCAAACACCAAAGGGTTTTATTAAAAGAGAGGGAAGATGATGGTGATCAGCCACTTATCAAATTTAGGACTGAAAGGGAAAGTAAGCAAGTCACCTTCTCCTCTTCACCTCCTAAAAGAGAGTGTCATGCAGGCACTACACGAGGCATTCGGGGAGAAGGCATTGTTGCTGTGGGAGAGGACAGATCCACAGATGTAGTGCCCTAAAGATCTTCCAGTGGGATGAAGTGTGGAGGAAGAAGACAATAATAATGATGGGACTGAGCCTGTGCAATCAACTCTGACTACTGTGTGATTATGTCTTAGTTTTTATAAAAAGTTTGTAAAAATCAAAAACAGAAAAAAGCTGATAAAATAAGAATGTAACACGTTTTACACAATTGTATAATGTTAAATAGTTCTAAAAACTACAGAATTTATAAAATAAAAAGTTCAAGTATGCTAAGGTTGATTTATTATTGACTAAGATATTTTAAATGAATTTAGTGTAGCTCGTTTGTGAAATCTATGAACATATCCTAAGCTTTTGGGGTCACTTACATTCATCCACTGATTCACACCAGAACAACTCTTGACTTGTAAGCTCCATTTACACTAAGTATTCTTTTACTGGCATTCTATTTTTTTTTTAATCTTATAGACCATATTTTACCGTACCTTCTTTATGTGTAGATGTACAATTAGTTACCACTGTGTTAGAATTTCCTACCATATTCTATACATTGTATATGTCCACAGTCCAAGAACCATCTCGGCTTGCATAAGCTTATTCTGGGATGCTCACACAAGAACGACGAATCCTCTCAATAATGCATTTCTCAGGACCAATCCTAGATGTTAAGCAATGTATGACTGTATCTATTTGCCATAAAGCTTAGTCAGGGTTTGTCAATGAACACACACTTTTCCTGCATCACAATGAGTATGCACTTTCTGCTGCTTTGTGTGTGTGGGTATGTGGGTGTGTGTGTAGGGGGGGACCTCATAGTAACAACCACCATGTCTTTACTCAAAGCCTCTCCTGGCCTCTGTATCTCCCCTCCCCAAGTCCCCCCTGTCCTTGATCTCTTCATACACATTCTCCCTAATTCACATTCCTTAAATTTCAACTATAGTTTCTGGGTTGAAAAATCTAAATCTGCCTTTTTATGTTTGAATTTTTAAGCCTTAGTGCCAGAATTGCTGGGTCCTTCTGCGCCTTCTTTCTGTAGATGCACAAGTAGTTACCATTGCCTACCATATTCTATACATTGTACATGTGCCTAGTCATAGGACCATCGAGGCTTGCATAAGCTCACTCTGGGATGCTCACACATGGGTAAGCCCTCTTAAGAATACACTTCTCAGGACCTAGCCTAGTTGTTAGGCAAGGTATGACTGTATTTGCCACAAGGCTTAGGGTTTGGTCAAGGAACTTTGACAATGAACACACACTTTTGCTGCTTCACAATGAGTAGACACTTTCTGTTGCTTTGGGGGGCCAGGGCACAGACTCATAGTACTGAGCACCAGTTCTTTACTCAAAGCCTCTCCTGGCCAAAAACTCTATTTCAAGCACGCACCCCCCCTCAATGTGCCCATGCCCCTTTCCTTGATCTCTTCACATACTTTCCTCCTAACTCACATTCCCTAAATTTCAACTAGTTTCTGGTTGAAAAATTGAAATCTGCCTTTTTATCTTCACATTTTTAAGCATTAATGCCAGAATTGCTAGGTTCTTCTATCACTAGCTAGTAAAACTCAACACATTTAAAATTAAACTCAGGTCGCTCATCTTCAAGCCAACTTTTCTTTTTGTCTTGTTTCCAGACCCTTGCCTGAATAGCCTCACTTACATTTGAAATGTCTCAAAGTTTAACTTTAAAAATTCCCACAATCAAGTCGGACTTGGTTGTGCATGCTTTTAATCCAGCAGCTGGGAGGCAGAGCCAGGTGAATCTCTGTGTTCAAGGTCAGCATGGTCTACAAAGTGAGTCCCAGGACCGGCAGAGAAATTACAAAATATATATATAAATGAAAATAATAAATAAATCCCACCATCACCGTGGCAATTATATATAGCTACTAGATAATTAAAAACTTAGTCTACTTTCTTACTAGTATGTCCCACTACAAACAGTACCGTTACAGGAGTCTGGGTTTTCATTCATGTAACTTCTCAATGGATGCCTTTAACTAGCTCATCTTTAGGCCTAACACGGCCTACACAAAAGTGGTAGTAAATTTTATTAATTTTCAAAAAAACAGTAAATGCCATCTTTCTGATGACCCAACCAGAAATGACCTATTGAGGACAGCATACACCTGAACTGTTACCACTTAGGCTCCAGCTCCGGGGTGCACGGCCTCCCGCGCGCTCCCGACGGCACCTCAGGGTGAAGGGTCGCCGGGGGCCCCAGTGGCGTCGCCAGCAGCCCAGGAGGGGTCCCGGGATAGAAAGCTTTTCTGCAAGCTGTGCATTCGCAACACGCTGCTCTAACGGGCGCTCCACCACCAACCCGAGCTCCCCAGCCAGCCAGCCAGCCTGCCGCCCCAGGTCACACATTGTTTCCAGTTCCCCAAAGTTAATGCGATTAGCAGGCCCGGCGGGACAGAGGCCAGCCCTGCCGCCGCGGGACGGCGCAGGAATCGTCACCACTCTCGCGCCGCCGCCACCACCGCCGCCGCACGTCTAGGCGTCTGCGGACCGCTGCCCCAGACCCGGGCGGTGCAGCATGCCTGGGGCTCGCCCTTTACTCCATCTTACCTCGGGTAGAGACAGCTCCGGGGGAGACGGAACAGCAGAAAAGAAGGGTGGACCTTTTAACAGGTCCGCCTCGAGACCCGCCCCTCTGGCCCCGCCCGCAGACGATGACCCACCCCGCCGTCCCCCCCCTAGACCCGCCCTTCGGGGCGGGCCCCACGCCGAGGCTCCGCCTCCAGGACACGCCCCCTCTCCTGTCCGTTCTCTTTCTGGGTCTTCCTCACGGCCCCGCCCCCAAGGCCCTCCCCTTTTCCCCCTTGCAGGCCGCCCTCCCGGGCTGCTCGCGTTCTGAGGCCCCGCCCTCAGGGCGCGCGCTCTTCAAGCCTCCGCCCCCCGCCCCCCTCGGACCCGCCCCTCCTCTACAAGGCCATTCCCGGCAGCCTTTTCGCGGGTTAAGTCTTTTTTTTTCCATCGCGCTCGTCAGGGTTAGCCAAAGTGTGTTGGCGGTGACGTTGGACCTCTAGACCTCTGCAGCGCGCCTGCCTCAGATGCTTTCGGAAGGCAACCAGGGCATGAGGCTCTAGTACACCAGCGGGCCTGCCCCGGTGTACTTGTGGTTTATGTGAAACTTCAGTTGTTTAGAAACCTGGGCAAAATTTCAAATTCCCACCCTTGACTTCAGTGCACTTACTTAACTAGGAGCTTCCAGAGGGTGACACACAGTAACTCAATCAATGCCCATTTTTCTTCCCTCAATAAAAGTTGAACTGTTTCAGAGTTGCTGGTTAATCATTTACAGCAGATTTCTACTTCATCCAATTTAACTAGCAAGTGTACTTTGTTCAGAAAATTAAACATTACAAGTACTTTTTAAAATCAGTATTTAGGCCGGGCGGTGGTGGCGCACGCCTTTAATCCCAGCACTCGGGAGGCAGAGCCAGGCGGATCTCTATGAGTTCGAGGCCAGCCTGGGCTACCAAGTGAGCTCCAAAAAAGGCACAAAGCTACACAGAGAAACCTTGTCTCGAAAAACCAAAAAAAAAAAAAAAAAAAAAAAAAAAAAAAAAAAAAAAAAAAAATCAGTATTTAGGCTGCTAGGTTGTGGATACTATATAGTATACAATCTGAGAGTTTGCCTGGCTCATGAGCATGCAACCTGCGCGTTTGTAATAGAATGGTCGGTCAGAAAGACCTAGTGTCTGCTCTGTGTACAGGTTCTTTAGTTTTGCTCGGGGACCTGCAGATTCCTGAAATATGGATGAGCTGCTATGCAGCTTTTCTGTGTCATGTGACTCAGGTACACTTATGTACCTGTTTAGTGTTTAATAAAAGAATATTATTTTGAGAAAGCATTAAGGTGAATTTTAAAATTTATTATTATTATTATTACTTGAGACAGGGTCTTAAATGTAATTCTGGCTAGCTTAGAACTTGCTATGGAGATAAGGTGCCAACCTTGAACTCAGAAATCCACCTGCTTCTTTCTCCCCAGTGTTGGAATTAAAGGCATACACTACCACCCCCAGCTTAATTACTTTTAGATGTAATTACTGAAAAGGTAATTATCTTCAAACTGAGTCTCGCAACCAAAACAATAAAAGAATGCCCAAGTCTGCAGGTTCTTTCTAATTGTTAACTGTTTAAACAAAGTTAAAGGATGTTCAATTAATAAGTTGAGGTACAGACTAATTTTCTTAAAGGAGTCTTGTATTCACATGAGGTAATAGTAATCACAATGACATTTCTTTTCAGTTGGCGTGAAATTATACTACATCAAAACTCCTATTTTCTAGACTATTAAGAGTATATATTATTTGGGCATGAAAGGAAAGTAAGCTGAATCAAAAAGTAATGTTGATATTTCTGATAATGAAAATGAGTGAATATTAGTCATTTAAAGAAATATGTCCAAAATTACTTATAGCAGTGGTTCTCAACCTTCCTAATGCTGAGACTCTTTAATACAGTTTCTCATGCTGTGGTGACCCCAACCATAAAATTATTTCATTGCTACTTCATAAATGTAATTTTGCTACTGTTATGAATCATACTGTAAATATCTGTGTTTTCCAATGGTCTTAGGTGACCCCTATGAAAGGGTCATTCAACACCCCCACAGGGGTCATGACCCACAGGTTGAGAACCACTGATTTACAGGTCTATGACAGTTTCTCAGTCTGAATGACCATGAGCAGGATGTAATCAACAAAGGAGTGCACTGAAAATGATAAAAACTCAAATCTACTTAAAATATGCCGGAATGGAGATTGTCTCAGCTTTCCAAAAACTTTATACACTGAGATAGAGCATAACATAAGAGGTGGGAAATCCTGTCCCTGGTGAGAGCTGTCTTCCTAGTTTGTAGAGGAGCACCTTGGTACAAGTTCACTGCAAAGAGCAAGAGCCCTGGTTCCCTCTCCTTTTGTTAGGGGCATAGGTCACACTTGTGAAGACCTTGTCCTCACGTCATAATTATCCCCACAATTATCCACTTACAAATGCTATCAAATTAAGGATCTGGGCTTCAATTATAAATTTGAGGAAAATTTCAATTGTAAGTTTTTGGTCTGCATAGACTACTGTTTAGTCTCCAAAAGGAACCTGGGGTACTAGACATCTAGATGTCTGATTCTAAAATACATGTTTAACCTGTAAAGTTAACAAACCTGGGTCTGAATCTAGTAAAATGTGCTTTTGAGAACCATCTCTCTCTCCTCTCTGAAAGAATTTAATTTAATTCTCTAATAGGCCAGTGTGTGTGTGTGTGTGTGTGTGTGTGTGTGTGTGTGTGTGTGTGTGTGTGTCTTGTATGTGAATGGATGCATGCATGGAGCAAGTGTTTATGTCCATGCCATATACATGTAGAGGCTGGTGATCAGTCTGGGTATCTTCCTCTGGCTCTCCACCTTGTATTTTGAGACAGGGTCTCTCATTGACCTGGAGCTCCACAACTGATTAGACTCACTGTCCTGTGAAGCCCTGGCATCCTCCAGTCTCTAGCTCTCAGCACTGGGATTACAAGTCTGCACCCCAGGGTCTAGCCCTTTTTATGTGGGTGCTGAGGACTGAGCTCAGGTTCTCATGCTTACCCAGCAAAGCCTTTACCCCCAGTCAGCCCCCAGACCCCAGCTTTTAGTTTGAAAATCTGCAAAGCCTGATGTGTGTGTGTGTGTGTGTGTGTGTGTGTGTGTGTGTGCATGCATGTGTGCATGTGCACATGTGTGCATGTGTGTATGGACAATAATGAGAGCTTTTGCACCTTATAGTGTGCTTGTTTAAATTTTGGAAAACATTTTTTATAATCCATGTTTTCTAAAGAGCTAATTATTTTATTCATACTATATACCAATTTCATTAAAAATGTCTCCACCTTTATGGCTGTCATACTGTTATTGTTAATTTGTTGAGAGTTTGTGTTCTTTTTCTTTTATTGATTTTCTTCTGGATGTGATTTATTCCTGTTGACATTTCAAACATGTTCTGATTTATGTGTGAACTTAAACATTTTTAATTTAAGAGACAGTCCTACAAGAGGAATTATTGGGCCAATTGTTTTGGACATTTTTATTGCTTTTGAAATCTACTGCCATATTTCTTTCTGGAAAGTTCATAAGTGCAGTGTTTATCATCCTCACTTTCATACACTAGGGTAATGTGTATTATTATGAATTACTCTGTTTTAAAACTTTTTAATAGCTTTGTGCTGTGTCAGTCTGTGGATGTGCCACACTGACCTGGTAACAAATCCTGTACAAACTATTGCAAAGCGTAGTCATGTGTGAAATACCACCTTGTTTTGCCCATTCCCTGGGACAGAAGTTAGACAAGGCACAAAAAGGGATAAATTATCTCTGATCCATGGTGTCTGTGGATTAAATATGAGGTCCAAAAGCTGAGATGAGTCAGAAGTCGGGGAATGTGTAGCTAGAGTTTTTTCTCTCCAGGTCCTGCCAAACCCTGGCAGTCAGACAGCCCACTTATAAAATAAACACACAGATGCTTATATTATTTAAACTGTTTGGCCTAATGGCTCAGGCTTCTTGCTAATTATTCTTATATCTTAAATCAACCCATTTCTATTAATCTATAAGTTGCCACATGGCTTGTGGCTTACCGGTACCTTACATCTCGCTTGTCATGGCGGCAGCTGGCAGCGTTTCTCTGACTCAGCCTTCCACTTCCCAGAATTCTCCTCTCTCCTTGTCCTGGCTATACTTCCTGCCTGGCTACTGGCCAATCAGTGTTTTATTTATTAACCAATCAGAGCAACACATTTGACATACAGAACATCCCACAGCAGGAATGGAATCATTGGTAGGTATTTTCACTCACAAACCTGGCAGTGAATATGGTGATATTTTATTTGTACTGAAATGTGATTTTATTTGTATGTTAATAAATAAAGTTGCCTGGGTGTCAAAGCTAATAATAAGCCATAGCAGAAGCCAGGTGGTGGTGACACACACCTTTAATCCCCATCACATGACAGGCAGATCTCTGTGTGTTCAAGGATACAGCCAGCATGGAGACACATGCCTTTAATCTCAGTACCAACCATAGATGACCTGGAGGTCTGTATAGACAGGCAGTGACGAGGAGGTCATATGGTTGGGTTTACAACCAATGAGAAGGCAAAACAGAAAGTCAATAAAAAGACAGATACACAGGAAGTAGGTCTCTTGCTGAGGGGAAGGACAGCAGTGGCAGGAAGGGTAAGAAGGTGGTTTTAAGTCTCAGCTCTCAGCTACTGCTCTGACCTCTTGGGCTTTTAACTCTGCATTTGACTCTGTGTTTTTTATTTAATAATAAGACTGTTACATCTACAAGTGGATGCTGCCTTCTGTTAGGAGGATCTACCCATCTACATGGTGGTTCACGTACATCAAGATGAGAGTCCCAGGAGAAAAAGGCAGGAACTGCATGTCCTTTTCTGGTATCACCTTGAAATGTTGGTCATGGAAACCACAAGCTACCCAGACTACAGAAAGGAGGATTGATAAAAAGGTCAAAGAATCTGTGGACATGTTTTAAAACTATCACATTTATTAAAGGCATCAGGCCGTTTATTGATTTTATTCAGTATAAAACAGCAATAGACACACATACACTCACTTACACACACACATACATACACACATCTTTGTGCACTTAGTAAATATTCCCATAGGCTACACTTTCTGGAACCAGAATTATTGCTCTATGGGGGTTCTGGCTAGTTTTATGTCAACTTGACACAACATAGAGTCATCTGAAAGAAGGGAGCCTCAATTGAAAAAAAAAAAAAGGTTTCATAAGATTGGGCTGTGGTTAAGCATGTAGGGCATTTCCTTAATTAGTGATTGATGTGAGACAGCCCAACTTATTTTGGGTAGGGCTACCCCTGGGCTGCTGGTCCTGGGTTCTATAAGAAAGCAGATTGAGCAAGCTATGGAGAGCAAGCCAGTAAGCAGCACCCTCCATGGCCTCTGCATCAGCTCCTGCCTCCAGGTTCCTGCCCTGGTTGAGTTCCTGCCTTGGCTTCCCTTAATGGACTTGGGACATATAAGCCAAATAAACCCTTGCCTCTCCAAGTTACTGTTGGTAACGACATTTCATCACAGCAATAGTAACCCTAAGACAACAGGGTATTCATATTCAGAATTTTTATTAATCTACCAAATATCCATTCCACTTTACCAGCTTACTCACCTCAGGGTATGTGAAATCAACCAGTGCCTCAGTTCTTTCCTAACACAAGTCTCGAATGCATTTACATGATAAAAGTATCTTTTTATCAAAGAATAATCAACAAATTGTTTTCCATTTATTTCATTTTTCTTTTCTTCCAATTTTTACTTTGTTCGAATTTTTTATTATTATAATGAATTCTGTGGTATATAACCTTAAAAGTCAAACTTTCTTTTCTTAGTATTTCCTGAGGACATACTTCTAGAAGAAGAATTGTTAAATCAAAATTTATTATTCTTGAACCTGCTGGTATAAATTTCCAGATTTGTATCCAGGACATATGTACCATTGTATATCCCATCCACACACCCTGTCCTCTTTGAGAGGTTCCTTTTATCTGGTGATGCTCACTAGTAAAACACTTGGTATTTTGTAATGTGTAACCCAAGACCCATTTTCCCCAAATTCTGTTGGGAAACAGAAACTCATCAACTGGATTAGAGAGATTGCTAAGTGGTTAAGAGTATTTGCTGTTTTTCTAGAGGACTTAGGTTCAGCTCCCAGAAACAACCTTGGTCAGCTTACAACCACATGTAACTCCAGTTCTTGGGGATCTGATGCCCTTTTCTGGCCTCCATGGACACCTGCGTGCATGTAGTACACACACACACACACACACACACACACACACACACACACACACACACTACAACAAATAAATCTTAAGAAAGAAACTCACCAATCATATGGAAATCCATAACTAGTCGTTATCTCCAGGAATGGATATTTTGATACATGCAGTATCTTTTTATACATACAATATGTTGAAGACAATAAAAAAGACTCATCTGGACCCTACCACCTGCCATTGTATTCCTGTTGCTTTGACAGCAGCATCCCTTAGAACAAAACTTTGACACTGTTTTCTCATGTAAATGGCTAAGAGGAAAACATGTGCTATTTGCAGTAGCCTTGTATAGTATTATTAAGGCTGCTTCAGTATAAAGTATCAGTTCCTTGATGCTATCAAAGTCTTCTATTGCTATTTTTCTTAGCAGTAATCTATATAAAAATCTGTTTCTTTTTTCCCCAAGTAGTAGTATATACCTTATTTCTGCCTCTTTTGGGAGAATGCTTGATAATCTTCTGTTGCAAGAATCTTTTTTTTTTTTTTTTTTTTTTTTTTTTTTTTTTTTTGGTTTTTTCAAGACAGGGTTTCTCTGTGTAGCTTTGTGCCTTTTCTGGAACTCGCTTTGGAGACCAGGCTAGCCTGGAACTCACAGAGATCCGCCTGCCTCTGCCTCCCGAGTGCTGGGATTAAAGGCGTGTACCACCACCGCCGCCAGGTCTGTTGCAAGAATCTTAAAGAGTCTTATCAATAAAAACAAACCTGGAGTGTAGCTAGAGTTTTCCTGCCTTGCCCAGTCAGACAAATCTTGTCACCCCCAGTCCCACAGCCGCTCAGACCCAACCAAGTAAACACAGAGACTTATATTGCTTACAAACTGTATGGCCATGGCAGGCTTCTTGCTAACTGTTCTTATAGCTTAAATTAATCCATTTCCATAAATCTATACCTTGCCACGTGGCTGGTGGCTTACCAGCAATTTCACATGCTGCTGGTCATGGCGGCAGCTGGCAGTGTCTTCTGCTCAGCCTTCTGCTTCCAGAATTCTCCTCTTCCTTGTCCACCTACTTCTGCTGGCACTGGCCAATCAGTGTTTTATTTATTGACCAATCAGAACAATTTGACATACAGACCATCCCACAGCACTGGAGCCAGATATTGAGGTGAATGCTGGAAGATCAGAGAAGCAGAACAAGCTACAGCTTCCTCACCTCACCAGTTCCTCAGGTGATCCTATTTCCTCAGACTGGAAGCCTCTCAGTCCTCATTCCAAATGAATCTCAGCTGAACTGTGCTGCTCCAAAGCCTGAAAGCTTACCAGCAAAATGCTTCTAGTTCCTGGTCTTCACGCCTTATATATCTTTCTGCTATCTGCCATCACACTGAAACTCTTTGTAAAGTACATGTGACACCTTCTATAAAGATAAGTCCTATGCGTTGACTGAGAGAAACTAGTTTACAAGAACAGGCCTGGAGGAGGGTCCGGGGTTGGAAAGTCTGTTACCACACAAATGGTGCAAAGGTCACTGTGCTAGAAAGGATCTTCACTCCAACTTTCAGGGTGGAAAGCAGGTTTTTCATCCTTCCCTTGAAGAGACAACTTTGTTTGCTTACATATTCCAGGTTCACCTAGTGCATGTCTATGAACACAAAGCCTCTGTGCCCCCTACAATTTTTAAAGAGAGGGGAGGAAAGTCAAGTAATAAACTAATCAATAAAAATGATCTCTTTAACTTGGGAGCTGGGTTGAATACACATCCAAGCAATCTGGCTCTAGAACAAACACTGATTTCTTAGAGAAGATTCAGGTTTTCAAAAGGAGCAGTAGAAATGGAAGCTAGTAAGTTTATGCCCGTGACCATCGCTTTCAACCCAGACTAGCTCAGGTGAACGTGACATAGCCAATATCTTCCAATAATAGTCAAATACTGCCCTGTATCAGTTGTCCACCTCCTAAAGCCAACTATAAAACACGCAGGTCAGTAATACAATAACAACATTTGAAAATCCTGATGTTGTGAATTGGCGGCAGAGGAAAGGGGCCAGATGCAGACCAGCCTGGATGTGACTGCCCCGTACATGGAGAACATTTCATTCTATGACTGGGGTGAAGGTTCTGCCTATTTCCTTTGCCTTCAGTGTGCATAAAGATTTGAGTGGGAGGAAAGCTAAAAGGACAATCGGGATGTGAAAGGTTTGGGGGGGCTCAAGGGGCATGATTGAAATTCTCAGGGGGAATGAAATGTCGATCTTTAGTGGGAGCTTAGCTTTGGGAGAATAAAACAGAGCCTGAATAATTGACAAAGAACAAAATGAAAGGGTGTTTAAAATTTCCAGATCAGCAAATCCAAGTTTACATAATTGACTTAGAAGAAATGTAGTTAAAAAAAAAAAAGCACTTACCTATTTCACAAAATAATTATAAGAAATAGGTGGACGGGAGGGGGTAAATGAAACTAAGGATGGGGCAGTGGTGGCGCACGCCTTAAATCCCAGTACTTGGGAGGCAGAGGCAGGCAGATCTTTGTGAGTTCGAGGCCAGCCTGGTCTACAGAGCAAGATCCAGGAAAGGCACAAAGTTACACAGAGAAACCCTGTCTCGAAAAACCAAAAAAAAAAAAAAAAAAAAAAAAAAAAAAGAAAAGAAACTAAGGGTATATGAAAATCCATATGGAAACCTATTATATGTAAGATAATTAAAACATTAAAAGAATATATAGAAAATATACAATACGTATACACACATATGAGTTTGAAGGGAGATACCTTCATGGATGGGTAAAGCTACCCCAAGAAGCTGTAGGCTATCAAAGAAAAATCTCAGTGTTGGGTGTGAGATACATCTTTAAGGAGTTCATAGGTTGGTCATGGAAGTTCCATGGGCCTCCAAATCACTACAAGCTATTGCCACTGCTCTTAGGCACTATGATGGTTATTCTTGGTTGTCAACTTGACTACACCTGGAATGAATTACAATCCAGAAATTGGGGGCATAACTGTGAGAATTTTTTTTTGCTTGATATAAAGTGGGCGAATCCACTTTTAGTCTGGACCTTTGAGGTAGGAAGACACATGCCTCCAATTCTTTAAGTCAGATCTTGAGGTGGGAAAACACAACTTTAATCTGGACCATGCCTTCTGCTAGAAGCCTATATAAGGACATGGAAGAAGGAAGCTTGTTCTCTTTGCTCACTTTCACTAACAAGTCCATCCTTCACTGGCATTAAAGCCTACTTCTTTGCGATTCTAGCACATACTGAGACCAGCTGAGACATCCAGCCTCATGTATTGAACAAGGACTCTTAGACCTTTCATTGGTAGACAGCCATTGTTGGACTAGCTGGACCAGACCCTATAAGCCATTCAAATAAATCTTTTTTATAGATATAATGAACATAATACACACACACACACACACACACACACACACACACACACTATTGGTTCTATTCTTTTAGAAATCTCTGTTTAATGTAATATTCTCATGACATTTGCACACCTCCTTAATTATAGGTGAGGCAGATATCTTTTTCTAGGGACACACTGAACTTCATTTAGGCGACTTGTATATAATCTCAGCATGTGCTTTCTCAGGGACTCGGGATGACTGAGACAAATATTTAGCACATAGAATTGGCAAAGGCATTGCAATATGCCATGCAACCATCTGATAAATATAGTCTATAAAGAAAAATGCAATCAAGAATGGAACAGTTGAATTTATTATTAACTCAGGAGATGGGGAAGCAAACAAGGTTAATAGATGCACAGATCATGGCAATTCTCTTACCATTGGGGAAAATTTACTGACAGAAAACAGTGATCAAGTCATACAGAGTGCTGAAAAGGAGAGAGATGGCTTCCATTTGTTCTTCCAGAAGCACAAATAAATAACATTATGCTATTTAATGAACTCAATAGAGAGTCCCTGGGCATTGGCACGGAAGCACACATCGCTCTATAAATTCCTTTCCTGGTGATATCAAGCCTCTCCTTGTCTATAGGGACTTTACTGCTAGTGGATATATCTTTTGAAACTTCATATACAGAAAAGCAAATTGAATACTTTTTTGAATGAGGATTTGGCAGAATCTGAAAGCACAGGAGGAATATTGAGAGGCATAACTATTGTAGTTTTAGGAGCAGGAGTAATGGGTTCTGAAGAACCCCGCCCAACTCACACATTACTATTTTCTGTCTTCATTTATCTGATTTCTAAGAAGTTTGAGATGATGGGGGAAATGCACCTATAAACAAGATCAGCATGTGATAGCACCACAGATAAGCCAACACGGACAGGAGAAATTTCTTGTGGTTCCATCCCTAGATGGAAAGCTGAGGTGGTCAATGGCTGCTGAGAAGGAGAATTAGTTTTCTTCAGGGATAAGCTCCCACACATGTTGTCCAATCCCAAGTGGTCAGCCCTGGGCACAGGTACATATGAGCAAAGCTAAATTGACTCAGTAGGTTGTATATGCATGGATACACATGTGTGTATATATATATATGTATATATGTATATATATGTATATGTATAATTATTATTATATATATTATATTATAAATTAATAAAAAGAAAAAAAGAAGCTTGGGGTTTGCCTGACAAGTGGGTTTTCCAAGTATGGCTAATGTATCCATTTAAAAACTTTTTAAAAATTAATCGTTTGAATCAAAAATTTTATTATTAGCCCAAACTCCCTTGCACATCCCTCAGTCTTTTGGCTCTATCTTCTTTTCCATTCTGGATGGTGATTGTCTCCATTAGCCTCAGTCCTTGCCAGATTCTGTCTCCTCCTTCATGCTCATGGTCCTCCCTTCCTTCTGTTGCTCTGGTGGTTAAAGTGAGTAGCAACTGTAATTTTTGACGTTCTTTGGCTTTGGAGTTGAGGATAAAGAATCTCGGAACTGTGGTGAGAGGTCTGTGAGCCTGGAGTCTAATCGTTTTCTGAAGGGCTTATTCAATTGTTCTTTCATCTCCTACCCATCCTTTCTATTTCCAAACAGTGTCAGCATTTCCTGCCATAGATAGAGTCATCATGTTCACCTCCAGCATCTTTACCTTCAGCACTACGATCCCTTCCAGTGTTTGGGTAATCAAAGGTACAAATCTGATGACGTGTGTTTTTCCCACCAATCAATGACTCTCACCGCCCGCAAGAGATCTTCTAAACATGAAAATTTGGTATTGTCTTTGATCTGCCTCCTCTCCATAAAATTATACCTCTTCCTCTGCTATTCCACTTTCTCTTTTTATGGTCAACACTAGACTTACTGCTTTCTTAGTATTCTCTCATAACTGAGGGCTAAGGTGAATTAGTACTTACACATGAAATGCAGCTTATGGTAGTCATGTTTCTTCCCACTGAGACAGAATCCCTGACAATCACCTTAAGGGAAGACAGGCTTATTTTAGCTCATGGTTTCACAGGGGTTTCAGTCCACCATAGCTGGAAAGTCATGGTGCAACTCAGTGCGAGCCTGGGTAGGTGATGGTTTTTGTTTGGTTTAATTTTTGAGACAGGGTTTATCTGTGTAACCTTGGCTGCCCTGGAACTCGCTCTGTAGACTGGGCTGGCCTCAAACTCGGAGATCTTCCTACCTCTGCTTCCTGAGTGCTGGAGTTAAAGGAGGTATGCACCACCACATGTGACTTTCGATACTTGTGGCATGAGCCATGAAGCAGAGAGGGAAGCTGGGCCAGCAGGGGATAAAATCCTTACAGGTCTGCTGCCTCCAACTAAGCCCCATCTCAAAAATGCACCACAGACTTCAAGTTAGGTCTGCAAGATGGGGACCAAGGGCTGGAAACACGAGCCTCTGCGGGGAACTTCAGGTTCCAGTCATCACAAGTCAGTCTTCTCATCCACAAACCCTTTCCTGACTTGCTAACAGCCAGTTTTCCATTCATGCTTGTGCCTTTGTAGTCAGCCAGGCTGTGGACTCTCTGAAGGCAGGGACTGATCCTTCCAGTAATCCCCAGCATCCCCCCTAAATAGCTGGGTGCACTTTACTTTTATTTATTTATTTATTATTTATTAATTTATTGATTATACTGAATTTTGAGACAGGCCTCATTCTCTAGGGTTGGCTGGTCTTGAACCTGCAGTGTTCCTCCTTTCTGGGCCTCCTGCATGCTGGGGTTGCAGGTATGTGGTACCATACCTGGCCATTTGGGTGCACTTTAAATAAACATCCACCGAAGGAATGAAAAATGGGGCTGCAGCCATACCTTTAAGTCGATGTTTCCTGAAAAGAGGTCTGAGGACTATGTAGAAACTCTTATATACAACTTTAGATTCCTGGGCTAGACCCTACAGGCTTCCAAACAGAATCTCTGGAAAGGGACCCTGCAGTCTGTATTTTAAATATATTCTAAAGATTGAGAACTATTGTTTTGGAGCTTTTGAAAGATGAGGGCTGTTGTTATTGTTGTTGTTCAAAGTGAGACTGTTACACTCAGGCAATTTTCTTCTGCTGTTCCCTTGTAGTTTGTCTACATCTTGACAAAGGCCGTCACTTACTGTGGCTGCTTTTGAACCCCCATTTCTGCCTTATTTTCCAGTCTTTCATTATTTTACTCATTAACAGCACCTCATCACATGATCGTTACAACAACCCACAGATACTTGTGATTTCTTTTTTGTGTGTTTATTATTATTATTTTTTTCATTTATTTTACATACCCACTACAGTTTCCCCTTCCTCCTCTCCTCCCATTCTCTCCCCTCACCTCCCATCTATCCCCATACCTCCTTCTCCATTCAGAAGGGGCAGGCCTCCCATGGGAGTCAACAAAGCATGCCATATCACATTGAGACATCCCTGCATGGGGAATAGGTTCCAAAAAGCCAGCTCATGCACCAGGGACAGGTTCTGATCCTAGTGCTAGGAACCCCACAAATAGACCAAGCTACACAACTGTCATCCATACGCAGAGGGCCTAGGTTGGTCCCACACAGGCTCCCTAGCTGTCGGTCCAGAGTCCTTGAGTTCCCATTAGTTCAGGTTAACTGTCTCTTTGGGTTTTCCCATCATGATCTTGACCCCACTTGACCTCCTCCCTCTTGTCAGCTGGACTCCCGGAGCTCAGCCCAGTGCTTGGCTGTGGATCTCTGCATCTGCTTTCATCAGTTACTGAATGGAGGTTCTCTGCTGACAGTTAGGGTAGTCACCAATATGATTACAGGAGGAGGTCAGTTCAGGCACCCTCTCTGTTATTGCTAGGAGTCTTAGCTGGGGTCATCCTTGTGGATTCCTGAGAGTTTCCCTGGCATCAAGTTTCTCCCTAGCCCCCAAATGCCCCCTCTATCAAGATATCTCTTTCATTACTCTCCTCCTCCATCCCACCCCCAAGTTGGCCAGCCTGATCGCTCATGTTCCCTTACCCATCCTCTCCCCTCTATTTCCCCTACCCTACTCCAATCCCCAGATTACACAGGAGAGCTCATCTATTTCCCCTTCCCAGGGAAACCCATATGTCCCTCTTAGGGTCCTCTTTGTTACATAGCTTCTCTGAGGCTATGGATTGTAGCCTGGTTATCCTTTGTTTTACACCTAATATCTACTTACAAGTGATTACATACCATGTTTGTCTTTCTGGGTCTGGGTTACCTCACTCAGGATAATTTTTTTCTGGTTCCATCCATTTGCCTGAAAATTTCATGATGTCATTGTTTTTTAATGTTGAGTAATACTCTTTTGGTTATACGTACCACATTTTCTTTATCCATTCTTCAGTTGCTCATCTAGGTTGTTTCCAAGTTCTGGATATTACAAATAGTGCTGCTATGAACATAGTTGGATAAGTGTCCTTGTGGTATGATTGAGCATCCTTTGGGTATATGCCCAAGATTGATATAACTGGGTCTTGAGGTAGATTGATTCCCAAATTTCTGAGAAACCACCATATTGATTTCCAAAGTGTCTGTTTGCACTCACACTAGCAGTGGAGGAGTGTTCCCCTTACTCCACATCCTCTCCAAAATCAGATGTCATTAGCATTTTTATCTTAGCCATTCTGACAGGTGTAAGACAGCATCTCAGAGTCCTCTTGATTTGCACTTCCCTGATGGCTAAAGATGTTGAACAATTCTTTAAGGGTTTCACTGGTATTTGAGATTCTTCTATTGAGAATTCTCTGTTTAAATCTATACCCCACTTTTTAATTGGGTTGTTTGGTATTTTAATGTCTTGAACTGTTTCCTTCATCTGTTTGATTGTTTTCTTCTTGGCTTTCTTTAAGGGGTTTATTGATTTCTTGTAATTTTTTTGTTTGTCTTTTCCTTGATTTAAGAGAATTTTTCATTTCCTATTTAAGCGCCTCTATTATCTTCATGAAGTTATTTTAAGGTTGTTTTCTTGCGTTTCAGCTGCATTGGAATGTTCAGGTCTTGTTGTAGGATCACTGGGTTCTGGTGGTGCCATATTGCTCTTTCAGTTGTTGAATGTTTTTCCAACTGGTGCGGTTTGCACCTGCGTCTATGTAGTCTACTGGGGTTGTGGGAGGATGTTTAGATGCATCGAGTTTGGTTACAGAGTGGATTTTGGAGGGACAGAGTCCAGTGGGTGGTGAGGGTGGTGGTGCAGCTTGGAGGCAGGTCTCTCATCTGCTTGCAGGCTGATGGGGACTGCTATTACCTGTGATTTCATTGTAAGCTGTGGATACCATAGCGTTGCTTATTACCTGCATAGGCTCCTCATGAGGAAGGTCTCTGTAGACAAGGGGCAGACCTGTGTCTGTTGTTCTTGCTGAAGACTCATCTGGGGATTCAGCAGCTCCCTTGGCTCTTTTCTCCTGAGTTCTGAAGGGCTGAGGCTGCTTGACAGCAGATGTCCAGCAGATGTCAGCCAGTAGTAAAAAAATGGAATGCTCTCGGCTCCAAGGATGGTTGGTAGGAACGGAATGAGCCTCTTGCCTCTCCAGCCAACACAACTGACAGCTTTTTATACCATTTGAAGGAAATGTCACTTGAAACCATAGATTTTTGCTATTACTTTAAACAATAACATTTCAGAGAAAATAATGTTTTTCTAAATCAAAATTACTCTGTGCCTGACTTCCTTTCTGCCTTAAAGGTTGGCAAGAAAGTACAAGGAGGTGCTTCCTTTCAAGGGTCCGTATATCATAGTCCCAAAGCCTCGAGGGGCTCTTGTCTAGAGTGCTTGTGTGGAGAGGTGGGGAGGTTTACCCCCTTCGCACCATGCTTAGACTTGGAGAGCCTTTGCCAATACATCTGATTTTTGTTCTCTGCCCAGCCATTGGCAGTCTGAAAAAAGTCTTCTGGATTGTCCAGGATGGAGCAGGCCATTGGTCTTTCTCACGTGTAGAAGTGCCAAGCCTGCTTTTTCCCCATCTCTGAGAAACACTGTTGAAAGCATCACTCCCATCCTATCTGCATCTTATATGACACAACCCAGGGAGGCTGAGAGGTCTATTTTGTGGTCCCCAATGGGGAGGAGCCCTCAGACCTGTGGAAACAAGTCAAGGCAGGAAAGCAGATGCCTCCCCTTTAAGCTCTATCTTCAAAAACACCTTAAAGAATGTTCTATTATTTTGTTTTAAAGTCAAATAGTTTCTACATTGCAAAATTCCTCAATGGAATAGTTCTCTAAGCCTTCATAAAAGCATATTGTGAATGGACTAGAGTGAAGAATGATAAAATACATTTTTTTTCTTCCAGAAATCTCACAAGCTTTAATGAGATATAACTGACAAATGAAAACTGTATACAATTAAGGCATACCACATTATGTTGAATCTACATGTATGTGTATAATGACTAGCAGTCAAAATAACACATCAACCACCACACATGGTTGTATTTGGAAAGAACACATCAGATCTACTTTTCTAGATGTTTTCAAGTAAGGGATACAGTTTCACTGACTGCTGTCATCATGTTGTATGTTCTCAATTTTATGACTATAAGGTTTTATTTTTTGCCCAACGTTCCCTGACTCCCTTTGGTAACCACTGCTCTACTCTACTTCTTCTATGAGTTTGACTGCTGTATATTCCACGTGTAAGTGAGATCACGCAGCATCCTTCTTTCTTGTTGCTTTTCCCTGTGGTAGCTCATCTTATACCCATGCCAGGGGGCAAACCAAACAGGGATAGATTTGTGTGAAACCCTTGCTAGATCTCATATATAGCTTTTCCTTGTTAGTATGGAGGCTCTCTTACATTCATTTTTCTCCCGCTTCCTTTGGGAAGTGGCCAGGAGGTTATAATAGCCTGCGCTTCTACGAATCCGCTCCTGTTACAGAAGAGCTCTGTAAATGTTCCCTGATCCTTACAACACTACAAACTAATGTTATCCTTGTATTAGTTCCTTAGGCCACTGTGAGAGAACCCCTGACAGGAACAACTTAAGGAAGGAGAGATTTGTCCTGGCTCATGTTCCTCATGCTAGGAAAGGCACACTGGGAAAGCTGTTTGGTCCTAAGCAGCAGAAGCCTGTGGTTGATGCTTCCCCCATTGCGGCTGACAGCAAGCAGAGACAGGACCAGAAACACAACTATGTTACAGCCCTGAAGATTTAGCCCTAGTGGCCGGCATCTCCCAGCTGTGCCCTCTGCTCCAAACATCCCACAATCTCCCAATATTGCACCGAAGGGCGGGGAGAAAGTTCTGGAGAAATTTCACATTTGAACCATAACAATGCACATTTAACAGGTGAGGCTTGCAAAGTATAAATAATCGTTCCCCATAGCTAGGAAATGGTAGAGAGAGAATGTGAAGTAATGTCTGTGTGACTCCTGAGCTTGTGATCCATTTATAACGTCTTTCTAAATCTTTCAGCACTAGATTTAAAATATAGACTCTACACAATGTCCTTCCTAATAATTTTGATTCACTGTGATATTCTCTAAAAATAAATTACCCAAGCTCTATTATATTGTTCCCTTCTTGCTGTAAATCTAAAGAATATGAATAATTTGCCAGGTGGGGTGGTGATACAGTATCACATACAGTATCATCCTGTTATGTATTAATCCCAGTACTCCAGAGGCAGAGGCAGATCACTGTGAGTTTGATCACTATGTAGCCTGGCCTACATAGTGACTTGGGCAGGCCAGCCAGGGCTACACAATGAGATACTGTCTCAAGAAACAAACAAACAAACAAAAACAAAAAACAACAACCCTCCAAAACCCAAAGAAAAGCAAACCAAACAAAAAAGAATATGAATAATTTGAATAACTCTTGTACTACAGGAGAAATATTTTATTACCCTTCGTTGTTGTTGTTTTTTTTTTTTTTTTTTTTTTTTTTTTTTTTTTTTTTTGGTTTTTCGAGACAGGGTTTCTCTGTGTAGCTTTGCGCCTTTTCCTGGGACTCACTTGGTAGCCCAGGCTGGCCTCGAACTCACAGAGATCCACCTGGCTCTGCCTCCCGAGTGCTGGGATTAAAGGCGTGCGCCACCACCGCCCGGCCGTTGTTGTTGTTTTTTAGAGACAGGGTTTCTTTGTGTGGTCCTGACTGTCCTGAACCTCTCTCTGTAGATCAGGCTGGTCTCAAACTCAGAGATCCACCTGCATCTGTCTCTCACATGTTGGTCTTACAGGTGTGCACCACCATGCCTGGCCTAGCTTGTTTTTATTAGTGTTCTATTCTCTAATTTGTTGTGCAGTTCTGATCTGTAGAGACTGAAATCCATGTTTCCCTCCCTGGCAGGTATAATGCAGACATTCTGGAACATATGAGTTTTGTAACATCAGGGGGTCTAAGGCTCTCTCAAATTGATGACAGAAATGTTTCTAATTTAGTTACCAAATTTCTCTTCCACTGAGTTTTGAAAGATTTTTTTTTCTTCTTAAATTGTCCAATTTCCTGTAGATTGTAATGTGACTATTTTAATCAGAGTACAGCAATCACTCTGTAAAGGTCATCTAACCACAAGGCAAGCAGTGAAAAGGCATCATGGAGTTCCATTCATCTTCCAGCCACTATTTTTCTAGGGTTTTGTATTCATGCTTCTGGAATTTTTTCTTTTAATGATGACTGTTTTCTCAAATTAAACCATTAAAAAAAAGTGGTTGATGTGCTTCTTATAATATCCTTTAAAGTGTCAACAATTGTGAAAGTTCTGTTTTTCAGAGCATGCTTGGATGGGAAATAGAAAATAGTTATATTAGAAGGGAAAATGGAAAGAAACAGGAATGCGAAGCCTTAAAGAGGTAGCTACACTGACCGGAACAGGAAGTCAGTGGATTCACTTTGCAGAGAAGGTTTTGATTAGCATGTAGAACTCAGGTAAATCTGGTGACTCTACTCCTGCCAAACAGTCCTTTCTGGGGGACATCCCACCCAGCTCATCACAGATGATTAGCTTGAGAAGGGCCTCTAGCTAGAGTCTGGTCTAGGCAGGATTCAGAAGAAAATATCTATCCTTTTATGGAGAATCTGAACCACGATCAGCCCTTCCTTAAACATCTGCATACAGAGAAGTACAGTGAAGATCAAGTGATTAGTGGTAACTGTAGAAGATCAAAGACCAAGTAGATATAAGTCAGCATATGTTATAAGATTCTGGACACTAGTTAACCATGGAGGTCTGGAGGTCTGTACAACCAGACAGGAAGTGACAGAGCTGGGCAGGAAGAGAAAGTGATGTAGTTGGACAGAGAGAGCAAATCAGATGGCAGAACAGTAAGGCATATAGGCGTGGGTAGACAGGAAGTATCTCGCATTTGGAAGCTGAGGTATCAATGAGGTAAGGTTAGCTTGTGGCTGTTCCTATTCCTCTAATCTTTCACAAGCTTTAACCCTAAAAAAAAAAAAAAGATGCTAGAACAATGACTGGTAGAAAGATGACAAAAGAAAGAAACATGAGAGAAACAGGTTGAGAGAGGGTAGCTATGGACTATGAGGCTTTGGTGAGTATGGAGGACTTACGTGCGAACCTTTCAGGCAACTTTGGATGTGTTATGAAGTGGGTTGTGTCTATTTCTGTAAGGCCTGTTTGATGTTATTGATCCTTACTCATTCATTTCCACTTGTATCGTGACAGTAAACTCTACATTCTCTGACTAGCATGTCTAACACCTTTAAAATACTAATTTTCCAGTCAAAATTCTTTTCTTCATTGATGTGGGAAGTACAAAGAACATATCAGGAAGTTATTTGGGGGCCTCCCCCCTAGTATGAAGGACAGAGTTTATGCATTTCCACTTTGTTTGAGAGGAATTTACATTAAATATGTTCTCTGGATAAAAAGCTGAGTCAGAAGGAGAGACAATGAAGGATATGCTATCATTCTGTCTATCCAACCAAGAGCGATACTTTCTGCAGAGAATTTCTCACATTGATAACCAAATGATACTTCTTTAGCAAGGTCTATTTACCCTGCACAGGAAAGTGGAGTCACTAGGAAGAATTATATTCTTCCCAAGATTAGAGTTTGGTGGAGCTATGCTCCACCAAAAAATAAAATTAAACAAACAAACAAACAAACAAACAAATAAATAAATAAATAAATAAAATAAAAATCAAAACCGATTTGTGCTACACAAATATTCTTAGATGTGTGGTCTTGTACTGGAGAGTGGTCAACTTACCAGGACTACACTCTTAGAAAAAACTGTTTCTCTCTCTCCCAGCAGCTGTCAATCACCAATGGCTCCATGTCTTTGGATAGGATTGGGTGCCCAGCTCCTCTGTTTGCTGGGATTTGGGCTTGCACAGGTTTTGTCCATGCTGTGGCAACGGTCTTGAGTTCATGTGTGCAGCTGCTGTGTCCAGAAGATAACGTTTCCTTGGCATCCCTCATCATTTCAGGCTTTGACCTTCTTTCTGTGCCCTCTTCTGTAATGATCCCTGAATCTTAGGGGAGTGTTCAGTACATATGCTCCTGTTAGTGTTGAGCATTCTGTAGTCTCTTATTCTCTGTACTCTGCTAATCGTGGGCCACTGTGTTAATCACGCTCTGCTGCAAATAGGGGAGGGCTGAGAGATGTGTTGATCTACGTGTGTATCAATAAGTCATCAGGAGTCAATTTAATACTGTGCCCATTTAGCAGCATAATAGCAGTAGGCTCTCCCTTAGGTCATATGACCTGTCCGGACATAGGATCTTAGTCCAAAAATGGCCTCATCCTGTGGAATGGGACCTAGATGCAGTGAAAAACCAACCTCGTAGTTGGCTACTCCCATGATTTTTGTGTCACTATTGCCTTAGTGGGCAAATCTTTCCAGGCTGATCATTGGAGTTGAGGTTATAGTGGGTGTCATTGGTGAACACTTTTCTCCCGTAGTAGCTTACATGGAACCTTCCAGCACCCTGAAAGCTATCCAGTAGGAAATAAAGCTTCCAGGTTAGTACCAGCTTGATTTCTCCATGTCCTGTGATATAAGCATGTGGTATCTTCAGCAATAGGGTCTTATTGTCAAGTTATGGAGGGTAACCAAAAGCAGTGACAATAGTCTGTATTGTTTGGGGGCTATGGGACCTCACTATGGTCAACAGCTCCAACAGAAATGTCTTGTTACCTTTCTATTGCTGTGAAGAGACACCGTGATCAAGGCAGGAAAGCATTTAATTTGCAGACTGCTCATGTTTTCATAGAATGAGTCCATGACCATTGTGACAGGGAGCATGGTGGAAGGCAAGCATGGTGCTGGAGTAGTAACTGAAACTTACATCTGATCCTCAAACTGCAGATGAAGAGAGAGAGAGAGACTGGGCCAAGCATGGGCTTTTGAAACCTCAAAGACCATCTCCAGTGATTCACCTCCTCCAACAATGCCACACCTTCTAATCCCCCCTAAACAGTTCCATCAACTGGAACCAAGCAAGCATTAGATACATGAGCCTATGGGGGGCCATTCTCATTCAAACCACCACAAGATGTGACTTATATTTGGTACTTTTTTTTTGTTTGGTTTTATTAGCATTTAGTATCTAGTAGGGGCACTATTACCCTATTATAGGGTAACTCCATTTTAACTCTGTGTGTATTTACCCTTTATACCAGCATATTCTATCTCCCTTCCCTTCCATGGGGACTGACGTCTACTCTTTAGCTTGGTAAGGTTGGTGAAACAGCCTTCTGAAACAATTTATTCATTGACAGCCTTATTGTGGTTATGTATGTGAGAGCTTTGCACAAAGTTCTTGCTCAACAGATTTCGGCAGCAGTATCTTGCTGTGGGACAGTCTATATGTCAAATTGCTCTGATTGGTCAATAAATAAAACACTGGTTGGCCAGTGGCCAGGCAGGAAGTAGGTGGGACAAGGAGAGAGAATTCTGGGAAGCAGAAGGCTGAGGGGAGAGACACTGCAGCCACCGCCAGGACAAGCAGCATGTAGAGACTCTGGTAAGCCACCAGCCACGTGGCAAGGTATAGATTTATAGAAATGGGTTAATTTAAGATAAAAGAGCAGTTAGCAAGAAGCCTGCCACGGCCATACAGTTTATAAGTGATATAAGCGTCTGAGTGATTATTTTATAAGTGGATTGTGGGACTGTGGGCTTGGGGAACCTGGAGAGAAGCCCTCCAGCTACAAATGGCGCCCAACGAGAGGGCAAGAGTTTCCACCTAAAACCTGAGAAAAGATTCTAAAACGGAACTAAAAACAGCTTCCTAATTGTCTCTCTCAAATGAGCAGCAGCTGCCAGTTTGAGTTACTGGCGGGTTCCTGGCGTGTGCGCTCGACCTGCAGTATGGCGGGAATGAGGCCTCTGCAAGTGGCACATTAAGCTGCATGGTGGATTTAGCCTTTGCTAGTACAAAACAAAAAGAGGTTTCTGGGCTACACACTGCTTTGATAAGAAACATAGACCCACTATTTCTGAGAATTGATGGCTCCCAGAGCTGGCGGAAAACGTACCACCGCCATGTTGGGAAGCTGAAGTGGGTGGAACCAGCAGCCACAGCACCATTTCAGGCTTAAAAGGCTGCAGTTTAAAGCAATAGGCTCAAGGTAATATAAAACATAAGCCACATAAAGATGGCTACCACACAGAGAATCTGGATTATGTTCTCTTTGATATTCGTAACTGAAGAGAAACATTTGATTGCAAAAGCTGTTGAGTTATGCCAAAATGTGTGTTTTAAAGGTACCTTAACTTCAAAATTTGGATGTAAGGATATGTTGCTTTGGAAAGGAGGCTCTGCTTTTGTTTCCACAGAAAGCCAGAGGCTATGGATTTGTTCCAGATTAAGATACATCAGGTTTGACCAGCCAAGACCACCTGAAAGGTCTCCGATGACACCATGGCCCAGATGATCCAACATCCAGAATCGTTTCAAGTCACGGACTACTCCATGATCCTAAAATTTTCTTTGTGTCCCCATAAGATACAGCGCCCCCCTCCAGCAGGAAGTAGTAAGAGAAGCTACGCCCAAATTCCCAAATATACCAAGCTGACTTTGGAGATGTGTAAAAGTTAAAACCTTCCTTTTAAAAAAAAAGAAAGGGGAATGCTGTGGGACAGTCTATATGTCAAATTGCTCTGATTGGTCAATAAATAAAACACTGGTTGGCCAGTGGCCAGGCAGGAAGTAGGTGGGACAAGGAGAGAGAATTCTGGGAAGCAGAAGGCTGAGGGGAGAGACACTGCAGCCACCGCCAGGACAAGCAGCATGTAGAGACTCTGGTAAGCCACCAGCCACGTGGCAAGGTATAGATTTATAGAAATGGGTTAATTTAAGATAAAAGAGCAGTTAGCAAGAAGCCTGCCACGGCCATACAGTTTATAAGTGATATAAGCGTCTGAGTGATTATTTTATAAGTGGATTGTGGGACTGTGGGGCTTGGGGAACCTGGAGAGAAGCCCTCCAGCTACAGTATCTTCCTTCTATGTTTCTCCTACTCTCCATCTCACTGAAAGGAAAGCAGACTAGGTGGTGCTGAGCTCAATATCTACACTGCATGAAAAGATCAAAACACTGCTAATTTCTACTTTTGACAATCTTTATTTGCCTACCTGCAAGTGATTATAACTTACTCAAATTCTTAGAATCTAATCACACTATTACCCATTTTTAACAACATAATGATTACTTCCTTTAGATAGTAATATTCTTACATGAGTGACTATGTAGTTCTCAGTCCTAAATGGGACATCTCCATCATCAGCCTCCCTTTATCTCCACCACAGGGCTCAGGGAACATGTGGAAGAGGGGACAGAAAGGGTATAAGAGCTGAAGGATGGGGAGGAGTGCTGTAAAATGCTATCTTCTGAACATGACATGCTGGTGCACTCACGAACTCACTGCAAATGTGGTTACCCACACAAGATCAAGCCAACAAGATCAGACAGCCTTCAAACAGGCAACGCTAATTGGTCTCAGTGGGTTGATATTTTTTTTTTTTAAGGAGATGTCATGAATAGGGAAGGGGAATGTAAGGAGTGTCCATGATCACCATACATTGTTTAAATATATAAAATTGTCAAAGAATAAATGAAAACTATTCATATCCAAAAAAGAAATAGTTCACTTATCTTTTGACATCAGTAAGGCAAATTTCTCAAAGAATGTTGTATAAATGTTCCTGTAACATCAGTGTTTCATCTCTTCTGGTTACTATTAAGATAATTTGTTTATATCATTATAGTGGTTGTGATTCCTGATTTAGTCTTCTTTTTTTTTTTTGAACTGAGTATAAAATCCAGGGCCTTTTCAATGTCAGGCAGATGATCTTCTCCTAAGCCACACCCCCAGATTCGAGGTTTATTCTTTTTAAGTAGTTCCAGCGAGTCCCTGAACCTTGTCAGGCCTATCCTGTGTGTATGGGAGCAAGACCGAGTGCGGGCCACAGCTTCTCATTCTGTAGAGAGAAGTACAGAGATGAGTTAATCATGGCCATGTTCTCCATGCTCCATTAGAAGCCTGACTAAAGTATGACATTTCATGCAGATCATTCCAATTGCTCTTGGAAGCATTTTGCTGTTTTAATTTCGTCAGATTCACATCACTTATGAATAACTCACTGCACATTTTCCTTCTAATTCATAAGAATATCTTCTTTTTAGAGATTAAATACAAAACAGGCATATCCCATTTTTAGAGCACTAGAAAGACAAATGATTCAATACATATGTGCTGAAAAAATTAATCTTGGCTTGATCACTGCTTATTTTTTTTTGATCTCTTTATTTTACGAAGTTCTGGTCTATGATGTTATATCTTCCCTATCCCCTTTTGCTTATGATTCTTGGTGGTGTTCATTGTGAACCTGTTTAGAACAAAGAACATTAATAATGGAATCTGGAAATAGTGACATCTAATATTCTAATTTTGTTTTTTTATTGAAAATACACTTATGAATTCTACAGCAATCTGAAGACTTGTTGGTCCATATAACGCTGCTTTTCAGCAGTGTCTAGGCTAGCTAAAACAGTCAAAGGTCATCTTGCCTTATGCACTCCTTCAGGCAGCATCATTGGATAGGTCTTTTAAGTTAGCCACATATTAATTAGGTTAATTTGTGACAAAGTTGGAGGACTGAATAAAATAAACACGTATTTTATAAAGTGCACTGAATAATCTCCCATACCAGACCTCATTCATTTTATAAAAGGATACTTGTATCCTCAGACTTCCCATATGTAATTATGCTTTATGTAGAATGTACACACCAGGGTTTTTATTAACAAAGCTGCTGAGAGAATAAATGATGTGTTCAGCTCAGCTTAGATGGATGGCTACATGACCATCATCCACAAATACAATACATTTGTGGACATTTCATTCTTTCCTATCTAACCCTGTTTTCTACCTCTTATCATCTTGTACATTGGTAATCTGTACCTCACTCTTGGCTCTGTTCTCAGAGTCACCCTAACTCAGACATGATGAGTAATGGCATACATTACTTTTCAATATCAGAAAGAAATGTGGGACAGGAAGTACATGTTGTGCTGTTCTCTAGAAGGCAGAATAAACACCATTTGAAGATCTCATAATTTTAATTATAAATACAGACCTAAATGACCCTGGCTCTCTTTCAACAATAATCTAGCTTTAAAAAAAAAAGCAAATGAAAAGTTGCTTGTCATCGTGAGTTCTAAATCTATTTGGGCTTTCAAATTTTAACCCTTCAAGGAAGCTGATCTCAAATAATAGGTTCAATTATTCCTATTGAACTACTAAAATGAGCAACTGTCTATCTTATAGCAGCTATGAAACTGTTGAAAGGGGGGTCTAACTGTGGGTTAATTCCAAAGCAAGAATCATTCACGTTACTTTCTCACTTTTGGTTCTATAGCACAAATTCCTTAGATCGTTGATGATGACTTGCCACAGGACTACTGTTAGGAAAGTTAGCTGCCATTATGTGAAATTTATCCATAGAATTTGAGAGTAGTCCCAGAATGTTCTCTGCTTTGGTTCGTTGATGTCTGAAGGACTAGGCTTTCCAAAATTCAGGTAAATTCAGACCTAGGACAGGCTCCTCCACCGTTTTCTCTAAGTCTTTTATTCTACCTCCCAGGTACAAGAAGCTTTTGCCCCCAGTCAGATAAGAGCAGCAGACCAGGCATGAATTTTCTATCTCTCTCCAGCTGCAATTGGGCCATACGAAAGAGGCTCTACATAAGCAGGAAAACTTCATGGCGTGCTGGTTCTTGTGAACAGACAGGTGTTAAACTGCAAGGCTCTTGCCATTCCTCTTGGTTGCCTCTCAGAACTAGTTGAGAAACCATCTTGCTGAAGACACTACACACCTTTACTGGAACATATAGAGAACATCAAGCTGGAGCTGAGCTGGAAGCTTTAACCCTGCTAGCTAGCTTTCATAGCCCCAGAAGGTGCTACACAGGATGCTGGGAGAGTATGATGGTATTCTAGGTTGTCAACTTGACTACATATGGAACTAAAACCCAAGTACACCTATGAGGGCTTTTTAGTTTACTGGATCATTCCAGGTAGGAAGACTCACCTTAAATCCAGACCACTTGAGGTTGGAGGACCTGCCTGAAGCCTGGGCCATACCTTTTGGTGGTAGCCTATGTAAAGGACAAGGATAAAAGAAGCTTTTCCTCTTTGCCTGCTCACCCTCTGTTTTGATTCACTGTTATTAAAACTTACCTATTTGGGATTCCAACATACACCAAAGACTGACTGAGACATCAAGCTTCATGGACCGAACTATTACTGGCTTCTTAACCTAAGGCACCCTAATAAATTCCATATATGGGATGTATTGCTGTGGGATGTCCTGTATGTTGTGAATATATGTTGCTATGATTGATTGATAAATAAAACACTGATTGGCCAGTAGCCAGGCAGGAAGTATAGGATAGGCAGGACAAACAGAGAAGAGAGGGTGGGAGGTGGAAGCCGAGGGGAGATGCCAGCCTGCGTCCAGGGAGCAGCATGTAAAGGCGACAGGTAGAGCCATGGAACATGGGGCAACATACAGATTAACAGAAATGGGCTGAGTATAAGTGTAAGAACTAGACAATGGTAGGCCTGAGTTAATGGCTGAGCAGTTTAATTAATATAAGTTTCTGAGTGATAAAAATATAAAAATATATAAAATATAAAAATAAAGTGGTTGCGGGGTCTGTGGTGCTGGGCAGGACTGGAGAAAACTCCAGCTACAATTAATATTTATTCTGTCTGCTCTGTTCCTCTGGGAACCTTGATTAACACGGAGAGAAAAGGCATTAATAGTCTTAACCAGCTGTAAACTCTAGGAATTACAATGCCAACCTGCCAGACAGTGTGCGCTCACTGGTGCAATGGTGGCATGAATAGTGGAGGGGGTGAGTGAAAGTCACTAGAAAGAAAGGAGCCTTCAATGGAACCATCTGCAAGGATGATTAACTGACTAGAACTTCAGCGATTGCGGAGAGGTCCAGAGCCAATAACATTTATCTTGGGTCATCATTAGCCCCCTAAATAGTTCTGCGTCTGATCTCACATCCTAAGACTAACAGATAAAACCTTTTAGAACATATCAACTCAGCCCTCAGTTTTCACTAATCAAAAGGCCGAGTGTCATCAGATAACATATGAGGTTCATAGCTGAGATTTCTCTGCTCTGCTGTAACTGCCTAGTTAACGTTTGCACCAACATACTTTTAAAAGTGCCTTGATTTATGATTTTCCTTGTTCCACTACTGTAATAATTTCATCCAGTGTTACCATTGGAACATGGGATTTGGGGTAATCGAAATTAGTGTTCCCAGGCCATAGTCATTCATATTTGTTTAGCTTCAGAATAAACTATCTTTTATCCCCTTTGCAATAAGAATTGTGTTTTTGTGTTAACAAGGCTAAGCAACCAATCTCTGATTAGATTTGAGGCCCACTCAAGGAGGGGATTCATGCCCGGTACTGTAATCCCAGCAAAAAACTCATGACAGCAGGTCCCAAGCCCTAGCTGGGAACTTCCTATTGTGTAGCTAAATTGACATGGGCTTAAATTGTCTTCTAAATATTTGTTTCTATAAATAAATTATACCTATAGACAAATGCTAATCTTAGCTTCAACCAGAGAAACTTTTCTTTGCAGTGAGTAAATGCAGTGAGTGAATGCAGTGAATAAATGCAGTGAGTGAATGCAGTGAGTCTTTGCAGTGAGCGAATGCAGAGACCTATGACTGCTCTAGGTGCTGAGAATAAGCCATGACTGAGTGCTTGGCCTTAAACAGGACATTTGTATCATCCCCAGTAAGGCTCAGGGAACACTGAGGGAATGGAGAAGGAAAGGATGTAAGAGCCAGGAGATGAGGCCAAAGGCTTTGAAATGTTACCTTCGGGGCATGCCAGCCCTTGTGATCATGATCCCACAGCAGCTGAGGTTGCTTCTACTGGGCCTGGAAAGACTGGACCTGCCATTAGTCCATCATGGAGCATGAAGGAGCTCCAGAGCCCCACCCCTTCTGCTGAGCCATTGCTACTTGTAGAGAAGAGACACAGTCATTGGCTTCAGTGCTGCGTCCCTAGATGAGTCTACCAAGCTCCAATGGACAGTTCTAAACCCATGGTCATAAAGAGGGTCCTGGTTAAAATCAGTGGGTCATAAAATGAAACAAAAAGACATGAATGTGAGAAAGGGACTTGTAGATAATAGGGGTTTGGCAGGGATGGGAGGAAAAGAAGACAGTGAGATGTGAGAGTAACTAGAATGTATTATATTCATGTATGAAACTCAAAATCCAAATTTAATAAGAATTATACTATAAAAAGGAAAGTCAGAGCTTTTGTGTGTATATTTGATGTTATTCCAGAAAAAACCATTTGTTTTTGCAACCTATATGCAAATAATCAATAAACAACAAAAGGTGATATGATTATTGATTATGTATTTACTGGGACAAATACCCATAAGATGTAAAACATGAGGAAGAATTTAGTAATATTTCTAATTTTCTCAATTTACAATGAAATCTTAAGAGTTATGGATTTTTCCAAGTCATTATTATGGATTAAAACTCAATGGTAGGTGATAATATTCTTGAGATTTCCTGGGGCTGGAGCAGCTTCCCTTTCATATGAGGAAGATGTGATCTCATAGCAGACTAAACAAGAATTGCATAATGACAACAGCGATTAACATTTGGACAGGGAAAATCTCAGAGGAGCCTCCTCTAGATGGAGAACTACAGGCAAGTGGTTGCTGAAAGAAGGAGGGTCAGTTTTCTCTAGGGGAGTAGCACACTGACAGGTTAGCCAGTCACAAGAGGTCAGCCTTTTACATATTCATTTACAGTTGAGCAACACTACATGGACTTAGAAGGTTGGTGTGTGTTCGTGTGCGTGTGTGCGTGTGTGCGTGTGTGCGTGTGTGCGTGTGTGTGTGTGTGCGCGTGTGTGTGTGTGTGTGTGTGTGTGTGTGTGTGTGTGTATGCATTTCAATAATAATTCAAGAGATCATGACTTTGAGAGGGAGTCAGGGGGGCACAGGAAGAGTCAGAGTTGATGGGGCAGAGGCAGAAAAGATATGAATACAATATGCATTTAGGGAATTCCATTTTAAAATCCTTTCTAGTGCTAAATTATAAACATTTATATGAATTATGGAGGCTCTGAAGGTACCTGTTTTTCTGTAGATCATTTGTGAGACACCAGGCAAACATTACTGGTCCCCAAATTTCTTTCTCACTTGTCTTCTTGGTGCCTAAAATGTTTGCCTTTGGTTTCTGCCTTTTGGATTATGTTAAGGGTGGACAGATAAAGAGATGTCAATGTTTCTGAAGGCCAATAAGCTTTGGTTTCTTATTAAAATAGAGGCCTGCCTGGCAGGAACAAATACATCCAAAAGACATACATGTGTCCTCATCTTGGCCTATCAGACTATTGAATCAAATAGATCCCCCCAGTAAATAGAATTTCTCTAGTAATCTGTTGATGGGGAAGAAAAGGTCCACACCCTGGGGACAACCAGAGAAGGAGTTTTTGTCAGCCAGAAGAGAAACTTGTCTCTGGTGACAGACTTACAGCTTGTTAGATGATGATGATGTAGGAAGACACTAACTATGGGAGAGACTGGGGCTGAGATAGTGATGGGCAGGACCATACTTTGGCGGGACTGCTTTAGCTATCTTTTTTTTTTTTGGTTTTTTGAGACAGGGTTTCTCTGTGTAGTTTTGCGCCTTTCCTGGAACTCACTTGGTAGCCCAGGTTGGCCTCCGACTCACAAAGATCCACCTGGCTCTGCCTCCCAAGTGCTGGGATTCAAGGCACGCCACCACCGCCCAGTGAATAAATCATCCTTTATTGTTTTCATTATTCATTTGGCTCTTTCAATTGACTTATCGGGGATGAGTGGCTAAATCTGGTTTGCTAGGCACAGATTGCATGCGACCATAAATCTGGTGACAGTCTTATAAATGGGACATTAAATGGGTAACTTTAGATCGAAGCAATAAAAGGAGCCAGATGAAGGAACCTCTGCATCATGGTAGCAGAGGTAAAAAGTGTTTTGAAAGTCAAAAACATTCACAGAAAACAGTAGAGAATTCTGAAGAACAATATTGGATCACAGGTTCAGGCTCTTCCTAAGCTAGGGAGTAGGTTCAAGGCCAGCCTGGGCAACCTAAGGCCCTCTCTCAAAAGGAAAGCTTAAAAGAGGACTGGTGGTACAGTTCGGTGGCATAAAGCTTGCCTAACAGTGTAAGACCCTAGACTGAATCCTTTGTTTCATAATAATGAAAACAAATAAGCAAACAAAATCTTTTTTTTAATTTAATTTTATTTTATTTTACAATATAATTTAGCTCTACATATCAGCCACGGATTCCCCTGTTCTCCCCCCTCCCGCCTCCCTCCCCTTCCCCCCACCCCACCCCCCATTCCCACCTCCTCCAGGGCAAAGCCTCCCCCGAGGACTGAGATCAACCTGGTAGACTCAGTCCAGGCAGGTCCAGTCCCCTCTTCCCAGGCTGAGCCAAGTGTCTCTGCATAAGCCCCAGGTTTCAAACAGCCAACTCATGCACTGAGCACAGGACCGACCCACTGCCTGGATCCCTCCCAAACAGATCAAGCCAATCAACTGTCCCACCTATTCAGAGGCCCTGATCCAGTTGGGGACCCCTCAGCCATTGGTTCATAGTTCATGTGTTTCCATTCGTTTGGCTATTTGTCCCTGTGCTTTATCCAACCTTGGTTTCAACAATTCTCGCTCATATAAACCCTCCTCTTTCTCACTAATTAGACTCCTGGAGCTCCACCTGGGGCCTAGCCGTGGAACTCTGCATCCAGTTCCCTCAGTCATTGGATGGGGTTTCTAGCACGACAATTAGGGTGTTTGGCCATCCCATCACCAGAGTAGGTCAGTTTGGGCTGTCTCTCGACCATTGCCAGCGCTCTATTGTGGTGGTATCTTTGTGGATTTCTGTGGGCCTCTCTAGCACTTTGCTTCTTCCTATTCTCCTGTGGCCTTCATTTACCACGGTCTCCTATTCCATGTTCTCCCTCTCTGTTCTTGATCCAGCTGGGATCTCCCACTCCCCCAAGCTCTCTTTCCCTAGACCCTCGCCCTTCATTACCCCCACTCATGTCCAGGCTGTTCATGTAGATCTCATCCATTTCTCTGTCACTGGGTGATCCCTGTGTCTTTCTTGGGGTCCTGGCAAACAAAATCTTAAAGCAAGCAAAACCCATTGCTAACATTTCTAGTGTGTTGCGGGTTGTCAGGGATAGCTTCAGTTATGATCTGATGTAGCTATCTCTGTCAGTCAGCCAGGCAGGGCCCTGCAGGTCCATTCTAGAGACTCCACAGTGAAGTGCATGGTGATAAGGTCATGGAGACTATTGGGATCCAGCTCCTCGATAGTCCTCTCCCAGGGTCCAGGAAGAATCTACAACCAACTGATAATCTAATCTTTGATGATATTAAATGAATCTACGTACATGAAACTCTTAGTTCATTCACTTTATTCTTCTGAGTCAGTTCTCTCTCTACACAGCTGCTGTGGGATGTTCTGTATGTCAAATGTGTTGCTCTGATTCGTTAATAAATAAAACACTGATTGGCCAGTAAGCCAGGCAGGAAGTATAGGCCGGACAAGCAGAGAAGAGAATTCTGGAAAGTGGACGGCTAAGGCAGAGAGACACTGCCAGCCACCGCCATGACAAGGGAGATGTAAGGTACTGGTAAGCCACGAGTCATGTGGCAAAGTATAGATTTATAGAAATGGGTTAATTTAAGATAGAAGAACTAGATAACAAGAAGCCTGCTGCGGCCATACAGTTTGTAAGTAATATAAGTCTCTATGTGTTTACTTGGTTGGATCTGAGCAGCTGCGAGACTAGCGGGTGAGAGAGATTTGTCTTGACTGTGAGCTAGGCAGGACCAGAAAAACTCTAGCTATACACAGCTTCTATTCTGCTCTCATGACTGGCTCCTTTCTTGCTAGATTTCTCACTAGATTTATCTGCTGTATCCTCTAAGTGCTATCTTATTTTCTGTCCCATCTTGGTCTTTCTACTCTGTCTAGTTCTTTCTCATCTGGCTCCTCTCCCATCTCCTTTCTCTTCTTGTTCTTCCCCATCTGGCTCTTCCTCATCTTCCATCTCGTTACTCTAGTACACTCTTCTAGCCCTCCAATCTAGTTCTCCTCCAATCCAGTTCTCTTCCAATCTAGTTCTTCCCCATCTCAGTTCGTTCCCCTGCAGTTCTTATCCATCTAGTTCTCCCATTCTCTTTTTTCTTCTCTGTCTCATCTCTGGGAATAAAATTGCCTTTTATCCCTTTGGCCTTTATTTCTCCAAGCTATCTCTGTTCCCACTGTTTCTGGCAGGGCAGGGGAAATGTGCTCAGTCACTAGGTAACTTGGCTAGGCAACTTCTGTCACAGCTAGATATACCTGTAAGTAGGAACCCTTTAATTCTGAGTTAATTGTTAAGGGTAGATCTAAAACTAGAGATAAGACTTTGGAAAGGAGAAAGTTAAGCTTAATTAGCACATCTACCTGGTCTTCTCAAACAGATAGTCTGAATGCTTAAGTTTGTTCTTAGAGAATACAGAGGTATCTCTGATAAGATATTTTCATCCGTCCAGGGATGGTCCTATCCAGATGCTGCTAATAATGATACTTACAGAAAGGCCTGAACTTAGGGATCCTGGCTGTGTTAATGTACAGATGATTACCTAAATATTCCATTAGTAGAGGGGAAATTGTGCCCAATGAATGATGGAAAAGCTACAATAACACACAAGAAATTCATAGCAGGAAATGGCTAATAATCAAAAGCCAATATCACCAAGACTCCTTGAGCCTTGGTTTGACCTCTGGAAGGCCCTTGGCTTCTTTCAGGTATTAGCATGTCATAATCAGCTGATATCCTACTTCATATTATTGTGACTTGCAGCAATAAGGATGACTCAAACTCATAACTAAGTGTATAGGAGAAGCAAAGATGGAAACTGGAGTGTTTGGGTCCTGAAAGGTACTCTTTCCACCACTTGGATGACCTTGGGAGAAGCATTTATGGATTTGAATCAGATGCCTCTGGCTTGAACTGCTACTTTTCTTGTTAGCTATGTGACTTTTGACATGTCACTAACTGAATCTTAGTTTTCTCATCTTCAAAGAGACTATTCCTACCTTTAGGATCACTGTGAAGAGCTCATTTATGTAAAATGGGTAAGACACACAGCTTAATACCTGGCATACAGTAGGTAGATGCTCAACACATGAGGTATAACAATCTGAAAAAAGAAACCACTCTCCATGTTTGTAGTTATCCCTATACTTCCTTCATTTGAATTTTTTTGGAAATAAGATATCATGTGTATCATGCAGCTCAGGCTGGCCTTGTAATCTGTAGGCATCCTCCACCCTTCAGCTTCTGCCTCCTGAGTGCTAGGGTTATGGGCATGCATCTATGAAGTCCTGCTTTGTTTCTACACTTAAAGGTGAAATGATGAATCAGGTGACTTTCTGGCCTATTTAATGATGCTGCATGTCCTTGATTAACTATGGTTCCTGTGAAGGAGTGTGTGTGTGCTTGTGCATGTATGATAGTGCACCTGTGCATGCATCTCTTGGTGGTATCGATAAGATACAAAGCATCTGTCTTCTGTATGTGACTGGAAACTGACTCATGACCATTAAGCTGAAGAAGTGAATTTTAACTTTGTGATGTGGCTGAAGCCAGAAGTCCAGGCTTTTACTTTCCAACTGTCCTTAGCTTGGAGATCTGGAAGGTTTGGGGGCAATTCCTTTTAGCAAACACAGCCATTGACTCACTGTTTTCAGTATACTTTATTTGCAATTAATCATTCATTCTTGAAATATTTTAGAATAGATTAAAATCAGTACATAAAATAAATCTCCACTGCATTTATTACATATGGCACAGAATAACACCACTTTATAAATATGTTTTATCAGTGCACAAAATGGGAGAACCCTTTTGCTAAAAGCAGCCCAGTCAGGATGATTGGACTATGGTAGCATTTCCCAAAACTGACCATGAGATGGCGATGTGGCCAAATAGATGATAAAAGCTTTAACTGAGTCTTCCTTAACTATGGCATTAAGTACCTTATATCTAGAAGAATCTATCATTCAACTTAAAGAAGAGTGAAGTTTGTTACTCTTTTAGTAGTATTGACTACACATGAATCCTTTCTTCATGGATCCATACATCATTAGATGGTCATTTTTTCCCCTGTTGTGGAGAGGACTGTATCTAAAGAGCCATAGAGGTCAGGAAGTACCCAGACTAAAGAAAGGCCTTAAGTTACCATTCAATTTAAGATTAATACAATGAACACAGACTATTGTTTTCAACACCCTGATAGAATTGTGTTAAAAATTTTCCATATAATTAAAGCAACTTCCAGTTTATTTAAAGGGTATCTCTGTTACACAGTAACCTCCTTTGGCAGTCATGGACGGTCATAGGAATATTAGAACATGAATTCACATTTAGATCAACATGATTCAAACATGCACAAGTGTATGTTTTCACCGACTTGCTCTTCTTTCATATAAATATATAAATATTGAATAAAGTGCATGGGAACATGTCTGTACATATATACAGGTACACATTTTCCTATATACACTTTAATAGATAGTTACAGAGAGAAAAACCACATACACACTGGTAATATATGTGTAGTCAAAAGACGTCTGCCAGGCAGTATTTATGTTTATTCTGATGAATTAAATTCATGGGATAGAATCTGTAATCTTTTCCTTAATGCATATTGACATGTATAGAGTTTTAAACTAAGGCAAAAACACATTAGAGCAGACTTCTTAACACTTCTATTTTTATCAGTCATTATGATCTAATCATTAAGGACTAGTTCCTTTCAAATACAACCTCAGTGCTAGTGACACACTATAAAGTCTATGTCTGAAGCAATGACCATCATTCAAAGCACCTGTAAGGACACATTTGGGAAAACCTTAAAGCATTTCCAACTTACATAATAAAGCATTGTACATTTTTAAAATTCCCAAACCTGTAACATTTCCCAAAGACTTACAGCAAAACACCTTTATATTCAATAAAAATCTTTCAGATTTTACCCTGTATCTATTGTCTGTCCCAACAGTAATGTGCGATTCACCCTTGTGCATTACAGTGTCAAGGTGGACTGTGGCTGACCTTTGTTAGTCTGCAGCAGCCATTTCTACAAAATATTATGGTAACTGATATTTGCTTTTTAGTTGGGAGCTAGTGTCTTTTAGTGTAAAATGAATGTAGTTTTAGAGGGAAGGAACAGAAATATTGCTTTAACTAGTCATGAATTGGATCCAGTATGAGGTGTTTATTTCTATATATTAGTTGAAATCCTTGATTCAATTGATATTTTCCTATTTCCTTGCCTGCTTGGCAAATGAGAAAAACTGAAAAAAAATATTAGATACAAACTCTTTTCTGAATAGGTAAGAAAGAAATTGAACTGGTTGATTCTCAAAATAAATCTGTTCATACTTTTTGACAACAACCAATTAGATTGGCTTTTTTTTTTTTTTTTTTTTTTTTTTTTTTTTTTTTGGTTTTTTGAGACAGGGTTTCTCTGTGTAGCTTTGCGCCTTTCCTGGAACTCACTTGGTAGCCCAGGCTGGCCTCGAACTCACAGAGATCCGCCTGGCTCTGCCTCCCGAGTGCTGGGATTAAAGGCGTGCGCCACCACCGCCCGGCAAGATTGGCATTTTTTAAATGCAAAGATCTTATAAATTTATTTTTATATCCTTAATCACTAAGAAACTGTTCCACTCATAAGATACAGTCAGTAGATCACCGTGGAACCAAACTAACCCATTTTAATAAATAATATAAATACATTATTTGAAAGTATCAATTTTAAAAAAGCCTATATTTATTTATTTACTTTTTGGAGACAGAATTTCATGCAGTCCACGCTGACCTCAAACTTGATAAATAGCTGAGAATGACTTTGAATTCCTGATTCTCTCACCTGCACCTCCCAAGTGCTAGAATTACAGGCATGCACCACCATGACCTGTTAACTCAGTACCGAGGAACCAAGCTAGGGAGTGCTTCCTGCATGCTAGGTGAGCACTCAATGGAGCTACATCCCCAGCCCTTTGGAAACATCACTTTTACCTGATTAAGTGTCAATAGGAAAGTCACTTGATTTTTTTTTTCTTTTTTTTTTTTTTTCAGAAATAGCCTAAGAAACTACTGCTAACAGCGAGAAACCTGAGTTTATTGTTTAGCTGTGACAGTCAACTCTACGCACAGGTCGCAGCTAAAAGGGCGCATGCGCAGTGCAGTGGTTCCATAGAGCGTGACCAAATACCTCCACGATGCTGTTTCTTTGAAGCGAGTTCTAGAACTGTATTTCGAAAAGCGAAATTATCCTTTGATAGTTCACAGAGAAGAAAAGATACGAAACAAGACCACACTGCAAATTCAGGTAAAGCCCAAGAAGTAGAAGAGAAAGCAGTGCGTCATTGAGTAACATTTAAAACCCTTCCACATCCAAGAATTAAATGACACACGCAGCAAATGCCCGCGATCTTGTGAACATTTCAAAATGGTGTCTATGAAAAGGCAAGAATGAAAAATATTGTCAAGTATTTCAATTAATTATATTAGCAATACAAATTTCATAATACTAGTTTTTATTTTCAAAATATGCGTCATGGTGAATTTTAAATGCTTTTTATTTTTTTTTAAAAAGAGGCTATTCATTATTTTCAGTATTTCTAGCTATTTTTATGTACAATAATAGGTCACCAACTCACTCCCATGCCACCCATCAACAGCATGGCAGCAAGGTTTCTATTTGATAATAGAAATTAGATTGGTTTTATGCCTCATTAAAATTGTACAATAAAGGACAATGGTTTTAAAGATCTCATTGACAATGTTAGAAGGACAATGATAAAACCAACACTCCTACCGCAAATGCTGTCAGGACGTTGTCAAGTGCACATTTTGTGACACCCTGCTCTCCATACACAGAACCCAATGAGGCATATGGACACTGTTGAGTTACTGGAGTAGTCTGATGTGTCCCAGCCTCCTTATCCCCGCCCCAACACACAAGGTAACAACTGGTTCCAGTGCAGTTATCACAGCAACCAGTCCATCACACACAGCTGACTGTTTCGTTCACGGTGTTGATATTGTCTGTACAACTCTCTTCTGAGTGCTGTTTTCCTAGTGGAACCATAGAGCAGTCATTACCGGTGGTAACCACAGAGCAGTCATTACCGGTGGTAACCACAGAGTAGTCATTACCGGTGGTAACCATAGAGCAGTCATTACCAGTTGTAACCATAGAGCAATCATCACCTGTTGTAACCACAGAGCAGTCATTACCTGTGGGCTCAGCATCTTCCTGTGAGTTCTTTTTTTGTCCTTCGGGGAGCTGACTAGACTTGTAGGCCAACGCCGGTATAGTGTTCACTAAGATTAACTGCAGCGGCTTTCTGTTTTCCTTGTACTGACACTGAATGTACCGCGAGAAGGCAGACCTATAAGTCTTATTGAACAGCGTATAGACCAGTGGATTGACAGCGGAGGAGAGGTAACCAATCCAGACAAAGACATTGAGCAGGGCTCCGATGACGTCTTCATTGCAGGACTCTTTGCAGATGACGGCCATGATGTTGGTGATGAAGAAGGGGCACCACATGACCACAAACAGAAAGAACACGATGCCCAGCACCTTGCATGCTTTTTGCTCATTGCTGATGGACTGCATCGTCCTCCGGCCTGCGTAGGAGCCCGGCTCCCTGTGGATGGACCGCTGGAAGAGCTTTTCGGATGACAGAGAACTCTGAGGGAGGAAGCTGAAGGAGGCTAATTTGGCCCGAGTGCTGAGGTCACTCACACACAAGGTGGCTTCTTTCTGAAGCGACTTGATAGTGAGGAAGTAGGTGATGACCATGATGGTTAAGGGGATGAAAAATGCGACAAAAGAACCTATGAGGACGAAGTTGTCATCCGCGAGCAGGCAGCTCCCCTCCTTAAAGACCTTTGAATCATCCTGCAATCCGAAGACTGGGATCGGCATGGATATACCTGGAAGAGATGGAAAGCGAGACACGTGATCAAGGAACTGAGGCTATGAAGGTGAGAATATCACCACATAATGCTGGCTGGCCAAAGAGTTCATACCAACTTACTTTAAGGGTTTCATATGTTACTGCAGTTTATACCGACTTACTTTAAGGGTTTAATATGTTACCACAACGAGAGTTGGGCTAATTCTTACTCATTATTTATTTATTAGCTGGAGAAAACACACACAGAGGCAAAATGAAGCAAATAAAAATGACTACCTAACACCTCCATTCAGAGATCAACAAACAAACTGCCATAGATAATTTAATGCCGTTTGTTTTAAGGACATTGTGCACGCATACCCTCACGCAGGCACGCACTGGGAAACAGAACAAGTTTCTGCTTTATCTACAATTTTGTAACTTTCCATTGTACATTATATTATCAGCATATCTTACTTACTTTGTAAAGTTACAAGCCTAATATGTTTTCTTTCTAGCAAATTAGAAAAATATAAAAAATAACAGTGACTAAAGGAAACAGTATTTATTCTCTCCACCAAGTGGCATAGGTTACATTTCTTTTGTTTATACAGTACTGTATATGTAGTTTTAGATCTTCCCTTCCCACCTAATATTCATTATAAAACTGAATTGCTTTTGCTTGTTGAGACAGGGTCTTGCACTAGGCCAGGCTGGCCTCAAACTCACATTAATCCTCTTGCTTCAGGCTCTTGAGTGTATGAACCAACATGAACCGTTTTAAAGTTTAACAGATTTTTAAACTATTTTTGAAAAATACTTTCTGTTACTAATTTCAAGCAATCCAAATGAATTTGGGTTAGTTTTAAAAAGCTTTTATCTTGGAGAAAACCCAAAAAGAACAAAGGCAAATGCTGTCCCAAGGAAATCTCATAGCTTTTACAATTGTGAACTCAATGTTGTGTCATCCAGGTCCTTACCTGGGATGTCTCTCAACCTCAGACATCACATGATTAAACATGTACACATCTTATTCTGTAGATCTAAAAGTGACACACTTTGAGAGAAATCTATGATCACATCCCGGTTTACCCCTAAAGAGAAATTTAGTATTTCCTTCACATCATAAAATATAGAATTCATGTTCGAACTTCCCATTGTTCCATAAAAGTTAGTTATTTTCATTGCAGAATGTCCATTGGGATGAATCACCCCAAACAAGGCAGCCGCAGACTTCTATTGTTAAATGTATGACTTAGGTACAGAATGCTATTGTACGTGGGAATAGGAGCTTACAGCCAGTCAGTTGCTCTGTACTTGGGTTTGGGGTATCTATCACGGTCCTCCAAGTAGATGCTCAGGCAGAGGACTCTAGCAGTGAGGAAGGATCACAGTTGGCTCTGATCATGCTAATTTCTCACCATGGTGATTGGACCCTACTTAGTGGAGGTTAGCTTGACCACCATGGGAGGTTTTGTTTCCTTTTTGGAGTTCAGGAGATCTGAAGGAGGCTGGTTAAGCCAAAGCAATCATGCTACACTTCTTATTCTGTTTTTTCTCTCTGCCACAATGGCAGGGTCAGGAGGAGGGATAAGGAGAAGAAACAATTGCACACCCCAGTTCACACACGGAGAGATGCTGCTTCCTTCCTACACTTTCCTGTATTTTCAGTTTCCTGACTTGCATGACGGAGGGCCCTGGGATTGCTTCCAGCCACTCTGTAGCCCAAGATGCTGCTCTCAGGCCAGCTCATCCCAGAGCCAGGGGCCGCTGTTTAAGCCCTGCCTTGTCATCTGACAGGAAAAAAGTTTCCTGTTGAGGAGGTGTAATACAAACGCTGAAGCAGCAGTAACAACAACCGAACAAGAGAAAAACAACCAAACTCTGCATGGTCAGAAAGGGTTTGGCTCTCCCCAAACACAGGTGTGACTATCCTACACCCTGCTGTTGGAAGGAACAGTAGCTGGAACTTAGAGTGACACTTGACAAGAACATCTGTCTGTCCCCCTCCCCTCCCCTCCCCTTCCCCCATTTCGTGTGTGTGTGTGTGTGTGTGTGTGTGTGTGTGTGTTTGTGTGTGTGTGTGTGTGTGTGTGTGAGAGAGAGAGAGAGAGAGAGAGAGAGAGAGAGAGAAGAAGGGAGAGAGAGAGAGAGAGAGAGAGAGAGAGAGAAGAGAGAGAGAGAGAGAGAGAGAGAGAGAGAGAGAGAGAGAGAGAGAGAAAGGGAGAGGAAGGGAGAGAGAGATAGAGAGAGAGAGGGGGGGAAGGGAGAGAGAGAGAGAGGAAGGGAGAGAGAAAGGGGGAGAGAGAGCTTGCCCACCATTTGGGCCCATGTGGGAGCCAAAGGCTGACATCTTCCCCAATCACTTCTTCACCTTATGTTTTGCAACAGTCTTGCACTGAACTGAGAGCTTGCCATTTCAGGCAGACTGGGTGGCCAGTGAGCCCCTAGATCTATCTGTCTCCATTCCGTCCCTCCCTCTCGCTGCCATGCCCAGACTTTTGAATGGTTGCTTAGGTCCAAAATCGGGTCCTCATGCTTTCATGGCATGCACGCTGCCCCCAAACTGTTTTCCTAGCCTGGTAAGGCTCTTTCTGAGTGCCATTTGCCCACAACTCTACAGGTTCAATGATGATATTTGTCACTTGTCTGTGCAAAGCCATCCCAATTTTCTTTCTTTTTTTGTTATTGTAGTTTCGTTTTGTTTTTGGAAAGTGAATATCAATGACATCAGGGATACTGATATTTGTCACTTGTCTGTGCAAAGCCATCCCAATTTTCTTTCTTTTTTTGTTATTGTAGTTTCGTTTTGTTTTTGGAAAGTGAATATCAATGACATCAGGGATACTTTTGTGGTAAATGCCTCTTCATTTACCGCCTGTTTGTCCCTGCCACACTGTTTAGAGCATCCTTTGAGCCACAAGTTGTGGCTGCAAAGGTACCATCCTCTGAGACCTTCTGATACCTCACCAAATTTCAGTCACTTCAGAAAACTAACCATAAAAGACAACCTGTGATTTCTAAGATCACTTTCTTTTTCTGCCAATATTTGAACTCACATCTGTGAGAGATTTTTTTTTTTTTTAGTGCTCATCCAGTCTTATTATACAGACTCCTTGCATGCTGACTAGAATGGATACACTGGACATCCATTTCAGATGGACTTAGATTTTAGTCTTGGCTAGGGCTCTGGGCTCCTGGTATGAGGCTGGTGCCAGCATGCCTTCACGGATGGAATGAGGATAAAATGGATCAAATATGCAGAGCACCAGGGTGGTGCCTGGTCTAAAGGAGATGGAAACAAATGGCAAAGCTGGCCGCAGTACTTTTCTTTGTGGAATTACTCAGAAAAAAAAAGATATCAACATTATTTTGTTCTAATCTATTGCTTAGTTTTTCTATGTTAGCCCTTTATATAACAGAGTGTGTAAACCAAGAGAAACAAAATAGTGTTTTGGCTGTTTACTATTGGCTATGTAACAATGATGTAATTATTAACTTCTGCCAGGGTCATATGAGGTCTCAATCAATTTTAATTTGGTATGGCTAGCACTGTTGATTACTTTTCTAATGTGATGGATTACAGCCATTACTGTTAGTCATGATGCATATAAACAAAATATCAACTGTCCAAAAAGGTATATGATTTTGTTATTAAACTCTTGGGTGTTCATTTTCTTGATTAATACAAAGGAAGTTCCCACCTTGAAAGCCTTTTGCCTTACTACTTATGACCTGGTAATTTATAATGAGTGGTCATTTTTAGTGAACCAGAATGTAGGCCAGCCTAAAGCACCCAATTCCTCAATCATTTAGAATTTGTTATGGTGTCTTGGGTTGGTGAGACACATAAACTATACACCCCCTGTGGGATGTTTTGATTTCTGCAGCCCTGGAAGGAAAGGGTGGTGGAACCCTTCACATGGATACAGAGATTCTCCCTCTAAATGTGTGAGATAAAGAGCTGCCTCAGGAGGACATGGTAGGAGGTCAGGGGCAGGATGGTTTTGTGCTTGGGGAGGACACCTTGATTTGGATGAGGAGCAATGCAGCTCATGGGTCTTCAAATGGCCCATTTTTTTTTCTCATGAGTAACAAAACTATCTCGATCACAGCAGTATACTATTTATTTGTAGTGTTTCTTCCTAAAACACGGTGGTCAGCATATATTTGTTAAATGCTGGTCGGAAAGTTAAAGCAATATTCTAGTAAGAGGGGAAGAAACTTTTGTTAAAGAACTAAGGCATGGAGATAGGCTTTGTGTGTACAATAAGGAATGCTGAAGCATGCTCCTACCAAGAGAAATGAAGAATGCTGGCTGATGGCCGAGAATCTGGTCACAGTCATCTCAAGTGCATTAATTTTCTGGCAGCTTTGTTTGATAATAGTGGCTTTTGGAGACCTGACATCTTCTCTCACTTGAAATTTCTGCATATTAAGCATTTTGCTTTATGAACAAACAGTCGGGAACTTGAACTATGTGACTCTGCATTTTGTTTAATAAGTTTTTTTTTTCTCGAGGAGTAGAGAACGGCAATCAAAATTCACTAAAGGTATTGGATCTTTTGTGCACATTTTTTTTTAATCCTCTACATTAACATTCAGACAGTGAAGTGAATGGGGAAACACGGACACTAAGAACACAAAGGCTTTGGAGGATGTTCTCTTTGAGCTCCATTGCTTGCTTTGCAAATAAAGTTCACATCTCTACCGAGCATCTTATCACGGGCTAAAGAATCTTAACTTTGAACTATTGGCTGCGACAGATGGGCTTTCTCTTTTAATCCTACACTTTTATCATTTAGGATCTTGTGACTAATGTTTTTTTTTTTTGTGGCAACTACTTTTCTTTAGATACAAGAAGTTTGAAGTACTAGGTAGCAAGAGTCTCATGGGACATGAGGGTTGAGGGAAGGCTTTCAGTCTATAGAGAGCAGAGATGTTAGAAACATATTTCAGGAACTTGAGGAAAGTTTTGAGTCATGGGTTTCTTTTCATTTGAACACCTGACTTTTTTTTTTTTAATTATAAGAGGATATACTGGCCGTTTGACAGAAAGCACCATAAGTCAATGCTACAGGATAATCTTCAGGGTGCAGGGAAGAGGAAACTGAAGATAGATGGAAAACTGGAACAGCACTCACCAACCTACCAGCTCCAATGCATGGTAATAGTTCAAGATATTTTACACACATGCATTCACAATACATTGACTTTTTTGACAGACTAGAAAACATTACCCAGACAACCCTAAGGGTTGATGAGAATTTTGCCATGTGGAGATGAAAGTCGACCCTGACCAGCTTACACAACTCACTTAGAATTGCACAGAAATTTAGGGACAAAAATTAAGACTTCTACCAGTCTTTTAATTTTTATGGCTGATATTTAAAAAAATTGATTTTATAGTAGTTATAATATCTTTGACTATATTAGAGCTCATTAATGTTGGTTTCAGAAAGTCCCCAATAATCCTAAAAATCTTTAGCTGGCACAGACACACATTTATATATAGTCTATGAAAAAGACAGAACTTCCATCAGATTATTTAAAAACTTTTTAGCAACAACATCATTAACTACTTCTAAATTTCACAGATGTTACATGTACAGCACACACATATATACACACATGCAGGTACATACACACTAACATACCTACTTACATACCTACACACATGTACATACATACACACATACTATACATATACTTACAATACACACAAACACACACACACACACACACACACACACACACACCCTTCTTCAACGATTCTATGAACTCTGAATCTTCACTCTTAATCCCCAAATAAGTTTCTTCTGGTGAGACATTATGCTTTTGAGGCTAGAAATTAGAAGGACAATTGAAAAGCCTCACTTGGTCTCTGCCACATGTAACAGTTGCCCTTAACTTGGGTTGCACATTAGAACCACCCAGGAAGCTTTTAAAAATGACAGTGCCTGGGCCTCATTCCAGACTGATTTACAGAGTTGGAGAACTATGAATGCCCAGACTCGGCTGTGGCACCGAAGCAATTCCATGCCAGTGCCCTCTGAGAGCTAAGTGACGAGCACGGCAGAGGCTGGCTGCCACTTGTCCCAGCAGGGCTTCTTGGTTCGGTGGCATCTGGTTCTGCTGCCCTCTCTGTTTTGTAGTGAAGGGACTGTGCTTGGAAACCCGGGGTGACCTCCCACGAAAGACAGGTAGAATTCTGACTTGGAGATGCATGTGCCGGCTGCAACTTGAACCCCTGGAAACCCAGCCAGGTGTTTCTTGTTCCAGCAAAGCTTTACTTACATTTACCAGTTTTGCCTCTTGAAAATATAAGTATCTCAATCATATCAAATAATTGAAATCATTAAATTTATTATTAAATAATTCACTTATTAACATTGTGGGGAGGGCATGTAGGCTGCATTGTGTGTGTGGTGATCGGAAGACAATTTTGTGGAGTTGGTTCCCCCCTCCCACTGTCAGTTCTGAGGACCGAGCTTAGATCTCAGGCTTAGATAACTTTGCTTTGCTCTTGAAACCACAAATAAGAAAGGAACTTTGGGTGATGGCTATGTAAATTAACCTGGTTTAATTATCCTGTATCATATACATGAATCAAAACTCACATTATACCTCATATATGTATACAGTTACATTAATAATAAACTCAAGTATACTGTTTCTTTTTAAATAAGCATGTAGTGGTACATGTTATCCAACAGTACCAAGTGTCCTGTTCTCAATTGAGTATTTAGCAATATGCTCATAAGCAACGATTTATTTTGACAAAGATCATGCCTGGTCCATATTATTGAATCCCATCTTTTATTATAGTTTCCTTGAATTTCTACTGGGGACAGGTTTTTTGAATAAATTTTGCATGAGTTATATCTCATTTTGGCTACTTCAGTCTGCAAGGTTATGTGTAGAAACAGTCCTGGTGTCTGGAAAGCTAAGGTGTGGCAGCTGTGTGTCCACACAACCCAGGACTGATGGAAGTCAACTGTACCTGTGGGTTAACAAACTGGATCAACCATACTGCACTCTAGAGAACCCACAATGTTTCTAATGCTCAAGCAATTACCAATCACCCAGGTCACCCTAGAAGGCCTTTGCAATTTGGTCTTTGTGTAATTCACAATTCTTAAATTTTCACCTAATCGTGTAGTCTTCTCTCTCTGGCTCTTCTTTATTATGTCTGGAGCTATTCAGAGCAGCATTGCACCTGGTTTACCTTTTCAGTTAGTTGCATAGTGATTTGAGTTGTTCCTAAGACCCCCCTCCTTTCACATGCATCTCCCCCCAGTGAATTAGTTGATAGAACACAGTGTCCTATTGTAAGAGGTGTTTCTTTGCGTGGTGGCACACAACTTTAATCCCAGTACTCGGGAGGCAGAGCCAGGTGGATCTCTGTGAGTTCAAGGCCAGCCTGGTCTACAGCGTGAGAGTCAGGAAAGGCATCAAAACTACACAGAGAAACCCTGTCTTGAAAAACAAGAGCAAAAACAAACAAAAAAAGAGGTGTTTCTTCTTGTGTACCTAGAATATGTTGGAGGGTTGGCTTTAACCCAAATTCAATTGGCATCAGATAAGGGTGGGTCCATGTGGACCTCAGCTGTCATGAAAGAGAAGTCATAAGGGATAGCGTAGTGGTGCTAGTCTGAGAGTAACATGATAAATATATCCTGGTATGTTCTTAAAAGTCTAGCATCAAGGGGCACTGTAAGTAGTAACTGGAGTAAACAGAGACTCCCATCTCACTACTCCTCTGGACCAATTCTGATGCTATCTACTTCTCCAAATGCTTTACAAATGACCTTTTGTGCTTCCAGGATTTCTATTAAGCAAGGGCTTGGGTAAGGCAGTAGGTTGGGCATCTGGGGGTAGGAAACCTGTTCCTCATGGCTACATTTGCACGGAAAGCAGACTTTTTATTTTGTAAAATTATCACATATGGTACCGGGCTGCAGATGGGGACAGTATTCTCAAACTGCCTCTATTTCTTTCCAGACATTTCTCAAGGCATATCCCTTGTGGCAACTTTCCAAAAATCATTTTCCTCTCTCCCATAAGATCTCTTTCCTAACTGTATTCATCGTTGACTCCCTAATCATTTACATGGTGCTTCCAACACCTTAGCATTTTTTTTTTCTTTAGAGGTTTCATTCCACTCATGGGATGGTGGTCTCATGAGTAGCAGAGATGGTTTTTCTTTAAAAATTATTATAAGTTCAGACCTCAGGAAAATGTTGATGTGGGTGGGGAGCAAGCATAAGAAGGGAGAGGGGACGGGTTGGGAATCACAACACATTTTATAGACATATCTTGGAATTGCTGAATAATTTCATAGTGTTTCCCCTCAGTTTTGCTGGGGAAACACAGTAATGAGGTTTTAACTAGCCACAAAAGGCAGAAGAAAGGAAAATGGACATCTCTGTGAGACAGAAGAGCTGCCCACAGAATGAGGCAGCACAGAGCAGACTACTTGGACAGGTAGAACCACTGGGGGTGGCGGAGATGGGTGTCAGCAGTGCCGTGTGAAAATCAAGGATTCACTTTAATTCTTTTCCACTCTGATTCCTGGGCCAGGACCTGGCCCATTATTTTCCTTAAAGCTCTTTCTCAGGAAAATTGATTATTGGGAAACTAGAGAATCGTATAGTGGAGAAAGACAGAATTTAAAAGCCTGAAGTTTGTTTCCTGACTGTTCCTCACTAGCTGAGTGACCTTAGGTTGTGGAATTTTAATGATTCCACTTGTAAGGTAAGGGATGCTAAAGAGGGGGCAAGAGAGAGAGAGATCCGCCCTAATCATCATGCGGGGCTGTAATGAGGAAATAGTGATACACTGGCTCAGAATTATTTTGTAAACTTCTAAGATTTATTTAAATAAAGCAATTACAATTCACTTCACGCAGGGTGGGATTTTGTAGGTAATACAAAGGGCGTATGAGAAGCTCCAGGAAGCCTGGGATCTCCTAGGGAAAATGACCTGTGCATACATGATTTATTAAGGAGGCAGTACAGGGGGAAATGAGATCAAGAGGCAAAACAGAATGACGGTAGAGTGTGATGCTCATAGTGAGTTCCCGTTTCTACATGGAGAGTCACGTAGGAGACAGCTGCTGAGCTGGCCCTGTGGCTAAATAACATCCGGATGGCCTTCTGGACCAAAGGTAGCATCCAGGAGGTGGTTGGTCTGTGTGCACCGTGGTTGAGGAACACCTGGCCTTGTGCATGCCAGGAGGCAAGCACCTGGCCATGTGTTATTCTGGCATAGGTGTGCCTGGCCTCACTGTGGGCTAAGGCCAGCTCCAGATTATTGTGCAACTGCAGTCTCAGATGCAAGCACACTTATTTCCTTTGTCTTGTTCTGTTTCCTTTTTTGTGCTGGAGTCAAACGCAAAGTTCTACCTATGCTCATCAAGGACGTCCCCACTGAGCTACAAACTAAGTTCCACACTCATGTCTTGTTTCTTATTATAGACACTGAGTAGGTCCTCCATCTGGATCAGCAATCCGTTTTGGTCATTTACCCAAATCAAATATTTAATTAAATCTCCACTGAATGAGGTACTTAGGAATGCAAGAGAAAGAAGGGGCTTTACTACAGATTCCTTTATAATCCGAGACCTTTCGTGGTCATCAATCCCAAAGAAGACTGGGGGGCGGGGCGGGGAAGCAAGCAGAACCAGGGTAACCACCAGCATCCCACCCATAAGAAAATGATGCATTCAGGGAAATCTGCATTTACCTTCAACTTCGCTGTTGTTGTTGTTGAAGGATACTCCAATGTATACTAGCAGTTCTGGAGCATTCGGTCTCAAGACTTGTTTACACATTTGAAAGTCATTCAAGAATCCAGAAAGTGCCGGGCATTGGTGGCGCACGTTAATCCAGCACTGCGGATCTCTGTGAGTTCGAGGCCAAAGTGAGCTCCAGAAATGCAAAGCTACACAGAGAAACCCTGTCTCGAAAAACCAAAAAAAAAAAAAAAAAAAAAAAAAGAATCCAGAAAGCTTTTGTTTCGGGGACCCTTAAGTATCAATTGTTCCAGAAATTCAAAAGAGCACTTTAAAAGCAATCATTAATTGATTCATTTAATAATAAATTATCATATATTCACATGAGTAGCGTATTTTAAACAAAAAAGCCCCCGTACTTGCCCCAAACAAGTGTGAAGTGGTGCTGTTTGGTAAGTGACAGTCCCTTCACCGTCTCGTTTCATAGAAGATGGTGGATTTGGCTTCAGTCTTTGTGTGATCACAAATCCTGGTGACTGGAAACTGCACCCTGCCCTCATAAGAGGATGAGAGGAAGGAGGCAAATGCCATTTTGAAAATAACATTGACCCCTTTGGACTTCCTGCGAGAATCCCCGGGATTCCCAAAGACCTACACAGCACACTTAAAGCCACCTGTGTAAGAGAGAAAAGCAATTAGCTTGTGTTAGAAAAGCCCGGTTTGGCTCCCCTGTTATTTGAAGCAAGTCTGTTTACTTCTCTGAGTTTCCTCTGAAAAATGAGGATTTTCCAGAAATGTCCCTTGAAAGGTTTGTCATCGGGAATAGAAATGAGACTCGCTGTACTGTTAGTGGCCATCTCTAACAGCTGGCAAAGAGAAGAATGCTCCACAGCCTCTTTTAATGCTCGGAGTTCTTCATTCTGTCTGAAATCCCTGCTGGAGCCCAAGCCTCCAGCCACCCTTGTATGGTTCTAACAGAATGCTGCCAACCTTACAGCTTTGGAGGTGTGTGCATGACTTAATTTCTTTGCATAAACATTTCTATTAGCATTAAATCATTAACTCCCAAGGTAGGGACCCTTCAGAGCAAGACTGTGTCCTAGGATGGCCTGTAACAGAAGTGCTGGACATGACCTCTGGAGTGGGAACCATGGAGTCGCCCACTAACACTGAATAATGGCTGTAAATGCCAAAAAATGAACATGACTTAAGAAAACACATGAGGATTCAGATTCACAGAGCGAGGATAAAAGAGATGTCCACTGTGGCTTTCCTCTCTGGCCTTCTGATAGGTGGGATTTCTTAGTTGGCATTAGGGTTCATGGGAATTATATCAGTGACCCTCTTCCTACGGAACTCCCAATGAAAAGTCTGCATTGCCTTCTTTGTTCGTCAAGGTCCTGGCAGCTGATTCTGGCTGGTGTGGCAGAAACTGAGCTTCATAAAGTGATACTGAGCAGATCAAGGGATGTAGGAGAGGGCTGGGCTTCAGGATGAAACCTCAGGAGTAAAACTGTACAGCAGATGCAAGGGGTAGATGAAGAACATTCACAGCTCTTTGCCCACTTAGTGCTGATGATACTACAGAAGTGTCCCATCTGTACCTGGGCAATAGGGGCTCAGTCCCTGGCCACAGGCGCCTTAAATATGTGACCCAACCCCTGGCCACTGCTTCATCTTGTTTGTTCATTTCACTCCCTCGAAAGTCGAAGTTTGACCAGAGCATTCCTGCTGACTCCAAGCCTGGGTCCTAGGAGAAGTTGAGAATTAGAGTTGTGAGAAGTTTTGGAGTCTCAAGAACCTCTTCTAAATATTGAAATCATGGTGAGAACAGCCACAGCTCTGGAGTGCAGTGGCCGGCACCCACTTGACTCAACACCGAGTACGATATGCTGCTGTGGAATATTACTTTAACTGTGTAAAGGTGTGCTGCATTTGTTTGTGCTGCCTTTGTTTAATGATGGAAGGATGTGTTGCTGTTTCATCTTGCCTGCCTAAGGCACCTGATTGGTCTAATTAAAAAAAAACAAAAACTGAATGGCCAGTAGCTAGGCAGGAGAGGGATAGGTGAGGCTGGTGGGCAGAGAGAAGAAATGGGAGGAGAAATCTAGGCTCGAGAGATAAGAAGAAGAGAATGAGGGAGAAAGAGAGGGACATGCCCAGGGTCAGAAGCCAGGCACAAGAAGCAGTGAAATTAAGACACACAGAAGGAAAGAAAGGTTAAAAAGCTCGGAGTCTAAATGTAGATGAGGAGAAACAGAAAGTTAAAGAAAAAAAAAGGTAGCCAGAAACTAGCCTAAGCTAGGCCTAGCATTCATAACTAATAAGTGTCAGTATCATGATTTGGGAGCTGGTTGGTGGCCTTAAAAAAGAAAAAGAAAAAAAAAAAAGCCCAGTACAATATGCAGCTGTTGTAGCAGCCTATTTCAGAGGTGCTGATGCTGTTTTTCCTACCCTGTTTCCCACTTCTCTTGGATTTTACTCTCTTTTTCTGTGACCTTTGCAGTTAGCGTAGGGTCAAGCATTTAATAGTTTAAAAAAATAGATGAGCCAGGCTGTGGTGGCACACACATTTAATCCCAGCACTCAGGAGGCAGAGGCAGGTGGATCTCTGTGAGTTCAAGGACAGCCTGGGCTACAGAGTGAGTTCCAAGAAAGGCTCCAAAGCTACACAGAGAAACCCTGTCTCACAAAAAAAGAAAAAGAAAGAAAGAAATAAGACTAGCAAGATGGCACAGTTGGTAAAGTGCCTACCATACAAACACAAGGGCCCGAGTTAAGACCCTCAGAGTCTGTGTAAAAACCAGCCACCGTGGCACACATCTGTAACCCCAGAACTCCAAGGTGAGGCAGAGATGGGAAGACCCTTGGCACTTGTTGGCCAGCCAGCCTAGCTGAATCAATGAAGTCCAGGTTTCAGCGAGACACTCTGGTGGAGCTGGGGAGATGGCTGAGTGGGTAAGAGCATTTTCTGGATGAAGACTTCAGTTCAAATCCCCGGTCCTCACCTGAGAAGCTTGGCCATGCATGGCTGAAACGCTGGCATAATATTGAGGATGGGGACAAGAGGATCACTGGAGCTTTCTGGACACCAGCCAAGCTTCAGGCTCAACGAGAGACCTTGTCTCCAAAGAGTAAGGTGAAGAGTGACAAAGCAATATGTCCAAGGTCCTCCTCTGACTTCCCCACATTCCTATGGCATGCATACTTGGACACGCACGCACGCACAGGATCAAAGAGAACATTTGACATTGACCTCTGGCCTCCACAGGCATGTACACACACACTTACAGCACTTGTATATTCATGCATGTACACATACAAGAACACACACACACACACACACACACACACACACACACACACACTCTCACATTAGTCAATCTGGAAACACAAATCACTCACTGACAGCTGTGAACTCAAGTGCTTATGGAGCCAGTGTTTATAACTCAGTAACATATGTGAGTTATGAGGTAGGGTGGAAGATGTTTGGGAGACTGATATAAATGATAATAGCTGTGTCCAATAATATCTGTGTTCAATGAAAAGGAAAACTGAGACACATTGTACAAGCAAAACAAAATGTATCTGTGGGCTAGAGACACTTTTCCATTTTGTTATTAGCTTGGCAAGCTTAGAGCTTTAGAGAATTTCTCTTGAGTTCTTTTTAGTTCACATCCCTCATGGGCTTTTCACCTTGGCCTTACTCTTGGGGCCATTGTCCCTGTACAGATAAAATGACACCATTTCTACCACAAGGCTCAAAGTAACCTTTTATTTGGTTCTTAAATCCTGAGATCTGCTGGGCTTGTTCTCGGCTTCATTTCAGATTCATACCCTTTGGCTCAGAAAACACCACTTTTACACAGATAGGTGAGGTCTCAATTTAACAGCACCTCTAGGCACTATTCGAGGGTGCGAAAACTCTAACTAGCAACTTCATTTTCTAACCACAGCTACACTTCAGTTTCCTACTGTCTTAGCTGTGCTTGAGCTCCTAGAATTCTGGAAGCGTCTCTATGGTTTCGTCTTTCAACACCTGTCTAGTTGGTTCAGACCCTCACGTCCAGCTCAGGGAGGCTCAGGATGAAGAACTCAGTCCTGCTTTCTCTCAAGTTGTATTTGCTGTGAGTTAAGCAACATGAGAGCTGCTGGGCAGTGAGGAGTTTACCACTTTTGTCTTCTGCAAAGTTACATGGACCCTGACATGTTTGCTCAGGGATTTGTAGGGAGAATTATTTATTCCTGTATCTGAGAAACATTTCTGGGCCCTGATCCCTTCTTTGCATTTGCTCTATCTTCTCCATTCTAAGAATGCCTTTAGGTTTGCAGAAAGAGGCCCTCACCTCAAGTTGAAAAGAAGCCTTGATGGAATGTATGTGGTTGTTACCAAGAAGATCGTATAAAGCCTTCTTGTGAGCTCCAGTAGAGCTTAATAAGGGCCACCCCATGAAGCAGCTTTCCTGTATATTCACTGCTTTGTGCAAATATACACTCAAAGGCAGCAAGGAGAAATGACCCACCAGGTGCCAGGCTCAGCACAGGTATTCTACCCCACCAGGAAGTGATGGGCAGCAGGCGTTCTTCTCACTTTATGAAGAAAACACAGATGCCAAGACAGTCTACAGTTTGCTGCCAGCCTTGGAGCTAACAAATGAATGAGTTAGGACAGGAGGCTAGGCCTGAATTGTTTTCTTCCATAACTCAAATGTTGAAGGACTTTGGCCTGGTGGATGACTGTTAGTCTTGTCTGGTTTAACCAGTCTCTTGTGTTTATAGGCCAATTGGAAGGAGTTTTCATAGATCCCTTGACAGTGTGAGGTTGATTAGCATTTTCATGACTCTCATTTGGAAGCTGGTGCTTCTGGGCTCTGAGGATTAAGTGCATTCACTTGTGGGAGCATTGAGATGCATATGGAAATTATTCTGTATCTCAGATTACTTAAACAAGGGCAAAGAATTGGAAAGAAGAGTTAGAAAATAGAAACAACAACAACAACAACAAAAACCCCTCCACCCCGAGGGCAGGGCATTTTTACAATCAGTAAAACACAAGTACGAGCTGCCTGCTTGACCTCTCAACTTGGCATCTCGCTAATGGGCATCCCGACCTTTGCCCAGCCAAAGTGGGGCTATGGGCTGCATTCCATCCCCTCTGCCCCTCAGCCCAGGAAATGGCACTGCTGTGTGTGAATACTCAGCTCAAGATCTTCGGAGAAACGTTTTCATTATGCTTCCTCTGAGCATCCCAATGATGCTAGGAACCTGTAGTGCATTTAATGACCAAATCTCTCTCTATTCCCACTGCTGTACCTAGACTGCAAGCCTTTTGGATTTATGTTTGATCTCCCCCACTGTTCTTACTGCTTCAAGTCCTGCCCATGTTTCCTTGAGCCTCCGTGGCATGCTCTGGCCTTCCTCCCTTCCTCAGTTACCACCGCTTACTGCCTTCTGTAGGCTTCTCTGTTCTTCAGCCCCATACACTGCTTACCTCTTTATGGTGGTGGGACTTGCTGATCCACTGCCAGGACACTTTCTCCACTAACACTCACATAGCCATGTCCTTATGATTCTGTATCCTCATACATACCCTCTCATCAGAGGTCCCCTTCTGACCACTTAGTCTGAACTCTCCCGAATCACCTTGAACTTGGTTTCTGGTTGGCTTCCCCTCTAGCATTCGTCACATGCTGAAGTCACTTTATTGGTTTCTTGGCTTGGTGGGTGTCCGCTCCATGAGTGTGAGCTCCATAGAAGCAGAGACCTCTCGTAAATTCAAGCCTAGCACACAGTGCTTAAATAAAGTTTCTGGAATAAGGGACCAAGAAAATGCAGCAAAGCAGTTATGGCTAAATGGTAGACCCTCTCGTTATCTTAGGAGTATAGCTAAGAGATTGCCCAAGTGTAGGTCACTTAAGGGTTAACAATTTTGGCAGCTTGGGCTTTGTAGAAGAATCAGGTAAAGATGGAGAACCCTCTGTTGGTGCTGTTCTTAACGTACCAGTTGATAAAATTTCCTTTATGCTTCTGACCTAATACTACATGGGGAGAACTGTGTGGCAAGGGTGGTTATAACAACCATAGACACACATAAAAACACAATGGGGATTACTTAGGAACTAGCAGGAGAGGATGAAAGACAGGGCAGTGGGGGTGAATAAAACAAAGTACAAAGTACATACACACACATATATGTACAAAAATGTCATAACAAAACATTATTTTATATAACTAAAAATCAGTTAAAAAAAAATCAGACTACCAGCAAGTATTTATACAAAGCTTACTATGTTCCAGACTCACCCTAAATGACTTATGCAAGTTGGCTCGCCCCTTCCTCATAAGCAACCCTTCGAGGTGCCCTTATCTCTTTTTTGCTGATGAGAAAATGGAGAGACAGGTTGACCAGCTTGCCCAAGGTCATACAGTAAGAGGTGGAACTAGAACTTTGATCCACACTCAATCTGGCTCTGTCCTCTTGTTTTTCCCACTATGTGGCCTCAGCACAACACTTTAGACATTAGGAGTACAGGTTCAGGGGTCAAATTCCCTCATTTTGAAGAGTTGAGGCAGTCAGGCCTGGCTCTGGGGTCCTGAATCCCCAGGTTGTGGGGCCCAGAAGTCACATTGAGCCCTGTGCCATGTTTTTATGAGCTCACATCTTCTTCTATAGGCTTATGCCATGGGGGTGATCGTTTCAAATTTAAAGCCACTACAATGAGGTTGAGGTGAAAGCAGGTCACAGCTTCCCAGAGGAGACACAGAAAAACTAAGGCGATGTGGAGTAGCTTCTGGAACTTAGTTTGAAGGAATAAATGTCTTTTACTATAAGCCTTTAATGCTCATCTTCCAGGTCAACATTTTTTAAATTACCATTTCCTCCACTTTTACAGTGTTTAATTTCTATCATTGAATTCCTGAGAACTGAGTCCAAGACCTGTGCTGATACTGACTCTTTCTCCTCCAACTTAACCTATGGAGGATGTTGGAGGGCGTAGAGAGCAGACATTTTCATTTATGTGTCCAAATTTAGCAGAAGTGGATTCTGCAAACACTTTAACACCTAAGACTTTTTGAATAACTGCACCTTGATGAACAGTGGCCTTTTTGACAATGTTGCATATGTGTGTGTGTTGTGTACACACATGCTTGTGTCTGTTGGTAAATCAGACTCTGGGCTTCCCAGTTCTGCTTTTTCTGGACAGTATTTGCCTGAGATATAGGAAAACTCTTTATAATTAGAAAACACCCTAAGAAACAAAAGTCACAGTCAAAAGGAAACGAGACAAACATTTATGAGAAAGGGCAGTGGAATGATGAAAAGCTTCTGGGGGAATATGGCACACTGACATCCAGAAGAAGTTAATTTTCTGGGTTGCACTCACACATTAACATAGATTAGTCTGCCCAGGCAAGAAGGGCTCTGCAACATGGGAAACTTATAGGATGGAAAAAGAAACTTCTAGAAAGTTGCTGGTTACTTCGAGAGTAGAAAATGAGTGTATGTGTGGAGTGTGTGTGTGTGTGTGTGTGTGTGTGTGTGTGTGTTTTCAAATGATCAAGCTGTCTGTGATGTGCAAGCTAACTTCGATTTTGTGAGAGTAATAGGAAGTTGTTTAGGTTTCTTACAGCCTGTTGAATATTTGCACCTGATATATTTTGCGGTAGGCAGAATAATAGTGTTCCAAAAATGCCCTCATCTGATTCCTGGGATCTATGACTATGTTATGTTCCATAGTAAAAACAGGAATTAAAGTGACAGGCGGGAATAAAGCATCCAGATCAGTTGACCTTAACACTAGATTGCATGCCCTGGACCACCCAGGTGGGCTCCATGTAACCACAGGAGTCTTGGGAAGTGGAAGAGGGAGGCAGGAGTGTTTGGTCAGAGCAGCTCTGGGAGAGGAAGACCCACCTGGTCCTGCTTGGCTTTGCAGATGGAGAAAGTGCACAGGCCCAGCGTGTGTCTCTCCTGGATGTTGCAAGGAGGAAGACCAGCCTCTAGGGAAAGCATTATTGCCGCCTGCAAGGTATTATTTCCCCTTATCCTGCCTGGATATCTCCGACACCTGCATGGGCGATGGCCCTTGCTCAAAATCTTCTAACTCCCGTGCTTAGAAGCAGAAGCGAAAGCTCAGAGGCCGGTGAGTGGCTCTTGTCCCTCTCTGTACTATCATTGGTTATTGGATACACATGGGGACCACTGGGCAACTTAAAAAAACCCGCACATCTGGTTGAATCCATGTGGTCTGACTTTACATCCCAGGTAAGACTGAGGACATGGGCTTTGGGACTTTCCACAGAGCCCCCAGTGATTCCGATATATCATGAATTGAGCTCTTCGTTCTTCATAGGCCAGAGAAGATTCTGGGCCACCACTGCTCTCTCTGCCTTGGGCAAAAGGTGGGCAGCCCCTGGCTAGGCAGTGTGGACACTATACCAGGGCACTGTCTACATTATGGCTTTCTTAGCCGTCCTCCACTCTATGGTTCCTACAGGTGGATTAATGATCTCTGGATTATAGACATTCTCTAGTTTTTCTGATGGCTCTGAGTCACTCATCTTCCTCTGATTTGGACAGTCTGGAGTCTCAGCTACTGTACCTTCAGAGCATGACAAGGAGGCATTCTTTACCTTTTTATTCATTCATTTATTCATTCATTTATTTATTTTTTCATTTATTTATTTATTTATTGTGTATAAGTGTTTGTAGCATGTATATCTGCGTACCACCTGTGTGCCTGATACCTGTAGAGGCCAGAGGAGGGCGTTGTATCCCCTGGAACTGAAGCTGCAGATGGTTCTGAGTCACCATGTGGGTTTTGAGAATTGAACCCAGGTCCTCTGGAAGAACAGCAGTGCTCGGAGCTGCTGAGCCATCTCTCCAGGCTTCCCTCTTTTACTGTGATCCCGAAAGAAGGGGGAACTAGCCTGATGCAGCCAGGTGGCTGTAGACATTAGCACCCCTAAATCCCACTGGGGTCCTAGAAATGCCTCTGTTCCATGGGCCATGTCTCCCGCTCCTCCCCACTCGCCACTGGCTTCATCAGACATTTCTTCCACCGTGACGTGACACAAGAGGCACGTCACTGAGTGTATCCGGGCAGCTCTTCTGGGGGCTGGACCAGTTTGGGACTGATGGTTGCTGGAAGGCCTTAAGAGGGGCTTGGGGCTGATACTGAGGAAAATATGACATCACTCCAGGACTGGGTGCCCCCTGACTTCAGTTCTTACTAGAGGAAACATTACGTGCCCCAGGCTTTTATGATCTACAGGACTGATGGCGGGAGTCAGGAAAAGACTCCTGTGCATGGGGATGTGGAACTCCTGGCTGTCAGCTCGACCTAGCTGGGAAGAGGGAGCCTCAGCTGAGTAGTTGCCTCTATCAGGTTGGCCTGCAGGGGGCATTTTCTTGGTTAATGATTGATTTGGAAGGGCTAGCCCCTTGTGGGCAGTGCCATCCATGGACAGGTGTTCGTGGATTGTATAAAAAACAAAAAAAAAAGCAGGCTGAGCACTCCTGTAGTGCACTCCTCTGTGGTCTGTTTCAGTTCCTACCTTGCCTTCCTTCAACGATGGACTGTAACCTGTAAAACCAATAAGCCCTTTCTTATACCTGGCTTTTGGCCATCGCGATTTACAGTGGTTATAGGATCAGAAGCAAACTAGGACAGTACTAATGTAATTAACATTTTTAAAATCACACTCAAGGCAGCAACAGAATAGTGCTTGTGGCCAGAGCATCAATCTCCAAAGCCTGTTGTGGGCTGGGGCTGGCAGGCTTTTTACAATGTGCTCCAAGTCCTAAAAGTCCTAATCTCCAGCAGTGAGTGTGCTCTTCCTTGGCAACAGACTGTCTGCAGATGACCAAGATAAAGTCAGATTCTGGGGGTGGCCCCAATCTAGTATTTCTGATGATCTTATAAAAAAGGGGATGACTAGGACCCAGGGGAAGATCTGCACGTGGGGCTAATGCTTTGTGTGACAGTGAAGACTGAGATTAAGTGACAATATGAAAGCTAAGGGGCACCAAGGATCCCCAGCATACCAGCGGAATCTAAGACAAGGGCATGGAGAGGACCCCCGAGGGAAGAAGACTGACTGCTACCCTGGTCCTAGTCTTCTGCTCTGCAGAGAGAGATAAGGACTGTGCGGCAGCAGCCCTAGAAGTCAATATTAGCATTTTCTACCTTTCAGAAGGGATGGTGTAGACTAATCAAATTCAGGGACACATACTTGATCTACAGGCTAAAATACAGAAAGACTGATAATCATTCTTACCCAGAGAAACAGAAATTCACAAGACTTAACCTGCTATGTCTTTTAGCAAGGAGAGGTTTGTAGAAATCCCTTTGGAGCCAGGTATGGGCATTGTCTCAGTTTGTAGCTCCTTAGAGAGTAGTCAAATGGGGAAGGTATCTCCAGATGGATGCAAGTTTTCCTTGCTTTTCTGTGTGCTTTTTGGATGCTCTTCATTTCATGTATCCAGCAATCATGTACACAGAAGCAGACTTCCCAAATTCCCCTCTCTAACGAAGGTGGCTGGCAGGCAGGTAGGTGGGAATCTATGAGAACTTTAAGACCTGGAAAAAAGCACTGTCCCAAATACAAAAATTTGCGATCTCAGAATTAATGCATTTGAATCTCTGTTAAAATGTTGCTACCCTTTGGGCAGATCGGTTCTAATAGTTGAATAGCTAAGTTATTCAGCACGACACATTAAGACATGCGATAGGGTATAGGTGGGCTCTCCAAAAGTAAGAGGGGACAAAGATCTGAAATGGTCCATGGACACTGGGACAAATGCTTTCCTCTGCTCCTATCTGCTCACACCTAGACTTTCTTACAAGAGGATCTGCTTCCTAGCATCCCATAGAGTAGAAACGTTGAGTTGAGGACAAAGGGGTAGATGAGAGCAGTCTGCTCCGGGGCTTTGTCTCTGCTTACGCACTTTGTCCTAGAGAATTCAGCAGTGGGCTGAGAACAGGACTCAGACATTCTTGGGCCCCTGCCAATACTGTCTCATCCCTTGGGAGAGTACCCAATTGAAATTTTTCTCCATAGAAACTCATTAAAATAAAAGCAAAGCACCAGTCCCCCATAGATTTATAATCGAACTAATATACTATTTAGAAAAGACAAAGTCAAAGCTTAGGCACAGAGGTCTATCTTTCCAATGAAACTTCAATAAATCTAATTACTTTCATGCTTTCCTAACAAAGGCAGGTGGGAAGGGAAAACATTTAAGAAATGTTGCTGAAAAACGCTATAAGCTTCAGAAATTCAAGGGGAGGAAACACAGGAAGGTTTCAATTTGCAGGAGAGCTTTTAAAATGGATGTGAGGATCAGTTGTTCCCAAGGAGTATGGATCTTTTAAATGAACATGGACACTGAGGTAGTTTGAATGAAAATGGCCCCCATAGACTCAAAGACAGTGGCACTATTAGGGTGTGTGGCCTTGTTGGAGGAAGTGTGTCACTGGGGGTGGGATTTGAGGTTTCAAGTGCTCAAGCCAGGCCCAGTCTCTCTTTCTTCTTCCTGCCTGCCAATCCAGATGTAGAACTCTCATCTACCTCTCTAGCACCACATCTGCCTGAGTACCGCCATGCTTCTCACCATGGACTAAAGCTCTGAACTGTAAGCCTGTTCTAATTAAATGTTTTTCTTTATAAGAGTTGCCGTGGTCATGGTGTCTCGTCACAGCAGTAAAACCCTAACTAAGACAGACCCTGAAAACATCTTTAAGTTTGTGGCAGTGACTTCAGCAAGACTCTTCAGGCCTCTTGAACAAAATCCTAGGTTGAATAGATCATTCATGCAATTGAGGGTGGTAGTTATGTATAATTTCATGCTTAGATTTGCATTTTCTCAAAACTTAGATTAAGAGACATACTATACTATTATTCAGTTCCATAACTGATTCATAGATATATTTTATTCATAGGTATATTTTACTGAAAGTATGTCAGGCATGAGTTAAATCTTGAGAAATATGACCTTTGTCCAAAACAGTAAATAGTCCCTATTGCTAAGCAGCTTACAGGTCAGGAAGAGGCATCATTTACATCAGTATGGCAAATACTAGTGTGAAGATCAAGCAAGGTATCAGACACACTGGTATCTTAGACCCAACAGGCTGTTATAACAAAATACCACCAACAAAGTCATTTATAAATTAATAGAAATGTAGAAATGTAGTTCTTACAGTTTTGAAGGCTAGAAAATCAAAGATGGAGGCAACAACAATTGGCTGTCTGATATGGGCTCATTTCCACACACACACACACACACACACACACACACACACACACACACACACACACAAAACCACACATGAAACTATATTCATGGCATTTTCACGTGGTAGAAAGGCCAAGGCAGCTCTCTGAGGCCCCTTGTACAAAGGTACTAATCCATTCGTGAGATTTGAGCCCTCAGGATTTAATCAGCTCTCACCAGCACATTGGTGATTAGGTTTCAGTACACAGACTGGGAGACACACTCAAACATTCAGACCATATCATGCAGGGAGGGGCACTTGACTTGGATTTGAGAACTGATTAGGAAAGATTTCTGGGGAAAGTGACAGCCAAGCCTTCAAAAACACCAAGACTTTATCCAGACAAATTGGATAAATGCTCCAGAGGCAAGAAAGCTCAGCACATAATCAGAACCGAAAGTAATTCAATATGAGGTAAGGGTGCTCAAGAGAGAGATGAGCTCAGACCAAGATGCAAGAGGCGAATCTTGGAGGGGTTTGCAAGCCATTTGGAGAAAATAAAACTATCCTGAAGGCAATGGGCAGCTCTCAGATGACTTCAGGCGGAGAACAGAAATGATGCATGGAGTGGCTTGGCCATATGGAGGATGGATTTGGACTAGACCAGCAAAGAGGATGCCACAGTAAACAAGGTGGGCAGAGACAGGAGCCCTGGGGACAGGAAGCAGAGGGTTCCTCGGACACTGGGAGACAGAACTGGCAGGACATAGTGATTAATTAGGAATAGGTACTAAGGAAAACTAAGGATTTGTGAAGGGAGAAACAAGTTTTGAAGGGAAGGTAATGGCTCCATAATGTACATCCTGTGTTCGAGGTAAATCGTATCTCAATCATTATATGCTGTCTTAGGGTTTCTATTGCTGTGGTGAAACACCATGACCAAAGCAACTTGGGGAGGAAAGGGTTTGTTTGGCTTATACTCCCATATTGTTGCTCATCACTTGAAGGAAATCAGGACCGAAACTCAAGCAGGGCAGGAACCTGGAGGCAGGAGCTGATGTAGAGACCATGCTGCTTACTGGCTTGCTCCCCATGGCTTGCTCAGCCTTCATTCTTATACACCCCAGGAGACAATCACCAGCCCAGGGGTGGCACCACAGACAATGGGCTGGGCCTTGCCCCACCAGTCACTGATTAAGAAAATGCTTCACAGCTGGATCTTACGGAGGAGGCATTTTTTTCAGTTGAGGTTCCCTCCTTTCAGATAATGCTAGCTTGTGTCAAGTTGACATAAGACTAGCCAGGACATGTGCTTACTGAGTTCTGAGAAAGGAGGTACCTGGAATTCATCTAGAACAGGCCTCTCCCTCAGACAGCTCTTGGGCCTTCAAGAAAGGAGAGCTAAGCTGAGTCTTGAAGGATGAATGCTAGTGGTTAGGAGACAAAAGAAGGAAAACAGCCTAGGAAGAAGTGTGTAGCTGAAGAAGAGTGGGTGGGCTGAGGAGCTGCAGTGGTACAGGGTAGAGACATTAGGTAGGACACTCCACATGGGCCGCCTTCATCATTTTTAATGCTGGGGGAGTAAAAAAGAGCCAAAGACTTCAAACAAGAGAGGGACGACATTTGTTTTAGAAATTAGGCTAGCACGGATGTGACTGTCAACGGGAGCAAAGCAGACCAATTTAGAGAATGTCATATGAGTGCAATCAAAAGATCAGCTCCCAAGCTGGGGCGAAGGCCAGGGGGTAGAGAGGAAGGAAGGAACTTGAGAGAGATGCAGAAGGCAGAAATGAGAAAGGCAGCATTCAACAAGGTATGGAGGGAGTTGGCAAGGATGGTGTTCTGGGCTCTGCTTTGGTTACCCGGAAGATGGGCAATACCATCTGGGGGCTAGGGAACCTTGGGTGCAAACTGTTATGACAGATGGGTCACAAACCTTGGTTTTTCATTTTAGTCTAAAGTCAATAGTCTCTAAAAGAGTTGAATTTGTGTCCCTACAAGAAACAATCGTAATCACTTTCATCTGCACCAAGAAATGTGATGTTACTTAACCCTTTCCTTTTAGCAATATTTAGGAATTAGTTCTACATTTGTGAAATGGTTTTGTTTTTAGAAAGCAGTAGCACTATTCATCATCTCCATGACTGATGAAATCCCTGTGGGATCTGGCACTTACAATACATTGTTGTCAAATAACTCAAAAGAACCAGGTCCTTCTTGGCAGCAGTGACTTAAGTTTGCTCAAGCCCCTGAGATGCCATGTGTGGTGGTGGCTCCTCCTCCAAGTGTCTGCAGAGACGCAAATGGGCAGCAAGGCCTTTCCTGAAAAATTTCTAAGGATGTTCCATCACTGAAGTTGTGGCATCGCATCCTGGTCATTCACAGCGCCTCTTTTGCCCTTGTTCAAGGCTGTTTATTAACCCGCTCATTGTCTTTCCTACTACATGAGGTCCTGGGTGGGGGTGGGCAGGGAGTTGTATAGTTTCTCCACTTGGGCATAACCAATAGCAGCATTATTAAGTCTGCTGTGAAATCACCCTGTGTAAATACTAACTCTTGGAGATCCCTGTTTGCAGGCCCTCTTTAAGCCAACACCACTTTTATGATTCCATTGATGGCTAACAGCCCATTTCCTTTTGATTTTCTTACCAGCCACTGCTCAGAGCCTTGGGACCGGTCCCTATGATCAATCTGCATCTCTCCCTTCTCCAGGGAGTCTTTGATCTTTTCCCCCCAGTAACCTACCACTTAAAGCTCAACAACCAGGTCAAGCAGACTCTTACCCTGGTGCTAAAACTGATGCTTGTTCAAGTTGGTCCCTGTGCTGTCCATGCTCATATTTTGACTACCGTTCCCTCACTGCCTTTAATTTGCTTTTGCTATGTAATGTATGGAAACTTCCACAACAATTAGATTAATATAAGAGAGGATTCCTAATGTTCACAACGAACAAGCTCATTTACATTAAAGGAAAACCATAGCTCAGGTTACTGCAGATAGATGGGTAGGTCTTTGAACATAATTGTGAAAGTCAAGAAATACAAGCTCTGGAGAAAGGGGTGGGGGACTGGAGCCTAATCATGTTTACTCTATTTTGAATGGAATACAATGTTTTATTGCTTTCAAAGAAAGTTAAGGCTCGCTGAAAGAAGTCTAACTTGAACTGTGTTGATTCTGCAATCTAGTCTTAAGTGGAAGATCTTGAATGAACCTTCCTCTTTAGCTGGCTTAATTGGATTCCAACTGGGCAGAAGGGATTCTTAATCAGAATATATTTTATTTGCTTAAAATGAATATTACTGCAGTTACCCCCTATTTATCAACAGAGTGGTCATTAAGAGCCATCGGCGGCTGACCTTGACAGATTCCATTACTGAAATAATGAAACCCGATGGGTCACTATTATTTGCTAATGGTTCTCCACCGCAGAGAAAGCATGAAACTGGGGTGAAAGAGAGCTACTTATTCAGGCAGGCTGACCCCAGGGAGAAGGTGAGAAAGGGATTAATGAAAAGCATGGGAGCTGAATATAAAACAAATGCCTCCCAGGCAGAATTTTTACAAATGAAATGCAGATTCAGGTATATATATCTTTTAATCACTGGACTGAAAAGGTTGATTACTTAAAATGAGACTCTCCAGATGTGTTTATGGGAAGCAGGAATGGGAGGCTGGCGAAGAGGGAAGATATAAGACTGCATCCTTTGAAAAAACTCTCCTTAATTCACAATAGCGGCTGAGAAAATGAACTGGTGCATTGAACACACCCAGGCTTAGGAGGGGAAGGAAGGGGGAAACCCCAGAGCAGGATGGGAGGAAAAAGCAAGCTGAAATCTTACCAATCTCATCTGCTCTTAGCATTTCTGAAGTCTGGAAGCCTGAGTTGGTGGGAAAAGGAAGTGATTTTCTTAGTCCCCGCCCCCCGAAAGGTATTCACAGGTTAGCAGTGTTTTTCTCACTGACCTATGTTGAGCTTGTCAAAAATTCCCTTCGGAAGCATTAGATTTTCATCACTTTTAAACATTTGGCCCACAGAAAACAACCTAGCTATTTCCCTTTCTCTGGACACAACGGGTAGTGTCACAGGAATATCTCTTCTGTGACACAGCTCGTGGGACATAGGAAAGGCCTTTTCTAGCTCAGATGTCCCCCCACGTTTCTGGAATTTCCCATCACACATGCATTTCTTCACATCTGTCAAGCATTTTGAGGTGTCTGCCTTCTTCTCTTCACATAAAAGCATCTGGAGGAGATAGCAACTCACACCCCTTTGCTCTTAGCATGTGGCGTTTCAGCCTAAATGGAAGTCCTGTTGGGACTGAATCCTGTGGAATGGATTATTTTTGAGTACTTGTCCCCTGGATGAGGGAAAATAACACTCAGAGGGATTGGCAGGAGCCATTTCTGCCTGTCTTATGGTTTGAAGAGGGAGGGACCAGCTCTAGCTTAGCCGGTCTCTACTACACGGACTTCGTGGCTCACTGACTCTCTAGCTGAAGCCCCCTTAGGTATTTTCATATCTGTCTGTTGCCCTGGAACCCAAGGTTATGAGTACTAAGCACACACAGGGACAAGTGCTTTATTCATCTAGAAGCCAGAAATGGAGTCTTCATTGCTAGGCTTGTCTCCCTGAGTCAGTGTTCTAGGTTGCTGCTGATTTCCTGCATGAGAAATTAGCTGTGGACCTCAAAGTGACCTCTGTTTAAGAATGCAAAATGCCAGTTATGACTAAACTCTTGGCCAGTGCTGACCAACGATAATCACACAAGTGCAGTGCCATTCGGAAGCATACTTGACCTTGATGATTGGAGCACAGCATATAGGAAATGCAGATGCAATTTCAGACACAAACTTTCTAGCGAGTGCCTCCTTTAAAAATGTATTTTTTGTATACCACTTTAAATACAGAATATATCCTCTGTTGTTCTCCCACCCTAAGATTACAGAGGTGATCACCCTGCAGACTGTGGGCCTGCAACATGGAAATAGGTGTGTTATTAGGGAATGGGTGCTACATTGTATTGCCAAGTTGATTGTTTTAATATTAAAAGTTTATTTTATGTGTATGGGTGTTTGGGCTACATGTATGTCTGTGAACTATTCATAAGCCTGGTACTAGCAGAGGCCAGAGAGGGTGTCAGAGTCCCTGGAATAGAAGCTTGCTGTGAGCCACCATGAGGGTGCTGGGAATTGAACCCAGGTCCTCTGGAAGAGCACTGAGCAATCTCTCCAGCTCCCATACGATCAAATTTAATAAAACAAAGAAAAAAGTCAATTTATTTGACAGAAAAAAATTGTAGTAGAATTCTTTTTGAGATAGATGAAAATGACTTTGGGAGTATAGTTCCCCAGTGAGGAGCCTCAGAAACAGGAAAAACAGATATTGGTGACTCTTACTTCGGTGATAATTAACAGCAACTTCCATTTGTTGATAGAAAAACTCAGCTTTCAACTCAAAAGGAGCAAGACAGTTTATTCAAGAGCCAAATGTAGATAATCATGGCTTGGGGACACAGATTCAGGTCACCCCATGTACCGGGTTCCAATGTGACAATAGTTGCATCAAGTTTTACAGTGTATCACACCAAAGGGAGGTCATGAAGTCAGACACTTTTCAAACACAAGGGGGACAGCAGATAAGGGCTACAGCAAAGGAGGAAATCTCTGCTCTAGGCTTCAAATCCAATCTGAAGACACTTAAGTGTTTGTGTTGGTAAAGGTTGCATTAGTTAGTTCCATTCTTGTTCGTTTGAAAAGGATCTACCTGATTATTTTAGGATGTGAGATCAAAAGGTGGGCAATGAGTAGCTATGAAGGGGGCTAATGATAAGCAGGATCTTGGGCCTGCACCATTACCAACTTTCCTCAATTGTGAAGTTGTAATCAATCAGCCTTTTGGAATCCTTTTTCCCTGCAAACTACAGTTTATGTATTAAATGGACTGTGAGACAAAGTATACCTTACATTGTATAAGTTAACTTGAAAAATATCTTCTAGTTTATAATAAACAGATGCAGTGTTAAAATATGCCAGTATATCCAGCTAGGAGCCCAGACCTGAAGAAGGTTAGGAAGGAAATGAAGTAGAGAGTGGATATGAACAGGATATAAAGTTGAGCCCTGAAACAGGAATAACTAGTCACTGGAGAAAGTCTCTGCCTGCCTTTGAGGGGAGAAATTCGGAGGCTGGGTGTGGTGAAGGGGGAAGAAGCCAGGAAGACCTTTTCAAGGCATCCTAAGGACAGTGAAAGACTACATTTCACACAATAGAAAGCTTTAAAAGAGACACACTCCCAGCTCATATCTCTGAAGTCTCCTGAGTTGTTTAAAATAATGACAGTTGCTATCCTTGTTCAAACATTTAAGTAATCAACTCCAAATTAACTGAGTTAAGTGTACGCGTGTAGTGTATCTATGCATGGTGTGTGTGTGTATATATATATGTATATATATGTGTATATATATATATATATATATATATGATATTATGGTATGTGTGTTTGTAGCTTTCTTTAGTCTTCCTCCCCTTCCTCTTCTTCTCTTATATATTACATCCTGACTACAGTTTCCCCTCTCGCCCTCCCCCAGTCTCCCCCCCATCTCCCTTCTCCCCAGATCCATGCCTGCTCTGTCTCCCCTCAGAAAAGAGCAGACCTCCCAGGAACATCAAACCAGACATGGCATAATATGCTACAATTAGACCAGGTACAAACCATCACATCAAGGCTGGATGAGGCTACCCGGTAGGCCAAAGAGTCTTTTTTTAATACAGTTTCACTATATTAGTCTTGCTTGAACCTCACTATGTAGACCAACTAGACCTTGCAGTTTGGTAACCCTCCTGCCCTTGCTTCCTGAGTGCTGGTATTGCAGGCATGCACCACCATACCCAGCTGACTAATTGTCTATTTTGTATGATTATTAAAAATCTTGGCAATGCTCTGGCCACTGAAGAATGAAATAAAGGAATAATACACGGACTGCAGCCAACTGGTCCTTGACATGAACGATGGGGTTATTTTTTCAAATCAGAATCTTAATAAGGGTTGAAATCCAATTTCCAAACCATGTGGTAGGGAGTTTCCCTAAGCTGTGACAGAAGTCAGCAAGAGCGTAACATTGTTACGTGCCATATTTTCCAATAACTCAGCGAAGGAGGCAAAAACCTAAAGCAAAGCAATGAATCTAAGACGAATTAGTTCTCTAATTCACACAGTACAAATTTACTTAAATATTAATTAGCACTTCAAAACGTACAAAGATGTATTTGTGCCACCTATAAAATGACATTTTAGAGACAAATAGCATAAAATGAGCTTTGGGGAAAATAACCAGGGGATTCGATTGTTTTCCGGCACTTGCCTGTTGCTTCTAATGATGTCAGCCACTAGTCAAATGTTTCAGTTCAGTCCTCATAGAAGAGAGCCCCAGTACCTCTACCCACTGATGCTCCTTCCTGCCAGCGAATTCCTATGTGCATCTGAAGGTAAAAATCTCTAAAGTCATCTGCTATTCAGAGTAATCCAAGGTTAGCTTTCTCCAACATTAGTCAAAAAGGTGACATTATGCATGGTTGCACAAACCTCTGAAGGGATGTAATTTGTGAAGATTGTATGTGTGAATATGAACATGAAGTAAAGCAAGCCATGTGCCTACCCTCTGGCGACAGCATTGTCTTGTGTACACTTGTGATTATCAATTGCTTCTCTCCTCTTGGAGATATAATCTTTCAAAACCCCTCTTGCTGGTCTTAGAACTTCTGAGTATCTTTTCCCAAGGATACCGTTTGATATGTAATCTCCAAAGGGACAGTGTTCCTGTCTCCTATGTTGGGGGGCGGGTAAGGAGGAGCCCAGTCTCCTGGAGGCGCCTCTCTCCAGGATAAACTGCCTTTTGCCTTGTGATTCTGATCCTTTCCTTGATGCGATCCTGATCCTGTGCATGAAGCCAATTAGTCTGTACAGATGGTCACTCCGGTTTCCAGGAAAATGTCAACTGGACTGTGTGGCAGATGAAGCTGTCAGTCATCCTTCTTGAGGACGGTCTAGTTTTTGTCTTGAAACTGTGTGTGTGTCACAGGTTTGCATCTTCAAGGCTCTATAAAAAGATGAGATTCTTCTTATCTTTGCTACCTCTTATCTATGCCCGCGTCTGTCAGTCAGCCCTGATTAAATGTGTGCCCAAGAACAGCACTGTTTTCTGGTCTATCCCTGAGGAGAAATTTTCTAGGTTTGAAGATGGTTTTGTTTGAAGTCTCGCCTATATGACCTTGCATCGATCGTATGGATGGGTGTCCATGCTCTTTAAGAATCTACCACAGCAGATGTTAATATTTTCAGTGTCTGTGGATTAACGACCAGTGTCAGACCACTTCTCCTAAAGCTCACTGAGTTCATCTGGAACACGCATTCTACTGCTCTCCCCATTCTGTTGTAACCTTATCTTTAATAATGTACTGAAACTGTAATTTAAATACAGAGGGTTAATTTTATCACACTCCCAAGGAGTGAGCTAAAGAACAGGGTGAGTTATTTCAGCTTTGGAGCCTGGGAGCAGTCAGGCAGCTGAGAAAAAGCGGACGGATACAGTTGGTGGGGAGAGAAGAGACACTCAGCTGTTGGCAGTTCAAGGTCAGTGAGTGTAGGACAGAAAATTTAACATTTCGTCAACGTAAAAGATAGACAATGGCTTCCAGTCACAGGGAGAAAAGAGACAAGGGCGGTTGCTGTACTTCATTCCTAGCAACAGACTGTGATGCTGGAATTGCGGCTGGACCATGTCGTGATCTGACCCAAACCAGCCCTTCATGCTCATGCCATACCTAAAGTGACATGGACCCATGACACTTGGTTTTTCCATTCCTTTAGACAGGGTGTTGCTATGTCCTACAGACCATCTGGTCTCAAACACTAAATCTTCTGCCTCAGTCTCCCAAGTGCAGGGATGACAAGAATGCTCCCCCATTCCTTGATTTTCCTTGGATCTTCAGAAGCGAGGGAAGTATTATAGGCCTGCATTGTTCCTTGCAGTAGCCACCAGCCATGAGTGTCAATTCACTGCTGAATGTAGCTAGTAGGACTGGAGAATGTTAAAATTTTAATTAAAAAATTAAGTTTGTAATCAACTTAAATTTATGTTGCAATATTATACTTGGTGTCTACTCCCTTGGATGGAATTAGATGATTCAAGGGGAAAATGCGGGTTAAGTCATTCCCTGAGGAACAATTTTACAGCAGCTGTGCTGTTGGATGTGAGTGACTTGTATGTGCCCCTTGTCATCCACCCTGATGGGGGCGCTGCCCAGGCCTGGAGCTCCTGAAGGTTGCTCCCAAAGGGATGAGGTAAGCTCTTCCGGGCTCTTCGCAGCCACTGCCTGAGACCTTTTCACTGTTTTGCTTTCACATGTTCTGTTATTTTCAAGTTCTGCTATCTTTATCTTGCCCACATCCTGGGACTCCTAAGAGGATTCATTTGTGAGAGTTTTAGAAATAGCTTTGTAGATTAAAATTCTGTGGAAAGTGTCTATTACCACTGGCAGTCCTGACTTAGAGAGATTAGGTTCCTGACAGTTTGTTGTTAGGGGGTTCACAGCGACTTAACCCAGGAGGCAGTCCCTTTCAGACACACCCTCGGAGAGAGGATGCTTACCCGCAAAGCTAGCCATTCTGCGGCTGCAGCCTGCCTTCACGGTCCCTCGTTTCTCTGCCTATCTGGGAGTCTCGGGCTCCCGACAGAGCTGACGGACACAGCCTGGAGGCTGTGCCAACAGATCTGTCTGGGGTCCATGTCATCATCTCTGTCTGAGGGCAGGGAGAGGTTGGTCACAGTGGGAAGTGCTGTCACCTTGAAGTCAGAAGTCTTTGAGCTCCAATGTTCCCACGTTGGTTCTGAAAAACCTAAGGAGGTACATCATCTCTCTGAGCCTCAGCTCTCTCATTTGACACATTTGGATGACCAGTGACAGGCCAGGTATTGGTTCACTGGGGACTAGAGTCATCAGTGAACAGCTACTTCATGGATTCATGGAACTTATGTTTCCTCTAGGGAAACTGAAAATAAAACCTAACAAATACTTTATAACCATACTAGAAAGTAACAAGCTAGGGAGACAAGTAAGCTACAAGAAGTGGGTGGGAGAGAATATACTCTGTGCAGTAGAATCAGGGTAGACCTCACAGAGACACAGACCTCAGAGCAAAGGCTGGACAAGAATGAAGTGCAGCCCTATAGGTCAAGCTCTTCAAGGAACACAGGTTTGGTTTAGAACAGGACAGGAAAACCTGAAGTACAATGTGATTGGTCACTCTTACTGAGTGACAATAACAGTTAGTTACCCTGGATGTGCCTAACCCGTGGTATATGCCAATAATTTAAAACTTCTCTCTCTCTCTCTCTCTCTCTCTCTCTCTCTCTCTCTCTCTCTCTCTCTCTCTCTCTCACACGGAATTAAATCCAGGGCTTTGAACATCTATGTACACACTCTACCGTATACCTAGCTCCAAATACTTCACATCTAAAAGCTGGTTCCAACTGGTCCTCACCTTGGAAGATGGAGGCCAACAGTAAAACTTCAAACTATCAGCCTCAGGAAACAGGTATTTTCAGCTTGAATCTGACTCCATTTACCACTGGGGATTGATCTCAATATTAAGAACTGGCTAGATAGGCAGAGCTGGTGAGTGAAACATAAAACAGCCAAGAGCTGGTTCTCCCAGGGCCCACGAGGGGCTGCTTTTCCCCAAGTCTTTTCTGTGGATGTTTGAGGAACTAATAGCTTGAAACACAGGTAGTGTCTGTACCTGGAGCAAAGAACACATTTGTTTATTGCTCGTTATCAAAGAGCTGGTTTCCTTAAGCTTAGCCTCCTTGCTTTTAATGCAGCAGTTCTCAACCTGTGGGTCACGACCCCTTAGGTGGTCAAATGACCCTTTCACAGGGGTTGCCTGAGGCCATCAGAGAACAGGTATTTACATGGTCATTCATAACAGTAGCAAAATTACAGTTATGAAGTGGCAACGGGTGGTTTTATGGTTGGGGTCACCGCAGCGTGAGGAACTGGATTAAAGGGTCACAGCATTAGAGAGCCGGAGTACCACCGCTCTAGGGTCATCAAGTGTTTATAGTGGCGGGAAGTGAAACTCAGGGAGGCAGTGGGAGCAAGTGAGTACAACACTATTACCATGTGAACCTCTGACCCGAGTCCTATCTGTCACTCTCCAGAAAGGAGTGGCAAGCTAATTCACTAGTTGGCTAGTAGAATATAATTTAAAGATCCAATCTGGAGACCTTTGCTCTGGATATCTATGTGAATTAGACTTTCAAGGGGAAAAAAACCCCTTATGAACATAGTGTATTGAACTCTTTGAGTAATGGTCCAGATTATAAAGTCCCCTAGGAAATGATGGCTCCTGTGTTGTCCCAGCGCGGCTGTGGAAAGATGGTTCTTGAGTAGCAAGTTTCTTTAGGCAATTGGAAGCATAGATGATTTTGTGGATTATTAGGCCGTTATTAGATGTTCTGTTTCCAGTTTCAAGCATTCATCCCACTTCCATCATCTGACTAGGTGAATGATGTTTTTCTTAAAAAGACCAGACTTTAGGGAGCCCTGGACATTTGAATGGGGGAGCTTAGCATCCTGGCTTTTGTGAGCTGCCGGAGCAGGATCAGAGGCAGGCTGAGCAGAGCAGGTAATCTGGAGGTGAAATGGACAGCAAAGCCCTGGGGCAGGCTGAGAGCTGAGCCTTAACATTTATACAAGGTCCTGGAGGGTAAAGGCATGGGCAGGAACAAATACAACTGTCAAGATAATGGTTTCAGAGACTCCTCCATACGCTCAAAAGTAAATGCCAGGAAGAGGACTTACACACCACCCAGAATCCAGAAAATATCACTGCTGATTCTATTTTCTTTAAAATTATGGGGTTAGTATCCTACAAATGTGTGATGACTACTCCTAGCTCTTGGCAAGACCCTATTCATGGGGAGTCGATTTGAAATTCTGTATGTTTAACTGAGTCCCTGTTTTATCTTGTATGTGGTATGTGCATAGTTTATTTGCAAGTGCTTTCAAAGGAGGTCTAGGGCACATATTCATTTTTGAATAAACATGTGTGTTGTAAGGTACAGCTCACTTTCCTAATGTTTGAGACTCTGGGTTCACTCTCCAGCAGCGTACTATAGAGTGCAGTGTAAACTATATCCATGTTCACCAGCTACTATTTCTAAATGTGAGTGTGGTGGTCTGAATAAGAATGGCCCCCATAGACTCATAGATTTGGATGCTTGGTCACCAGGGAGTGGCACTATTTAAAAGGATTAGGAGGTGTGGCCTTGTTGGAGTGGGTGTGGCTTGGTAGAGGAGGTGTCTCACTGTGGGTGGGAATTGGGGTTTCAGAAACCCAAGTCAGGCTTGGGCTCTCTCTCTCTACTGCCTGCGGATCTGAATGTAGAGCTGCAGCCACTTCTCCAGCACCATGTCTTCTGGCACGGTCCCTGCCATGGTGACAATGAACTAAACCTCTGAAACTAGAAGCCAGCCCCAATTAAATGCTTTCCTTTATAAGGGTTGTTATACTCATGGTGTCTCTTCACAGCAATAGAACACTGACTAGGACAATGAGCAAATTTTTACTGTTATTATTGTCACATAGGAATCAGAAAGAGGAGATATATATGAAACACACACACACACACATACACACGCACATATTCTTAGAGACAAGGGACAACTGAAATGGGAGAATTAAATGGGAAGAAGGGAGTAAGGGAGGGAACATGGAGGAGGACAGATAACAGATAGCACTAAGGGCCATTTATGGGGTCATATGGGAACCTACTACAGTAGAAGTTTCTTAAAATGCATGCATATATGAAAGAAATCTAAATAGACTCACCCAATAATGGGGGAAACAAAGCCCCAACAAGACATCTCTTGTCATCAAGTGAAACTCCAGTGTCAGCAATGGGTTACATCTAATTGAGATGTGGGCCAAAGGCAACTTCATGGAAATCCTCCAACAGCTCAGGCTGTTGCCAAGGCTATTGGTTGATCTCCGTAAATTGATGGCAAAGCCTTTTTGCTGAAGACAAAACTTACATGTCTCATTAAACACAGGTAATTTGAGTTGATGCCTACCTAGAGCCTTCACCCCTACTGACTAGTGTTCACAGTACTGGAAGGTGTTCTGCACACTATCAGAGGAGAAAGGCAAACATGAACCCTGCTGCAAACACTTGCATCCCCAATAGTGAACTGTCTGCCTGATATGCTGGTGAAATAGGGGCGCCAATGTGGTGGGATGCACTAAACAGTCTCTGATTAGATTTCAGGTCCACTCCGTGAGATGGAACCCATGCCTGGTACAGCTTCAGTGGCTAAGAATCTGCGACCAGACAGGCCATGGACCTAGGGTAAAACCAATTACCAGTGTTCTGCTAAAGGGACTTAGTAATAAAATGACTCCTAATGGCATTCTGGTTATACCCCCAGATAAGTGTCTTGGTCAGCCATCATCGGCTGAACTGCAGCTTCCTCCTGCAGTAGGTGGGGACGAATACAGAGACCCACACTGGACAATATGCAGAGAGTGAGAGACCTTGGAACGCTAAGTCCTAAATAGGATGCCTCCATCAAACCCCTCCTCTCAGGGTTCGGGAATTATGTGCAAGAGGAGGCAGAAAGATTGTAGGAGCCAGAGGAGATGGAGGACACCGTGGAAACAGTGTCCTGCAGACACCCCAGGACTGATGCCCATATGAACCCACAGAGACTGTAGCAGCATGCACAGGGCCTGCACAGGTCAACACCAGTTAGGGTCCCAGCAAGGAGAGGGGAAGTAGACGAGAACTCCTATCCCTAAGCAAGCAGCTCTCTTCAATCCATGACTGCTTGCAAAGGAAAAATGGTTTCTTTAAGGGAGTCTCACTGTGTTTACAAACTATACTTACCGGAGGCTCCCATGTCCGGTAGTGGATGGCCAGCACGAAACGAACTCAGAACATTTTTAGAGTGGTGTTTTTTTTTTTTTTTTTGTCTCATATTGCTTTGTTTGGGCTTTTTTTTTTTTTTTTTTTAAACCTTACTGGTCTTTTGCTTATATATACTATGGTTTTATGATTTTGTGTTTTTATTGGTTTTCATTATATGTGTGTCTTTGTGTTTGACGTTCTCTTTGTTTCCTTATTGCTTGTTTGTTTCTCTATTTTGTTTCATTCTTATTTGTTTGTCTTTTTTTTTTCAACTTGCTTGTTTATTTTCTTAACAGAGAGAGAAAGAAGGCATGGAGTTGGAAAGTAGAGGAGGTGGGAGAATCTGGGAGATAAGGGAGGGGAAATTGTCATCAGAATATATTGTATAAAAAAAAAAAAGCCTTTATTTTCAGGCCAGGTAGTTGTGGCACACCTCTTTAATCCCAGCACTTGGGAGGCAGAGGCAGGCGGATCTCTATGAGTTCGAGGCCAGTCTGGTCTACAGAGCAAGTTCCAGGACAGGCACCAAAACTACACAGAAAAACCCTGTCTCAAAACAAAACAAAACAACAACAACAAAAACCCACCTTTTATTTTTCAATTAAAAAGTTTAAACATAAAAAAGAAATAGATGTATTGACCTCATCAAAAGTAGAACCCTTTGTACGTACATCAAAGGATATTGCCATAAACATGAAAAGATCTTATAGAATGATTGTGTAGAATGAGGAGTAATATTTTCTCAAGCCGTATTAAATAAGATTATACTTCCAGGCTAGATAAAGACTACCCCAAACTCAACTAGATAACATCACCACCTAAAGATGGGCAAAGGACTCAAGCATTTCTGTGGAGAAGACATACAAGCGGCTAATAAATATATGAAATGATGCCTAGTTCATTAACTAGTAGGGAAATACCAATTAGTACCACAAGGTCATAACAGTTCACATGTAATTCAGTGCTCAGAATAAAAACAAAGGAAAGTATGAGTGTAGATGAGGGCTGGAGAAATGAGAACCTTCTTACATTGATGGTGGGAACCCCAAAAGATACAGTTGCTTTAGAAAAGACTTTGGTGCCAGGCAGTAGTGGTGCACGCCTTTAATCCCAGCATGCAAGGGGCAGAGGCAGGCGAATCTCTAAGTTCAAGGCCAGCCTTGTCTACAGAGCAAGTTTCAGGATGGCCAGGAATAAATAGAGAAACCCTGTCTTGAAAAATAAAAAAAGGATGAAAAGACTGCTAATTCCTTAAAAACAAAACAAAAGAAAAGAAAACAAAACAACAACAAAACCCCCCCAAAAAAAACAAAACCTGAAACCTAAATCTACTAAAGGATCTAGTAATTCTATTCATGGGTACAAACCTGAAAAATTAAAAAAAAAAAAAACTCTAGATAGTGATTTGCACACAAACATTCACTGTAATGTCACTCACAACAAAGGGCAGAAACAGCTTAAGCATCCATTTGTCAGTAAGCAAGATGTTGTACCTACATGGAATATTATTCAGCAGTAAACGGTAATCTAAGGGAAATAGCTGGAAGGGAGAACATTGTGCAATTCCCACTTACACAAAATGCCTAGAATACACAAACTAGTAGAAAGTAGGTTAAGGATAACCTAGGAGCTTGGGTGGAGAGAAGAGAAGATTATTGGTTAATAGAGACAGAGTTTCTGTTTAGAAGGAGAGTTTGGAAATGGTGGTGACGATGGATGATACTCTGAGTGCCATTAATGCCATTCAATAATGATACACTTAACAATGGTTAAAATGAGATTTGTTTCTAAATTACACATCTATCTTTGTGATTTTGAAAAATATAAATCCTAAATTCATCAAATACAGGTGATAAAATGATTGCCTCCCAAACAAATATACCTGAGCTAATGATAAAGAGGTAAAAGTAAAAGGACAAATGTAGGCTCCCGTGGGGTGGAGGTGGGTTGAAACCAAAGGTGCTGTGTGAATACCTTACTTTATTTCACTTCTGCTGGGTGACCAGAAGTGGACAGGGAAGGACAGTTAACAGACTGTGCTAGACCAGCATGAGGGAAGAACTCACGGTATTGGGGTCCTATGAACCCTAGGTAGGGAAGCAAAGACGTTAGCAATGCAGGGTTACACAAAAGGATCGTAGCGAGCCGGGCAGATGATGTTCGGGCCACTTTAAACTACTCTACGTGTGGCAGACCAAACATAAAATGGAAATAGATGTGCTAGAATTAAAATATTGCGAGTGCTGTTGTATTATTCAGGTTTTTAAAAAAGAGAAAATGAAAAGAAAAAGGTTGACTTAGTACACTGCTGCTCAACGATGACTCCATGCCCAACTAAATAACATGGGGGATTCAGGACAGATTTCCTCTGTCCTAGAGTTGTATGGATAATGTAAAGTCTTAGTCTGCGGGTCACAGCTAGTTGAGGTGGTGACACTGGAGTGAAGCCAATGGTTTCGTTACAGATTTCAGAAATTCCACATTGCGTTTTACTTGAGAGCTCCCTAAATAGTCTAACTAGTAAGGCTTTAAGATTCAGTTTATGTAGCTAAGATAATGGGGTTGAGGATGAGCTTAGAGCTTTGGTAGCCTGCAGAAAACCCAGGCCACCTGTGTCTTAGTCCCCTACTCATTATGTCAGTGTGATTGATCTGTTCAAAAAAAAAAAAAAAAAAAAAAAAAAAAAAAAAAAAAAAAAATTCATTACATTGATTGATCTGTTCTCAAATTCTGTACCAACGTTACAGATGTTGAATGACATCAGCTTGTTGTTATAAACCTGCACTAAATTATTAAAATTAATCTGTGGAGTTATCTCAGTCAGTAAATGCGGTACAAGTGTGAGGACCTGTGTTTGATCCTCATGCAAAAATGCCAGGCACAATGGCACATGCTTATAATAATGCTAGAGACAGGTGGATCCCTGGGACTTGCTGGCCAGCCAGCTTAGCCAAATCAGAGAGACCCAGGCCAGTGAATGTCTCTGAAGAAGAGACAAGGTGGCCAGCTTCTGAAGTGTAGCACCCATAGTTGTCCTCTGGCCTCCACATGGACCTGTGTATAGACATGCATTCCCCACAAAAGGACTCGAACACACACACACGCACACACACACACACACACACACACACACACACACACAGAGAGAGACAGAGAGACAGAGAGACAGACAGAGAGAGATACAGAGAGGGGGAGAGGGAGGGAGAAGGAGAGGGAGGTTAAACTAACTAAATTGGTTAACACATTGTGCCTTCTCATATCATAAGAGTGATTTCTGCTTAGCTATCCTTTGACTCTCACAGGAGAGGGAAGCTGAATGCAGCCAGTTCTACAAATACAGCCCAATTTTCCTTATATCTTCCCCAGAAAAAAACGTGTTCCTAGCACATATATTATTCGGGTTGATTCCACCTCCAAACATACCAGACAAAGCAGAAGGAATCAATGTGGAGACCCGCCGACCCCAAGGCTGCTCTCCAGGCTCATTCGGAGCAGGAGATTGGGGCAGAATCGAACCCCTCTGACCCTTCAGCCTTTTCCTGGTCTGATTTCATGGCTGTCCTGTTAAGTCAGTTTGAAGAGTGGTGAGGCTGTGAAAGAATCAATTTTCTACTCTGCATTCAACTATCTTAGAAAGGAAAAGGAAATCATCTTGAAAATGGACTCAGCATCATTCATTCAATAGGGTCTACCTACAATGTAGTGTGTTCAACCAAGAACTAAGCCCATCTGAAATACCCACGTGTTCATAAACTCTACAGTTAGACAGCCGAAGCTGCAGCGGCTGTTGGCCAGGTGCTGAGAGGCTTTATTGACACAGAGACTCTCAGTCAATACTACAGATGTATTGTGTATTGTGACACTTAACTACCTTTGAGTATTGCTCTGAAAATTGCATGGAGACCTGAGATCCTACACCATTGGTGCAAAAAAAATCCCTTCATGAAACTTTCTGTCCATCGTAGGTACTGAAACTTGATGGCCAAGCTGTAACCAGAATACCAAGAAGGATTATCCAAATGTAGTTTCATCTGAGACAAATTCCCTCAGACTTGGGGTGTTCTGAATCGTTTCTGAACAAACCAGGGAAAAGTGTTTTAGTTTTCCTTTTGTTTTTCTGCTACAGCCTGGAAATAATTATTAATGGACAGTGATGTCTTTAAAATATTGTGGGGCCATTAAGATGGGACGAGACCCCTTTTTTACCTTCTCATTGTCTTGTAATAAAAACTACTCCTGGGTACAGACTTCAGATCCAACGGAACATGAGAAGAAATTCTAAAAAATCAAGGCTGGCACATCTGCTTGAGTAAATCATGATGGGTTTCTCACAAGACATCTGCAGTATTGACCAAGAGTCTCTGTGTCAATGAGAGAAGCCCAGTGAGACATAACCTTGTCACAGAGCAGTGAAGGCCCGTGAAGGGAAAATGATTTCCTTCTGGCCAAGAGAATGGACATCTCTGGCCTGGGTAGAGACCTAATATTCCAGAGGTCAGTCACCAGGCTAAAGGTACCCCTTAGGAAGCAGGATCCACCTTAAGATCATGCTAAGGAGAAAGGAGGCATAATTACCTCCTTAAGGAGGCAATGCACTTCTCCTTTCCAGAATTCCCACGCCCTAGTGCAGTTGCTGTAGGGATACTTTGGGGCTCTGATAGGTCTCCCTTCCTGATGCTCACCAAAGCCTAAGAATGCCATGTCTGGTTCCTTGGCTTCCTTCTCTTCCCCGACCTCCATGCCTGGTTCAAAGCATGTGGCCTTTTTTCTTCCTCTTCCCCATCTCTGTCCTCTGGACAGCTGCCGGGATTTTAAATGTAATAAAACTGTTCTAAAGCTTTTTTTCTGAGCCCTGTTCTTAAACTATTTTATTAACTAGACTAAAAACCCCAACAGAGGACCCTGGTTTCTTGTAATATGTGGCAACTCTGGCCAGAGCACTCCCCTACCCACAATTTTCAATAACATCTCTTGCCCCTGAGAGCCTGAAACTCTATTATGCTCTTTGTCATGGTTAACTTGGCCACTCTGCATGTTGCTGCTGGAGGTGCTTGTATAACAAATGCATGGAATGGACAGAAACCCCGCAGGTTTAAAAAGAAGTGTATATACTGTGGGGCTCATGCAGTCTGCCTAAACCTTTAACCAAATGTTTGAGAAGTCCATCTGAGTCTACTCAGTCCCAGGTCGCTCCTCAGCTCTTATAGAATTATATTCTCTGGGAATGGCCTTTAGGAAAATGCATTCTCCAGAAACTGCTCTTCACTTTGCAGAAAAATTATGCTTTGCAGAGATAAAGGTTTTTACCCGAAGGTCCAGAAGTTCTCAGGGGCCATCATTTTTGCATCTATGGCCCATTCAGATTTGTCTGGATCTTTAGCAAGAACTCACTTTTATAGTTCAGACATATTCTCCCATAGAGTCTCTTCCTTAAAATGGTATTGCTTAAAATATCCAAACTTGCCAGGCAGTGGTGGCACACGCCTTTAATTCCAGCACTCGGGAGGCAGAGCCAGGCGGATCTCTGTGAGTTCAAGACCAGCCTGGTCTACAAACAGAGATCCAGAAACAGGTACCAAAATTACACAGAGAAACCCTGTCTCAAAAAAACAAAAAACAAATAAACAAACAAAAAACAAAAACAAAAACAAAAACAAAAAAACACCAAAAAAAAAAAATCCAAATTTAATTGAAAAAAAAAAAAATGCTTTAAGCCAGGCAGGTGAGTGAGTATGGCTACAAATTCACTGTGGAAAGGGCTTGAGGCCAGGAAATGTGAAGGCTGTAACTGGAATCTAAGTTCTCTAGGCCCCTCCCCCAGGACACATTCCCTGCGAATACCATCCCTGCCATTGCTTCCACTCAGAGGAGAAGCCGGAAGGGTCAGAAATGTAACCTCCTTAACACAACGAAAACATTTCTCGGTAGAATTAATACGCCTCCCCGCAGAGCGCAAAGCTTCAGGTTACTGAAAAGACAGTGCGAGGGAAGCGACAGCGTGTGCCTCACAGTCTCGGTGCAACATCCTTGTGCTGTATGATTTCCATTCTTGGCTTCTGTCTGTAGCCGGCTTTGCCAAAACCATCTCCAAGGAAACCAACATGAAATCCGTGAAAATACTGGAAAAGCCACCATGGAGATAGTCATCCAAGCTCATTTGTTGTACTTTTCCAAGTAAGGTCCCATATGCACCCAGGCAGGCACCGGCAGACATTAGACTGTAGAAACCACTTCCTTATCAGGCAAACACACAGGGGCCCCTGGGGAAACATTCTCTCTCTCCTTTCAGCTCTCAGTGGGCCCTTTTTATTTTCTCTCCCCTCTTTTCTCGTTTGTCATTCATTCAACAACACAGATGTACTCCATTCGTGGCGAAGCAAGTTCATGTATATACTTCTGTTTCTTCCTGCAGCTCTGGCCTGTGATAGGTAGCTCTAAGGGAAGCCAATCAGCAAAGCTACCATGTTTGAGTGTATCTCGGGAAACTGTGTATTACACAGATAACGATGGAAAGGAAAGTTTGCTGCTGATGTCACTGATGTCTTAACCCCTAACAGTGCTGTGTATATATTTTCAGTGTGAAGGCTGAATAGCATGACAGGAAGACTAGGGTAGAGATGTGGTAGGGAACAGGGAGTAGTGGAGAAACAGAGGCTCCTTGGTAGAGCTATAGTGGATGGTTGGCTAGCCCTCTGCCCTCTTGAGGGGGACTCAATAAACTATTAAAACAACAACAACAATAATAAAATAACAACAAGAGGATCTCTGATTAACTGAAGACACCCCCAGCATCTAATGCATCATGGTAGGGATGGGGATGTGGCCAGCTATTCAGAATGCTATGCCTAAGATAAAAGCAGGAGACACAAAGACACCATACTTCCAGCACCCCTGGTAATCAGGGATCATTTCTCTTTATTTAAGATCAGCTTTAATATCTCTCTTCAGATGAAACACAATTTTAGTAAGAGCAGTTTCCAATAACAGATGGATGAATTGATCTATTAGCGAGTAGACAGGAGGCAGTCCTTTGGCTCCTGTAACAAGCTGAGTATGATCAACCCGGTGGTGAATTGAGCCTGGGAATGTACTCTGTTAAACTCGATCATTCACATGAATCTTTAGAGTAGTTGATTTGGGACTTTGAAAAGGGCAGGGGTGTGAAAAGGTATCATAGTGAATCTGCTCTATAGAAGAGAGTGAATAACAGAAGACAATCAATTCCCATTTTAGAGAGACATTAGTAAGCCAAGAATGGGGCCTGGGAGATGTTTGTGCTTACCACACAAGCATGAGGACCTGAGTGTGGATCCCAGGATCCACCAAATCTGGACTTTGTAATCCCATCTGTAATCCCAGTGCTCTTAAAGTGAGAATGGAGGTGGAGATAGAAAATTCCCTGGAAGCTCACGGGCCAGCTGGCCTGATGCACATATTGGTGAACAATAAGAGACCCTGTTTCAAACAAGGTGGGAAGCAAGAACCAATACTCAAGGTCCTCACACATATGAGCTCATACACACACACACACACACACACACACACACACACACACACACACTTACACATCATATACCTGCCCCCTACAATCGCATGATTTGATAATACCAGAAGTGGCCAGCATGAGTGATTTTGACCCTAAAGGTTCTTCAGGACACATTTTAATATGTTAGGCACCAATGTTCTCCTCATCTTTATACTTCACCACAGTCAAATGCCCTAACTCCTGGAGTCAGATGTCAATAATAAATGAGAAAGGTAAATTTGATAATTCACTTCCATGATACCATTTTTTAATGGTATTGTAATCCATACTTCCTATAGTAACACAAAAGACAGAGGTCCCAAACTGGGGACCTAGAATGTGTCAGAAAATTGCCTCCTTATGAAAAGAAACCAAGGTTTATCATAAGCCAGTGAAACTGTTCGTCTGCTGACGTTTTCCTAGAACAGACTGTCCAGAAGAATTCTGCAAGTTTTCTGATAAAAAATATTTCCCTTTCTAGATGTCACCAAACAGGAATTTACCACATGACTGGTATGAGCCAGGGTTAATCCTGGAATTTTGGTATAAAAATAGCAGATGGTTGATGCCTGAGTTGGATAAGTCTGGCAAGTTGGGCGTCATTCCTGTGCTTGCCAGGGGAACAATGTTCTGGTTCTAGACAACTGGGTTCACAGAACCAACCACCAATACCCCATGCAGAGAGATAGGGAATGCTGGAGTTATAAAAGGCTCTAAGAAAGTTGGATTTTTTTCATATAATACACATTCTGATTACAATTCTTCCTCCTTCAACTCTTCCCAGATCCTCCCAGCACCCAAATTCCCACCCTTCCTTTCTCGATTTTATTAGAAAACAAGTGAGTATCTAATAAAAAAAACAGATAAAATAAAAAGAAACAGAACAGAATAGGACAAAACAAACAGAAAAAAAAATGAGCCAAAGAAAAAGCACAAGACACACTTAAAGATTCAGAGAGATACATATTTGCACACCCAGAAATCCATAAAAACACAAAGCCAGAAACCATACTATAAGTCAAACCAGTAAGGTAAAACAAAATACCCAGATAATGCATTATGAAACTAAAAACTTCCCCAAATACCATTGAGTCCATTTTGTGTTGGTCGTCTATTACTGGGCTTGGGGCCTGTCTTAACTGTGGTTTGTGGACCCAGCGAGACTCCTTTGGAGAGAACTCATTTTCCTTTATCGAGAATCTTAACCCTTTGTTTATGATGCCTCTCTTTTACAGCAGTCTCTTCTTGGATGTTCCCCCTCTGATTTCTTTTGCCAACAATCTGTTCATCATTCAAGATTCAATTTTAACCCTTTCCTTGTTCATCCAGCTTCTATGATCCCCAACCTTGCCAGACTTCTTTATATGTCAAACATATTCTACTTCTAAATTCTACTTTCTGCTGTATGTAGCTGTTTTTTTCCATTAGCTATTTTTAGTGTGTTTATATATTTAATTTTTTAAATTAAAAATTGTTTTTTTTGGGGGCAACTTTATACACATATGCATTTTTTTTCAAACATTTCCACCCCATGATCCTTCCATTTCCCTCCCATTCCCACGGTTGATTTTTATTTTAAAGCGGTCTGTGAGCATTTCCAGGTCACACCTGCTGAGTGCTTCTTTGTGCCTTCACGTGCTGGGACAGTTCCTGGCCCACTGTGGACTCTCACTTGTCTTGTGATGCTATTTACTACAGTTTTGGAGAGGATTCTCCCTCTAGGATTGAGAGCCTCACGGAGATGAAAGGAACCAGGAAAACGTGTCTCTGTGACTCCACATTCAAAATAAGGAAATTTAATTGTAATGTGATATGTGAATTTCTTCAGAATGTGACAATCTCTGAATAAAAGAAACGAACGTCGGAAGAGTAAACTCGGCTTGGGCCTTTGAGGCCAGGGCTGTGGGCTGTGGACAATCCTCTAAGCTGCAGTCAGTTGTTGAGGTCCTGCCTAGGCAGATATGGAAGCCTGCCTGCTTGCCTTTTTTCTCTTCTCTGCTTCTCCCCTTACCTCTTTGCCCAACTGAAAAATTAACATCCCTTAGAGGGTACTTTGATTCCAATGTGGGAAATCCCACGTTAGAAAGGCATGATTCCCAAATGCTTGCTGAAGAAATGTCAAGATCTCAAACTAAAGCTCAGCGGGAATGGGGAGCATACCAGAGCACAGCTCACTCTGAGTCCTTTCTTACAGCCTCCACTAATTAGCGTTGCTAATAACTCTACCTGGCTGATGCTAAGTAGAACGACGATGAAACAATTCCTTTCTCACATAACCATTAGTCTTTATTACTTGAAGTATAGGGAAACAGTCTAAAAATAGCTTTGAAACAGGGCACAGAAATACAATTTCTTTTAAAGGTGTCTCGGTGTCAGACTCAAGAAATTAGTTTTCGGATGAGTGCTTGGTTAGGCATTTTCTATTATCATATGGATTGGGAGCAAGAGGAAGTACATTTTATTTCTGTTTGTTTTGCTTTCTATTTCTTGTTCTCTAAAAACTTGTGACCTAGCAGAGAAATAGATTATTATCACATAAATGGAATAGGTGAGGAGACAGATATGTGGGAGAATCAAAGCAGGACAATACTTAATTTCTGGAGAGAAGAGAAGTTTGAAGAAGGCTTCTTAGAGGTGATAGATTAAAGTAAAAATCATGTAAGCCAGGGGAAGGGAAGGCTTTGCAGACAGACATTTACTAGATGCTGTGAGAATAATGGCTACTCATGGCTGGGGAGTGAAGAGTGAGCTAGGATGTACTAGGAGAAACAGCTACAAATCAAGGCTTGTGGAAGTTTGCTTGAAAATGTGAACACATAATAAAAAGAAAAAATAATGAAAATATGAACCCTTGTCATCCAATTGGTGGCTAAGCCAAAACAAACTCTTTGTTCCTTATATTGCTTTTGGTCGTTGTCTTAGGAATTGTCAACGATGTTCAATTATCAGAAAGACTATTTTGAAGGTATTTTCAGATTCATCTTCCCTATGAGAGTTCTGTGAACATAAAGGGCAAGACTTGCTGGTTTTCTTTTTAAATTGAAATTATTAGCTAATAGTTAAAGATATACAGAAGTTCATATTTGTGGGGTGCCATGATATCTGAGTGCATGTACATTGTGTGGTTAAGTATGAAAAGATAATAAAAATCTCATGTGAAAATAATTATAAATTAAAACTAGTCAGATGTATTATTCTCACCATCCCTGTTCTGTGCATCCTGGGAAGGAAGGCTTTCCACCTGCATGAAGGAGGAGGCTTGATCCAGGGACTGCAGCTCCTGGTTTAGGATTCTGTGCATGAGTCACAGCTCCTAAGGATAAAGGTCTTGAATAAATGTGACCTAGCCTACTTCTTCATCTATTACAGAAGCAATAACACGGAGAATAGGTGGTTGCGCTTAGCTTTGAGGAGGCAAATCTTTCTATTTAGATGCATTTCAAAATTACCCTATGAGTTGCAAATGCATTTCTGGAATGAAATACTATTTATGGAAAAAAGATTTGAAGGGGTATATTTGCTTGTCATCATATGACAATGTGCAAACACAATTTTAACCTTCCTATCCCACGCCTATCTTGGCTCATGACAGTCAGGAAATAAAGGAACATATATTTCTTTTCCCATGGCATCAGCAAGGCAATCAGTGATAGAGTTTGCTCATTTTGTGCATTGGAGTGAAGTCACAGTTAGCTCTGGTAATGGGAATTAGGTTTGAGAAGGAAAATATAATCTACAGACAATCCCAGGATCATTCTTAATCGAATGCCTCATTCATTCATTGTCATTTATTCACCGTGAGAAGCTCACAAATGGGACATAGGATTGATTTGTAATCATGCTTGCTTTCCTTAGAAGTTGATGGGAGCCTAGACAAGCAAGAACACAGCCATGCTTGAAGCGATAAACAGGGGAGAAAACAGTAGATGTTAGGATTAACCCAGTGCAAGGAAACCCAAATTCTCTGCAAGCAGACTGTTGAGGCTGCCATTTGTAATATACACACACCCTCAAGGTGAGCCACTGCCCCTAGGAAGTCTTTTCTGATTCGTCATGGAATTGTGACATTCCATTCTTGGTTAGCGAGAGCATCTGGGAGTAATGTCTGCAGTGACTACAGCTGTGGAGAAGCGTATGAGGGAAGCGATGACAGTTCTGTCTCTTCTTGGAATTTCAGTCTTTGTAAACATGAGGTCCTTCAGCAGCCCACCAGTTCCACCACCTCTGTCTCCCCATGGTTATGATCAACACTGTCAGCCTTTTTCAAATCACAATAGCCACCCGCACAACCTGGTGTCTGCATTTAACCCCACAGACATGTTTCTTCTGTTTAAATATCCAGTGTCCTAACCCATCACTTTTCAGAGCTTCAAGTTGTTCTGAAACAGAAAATCCATCGACCCAATCTTAGCCAACCTTCCGTTTTCACATTTAAAAATTGAGGTGCTGAACACTCCTACATGGACTTTCATTTTCCTATAGAAAAAAAATTCTGTCCAGCAGGATGGATGCCCACTTTTAACAGCCTTGGTTAGATGGTCAGAGAGCTAACCCCGCACTGTAACCCTTGGAATATGGGCATACGTGTGGTGCCATACTCACAGTGGCCAGTTGGGGTGGAGTGGGGCGTCTTTAGTCACTCCATCTGACTAGCCAGCAAGTGAAAAGCCATGTTGCTTTAAGCCATGTCTCTATGACCCTCGAGTTAAGATTCCATGTGGCTAAGTGTCTATTTCAAGTTGTATTTCTGAAGATTGCCTATTTATTTCTGTCCTTACTGGATTATTTGTCCTTAAAAAAATTAAGGTGCAGGTGCCTCTTCAAAAGTATATTTCTTGGTCTGTTATTCTCATAAGAAATTTTGAGCTTGCTCATGACTATTTTAGTCATAGAAAATGTTTCCCACAGAATTTGCTAAGCCTGTATTTATCTTTACAGTTCCTACACTTTGTGACCTGCATTAAAAGACCTGGCGCACCACTAGGTGAGCTAAAAATACTAGAGAAAAAACAGTGAACTGGAGATGCAAGGTGGCTGAGAGAAGTTAAGACTCTTACTTACTTTATGTTCATTAGTGGAAAGATTGGTGTAATAATTGTTTGGGATGAAATTGTAATGAGGAGAGGAATGAAAAGGAAAAATCCTGCAGAAATTTGAGTAAGTGGGAAAGCGGTAGAGGAAATGAAGGAAGAGTTTGCAGTTCACTAAAAATGGGGAACTGGGGTAGCTTGAGAGAACTACAGGGAAATCAAATGGCAGCTATAATACAATCAGATAACAGGAAACTAATTACGCCAACTGTCACAGTGAATGTAGATGGGCTGAAGTTCAGGATTAAAGAGAGACTGTCAGATCTTGAGAAGAAATAAAACGCACCTATACGTTGTGAAACACATAGAAGGCGAAGACACAAATTATGTTAAAATGAAGAGACAAAAGATACACAGGAGAGAATCGAACTGGATGAGGCATGACCGTATTCCTATAGAGTAAAGTAGAATTCATGTCTCTCTAAGTGCTGCCAAGGGCAGAAACGTCAGATGATAGGGGCCACCTCGTTTCTCAAGCACCCACTGATTTGTCTGAGGCTGAATGAGTTGGCAGCCATGTTGTGGGTTGAGGATATAAGAGCTGAGGTCAGAGTTCCTACAGTCAAGAACCATCCAGCTTTTACCTGGAACCATAGAAGAATACAGAGGGGTTATAAAGCCACAACTGGAAATCAGTTCTTAGGAGATCACTGTTTCAAAGGAATAGAGTGATTGGGCTAAGGGGTGCCTGCCCATGCATGCACATACGTACACATGTACACACATATACCAGATATGTTATGCACACACATATACCAGACATGTTAAAGCTCGTGGATTTCCCTGTGTGAAAACTAATATCAACACACTGCCTGTTAGATTTTTACACAAGATACAATGCAATAAAAAAAAAAAAAACTACAAGGTATAACAACCCAAAGAAATGAGTAAGGCCAAGGAGAAAATTTCCAGAGGACAGAATTACCAGGTAACTGAGAGATACTCAGAAAACAGTGATCGACATTTGATAGATGAATAATAGAGAACTAGTCCAGACAACTGAAATCTGTTAAACTGGTAAAAACCTAAGAATCTAGTAGCTGAAATACAATCTGTGAGAATACACTAGATGGTCTTGGCAGTAGATTGGAAGTACCTGATGGGAGAGGAAACTGTGCCACAGACTGAAGGGAGAGGAGACGGTGGAGGAGGAGAATGTAGAAACTGAGCCCTAAGATGTGCAGGTCAATATTCCATCATGCATGAGCTGGAGCCTCAGAGTGAGGGCAGGGGGATGGTGCTGGTGTAATAATTGAAAGGATAGTGGCTAAGGGACTTTTCAAAGTGACAACAAGATAACCTTGAATGTCAGATTTAAGAACCCGTACCAATCAAGTTCAGGATGAAGACAAAACTAATCCACGTCCAGGCAGCACCTAAGTAAACTGCTAAAGATGATCTCCAAAGCCAGGCGACATGGTGGCTTCTGTGGACACTGACAGCTGAGCTCTTACAAACAACAAACTAAAATAATCTAGAGACCTAGAAGGCCATGGGTAAAGTTCTGGAAAAGGACTTCTTCATTTCTCTTTTGTGCTGGGGACTGAACTCAGAGCCTCACAGAGGCTTGGCAGGTGCTCTTCCATTGAGCTGCAGACTAAGCCTCTTTGGATTTTTTTTTTTTTTTTTTTCCATGACAAGGCCTCACTAAGTTGCTCATGGTGGCTTTGAATTTGGACTTTTCTGGCCACAGAGACTCATGTGGCCGATATCATGGGTCTGCATCAGCAGGTCCGTTTGGGTTCTACACTATGCAAAAGTGTGCTATAAATGAAGGGAAAACAGTGATCTGGAGTGATGAAAACGGAGAGCCAACAGCAAGCATGACATTGCAATTCTTCAGGAGTAAGGACTACACACCCCCCGGGCAGAACTGTAGAAGTGAAGAAAGCAGAACCTGGCAACAGAAGAGTTTGTATGTAGGAAACACACACAAGTTCATAGGGCAGCTGGAATGATGCCTTGGGTTTCATTGACCTATGTCTACAAATCAGGAAAGGAAACACAATGGAGCACGGGGTAAATGGGGTTGAATCGTTCTCAATTTTTTTGCATTTCCAAAAGGTGTAAAAGGCATGTAGATATTGCTAAAAGAATAGACAATCAATAAGCTTAAAGAGAAATTTGAATTAAAATTCTAATCAGTCTAAAAGTAAAGCAGAAAGGAATTGATATCAACTGTGAAAGAACTAAATAATCTGATTAAAAGATGAAGATGGGGGCTGGAGTGAGGGATCAGCCAGCCAGGGCGACGGCTGCTCTTCCGGAGGACTCGGTTCCCTCATCTGTGTCAGGCAGCTAACAGCTGCCTGCAACTCCAGCTCCTGAGGGTTCCCTACTTCTGGCCTCCACAGGCATCTCACATGTACTTATCTACAAGCCGACACATGTACCTACACATGAATAAGAATAAATCTTTTTTTTTTTTTAAATGGATGAATTGGATTAAAAAAACAGCTGGGTATGCTTTCATCCAGGTAACACACTTAGAACACAAAGTCACAGTTGGTAATAGGATAGAGTAAAATATAGCCAGAAAAATGATAAAACCCAAAGAAATCTGGCATAAATACAGTGTCTATGGAGTCGACTTTTAAGGCAAGAAGGCTCACTAAGAAATGAAGAGAGCATTTGATAACGATTAAACACCGGCATGAAAGATAAAATCTGTAGGTAGTTAATAACCCATGAAGGGGTAGAAAGTGTAAATGGGGGCTAAAAACAGATTTAAAAAATTTTAAATGGCACCAGAGAGTTAGTAAGGAGTGTGTATTTTTTAAGGGTTGTATAGAACTTAGTCCTGACATAAAGACCTCAGAGGGGAAATGGCAACCTCTGAGCTTCGTTTACAGATGCTCAGAAAAGAAACTGCAGAAATCCAAGTTTGGCTCTTTATTTATCAACTCATGAAGAAAACCGAATATATCAGCAAACTAACGAAAAATTCTACAATAGATGCTATAAAGGCTTTGACTGTTAAGTGAGAGCAAGGCAGGCCATATACAAATAGAATTCTGTATTATGAGCTATAGAAAAGTAATCTGCCTGTTCCCAACTGTGGATCAGTCTCAAAAGTACAGCAAGGATATATGATCTCACTCACATGTGGAGTCTAAGAAAGACTGAATTTATAGAAACAGTAGAATGACATTTACTGTAGCAGGGATTTTAGGATAAAATCTGGGCCCCGGCAGCTCCCAACAAAGGATATACCAATTAAAGAGAACTACTCAGAGATGCAGAGGAAGGGAATTTAGTCAGTATGGACACCTTGTGAAGGACAAAGATGTCCAGTGACCCCCCAAGCCATTGTTGGGGTCCTGATCTGAGGTTTATGTTTCAATAGAGGATGGAGTGTATAATTAAACAGTGCTGGTCAAGGCGTGGTGTACTCGGCACTGAACATCACTGTCCTGTGAGGGCTGTCTGATAAGATACCAGGCCCATGTGAGCTCTCTTCCAGAGAGTTCTTTCTCTGCCTGGCACCAGGGCTTTGGTCTTTCTTTTCCCTCAGCAGGGACTCTGGGAAAATATGATTCATTGGGGTTTATTGTTTGGATAATCTGTTAACTGGAAGTGGCGGTACAACCATCTCTCTGGAATATTTCCTCTCTGGCAAGAGTGATTCTATTAGCAGAGACCTATGGGGGAAGGGGAGACGGGTTAGTTCAGGGGATCCAGTGTATGGCATGGTGTCTGAATGTACTAACTCTGAGTTTTACTCCTGTTATTTTCTCCATATTCTGACTGCAAAATAAAAGGCACAGCGGTAAGAGGAGGCAGGAATTAACTAATTTGTGGTATTTATTTTACAAAACGTGTACATTCAGTCACCACAGTGTACATCTTGAAATCCGTTTCATTGGTTGACTATATATGATTAAAAACAAACAAACAAACAAAACCCAGGAAAAACATTCCAGCTGGAATACGGATCTAAACCTAAAGTCACACACAGAGCAAACTAAAACTGCCAAAAGCCCAAACAAAACAACATAAACAGAAACAAGAGAGGAAAAGTCGGGAAGAAGTTGGCACTGAGCTCTTTCAGGACCCAGGGTAGAACTGACTTCTTGCTTTTAGCATTTCTTACCCAATTGCTCCTCAGAACTCCACCTCACAGGTAGTCACACGGTTGTGTAACCTTGACTTTTCTGATGTTTAATTGTCTTTTACCACACTGGGGGAGACATTCAAACACACACTATTCATCTGGTTTACTTTAGAAAATCCACAGAACAGAGAGACGATAACTTCTGAATGACTCCTTTTTAACGATGCCCATTGGTCAGCATCCCCACAGCCATCCCAACCTGTCTCCCTCCTGGGATGACAGCCAGAAAGAGTGAGGGAAGACCGACAGCCTTATTAGGTAGTAGATAAAGTCCAGACTGGAGCTGGATTGACCTGGATCAAACTCCTGCTTCCGAGTGCTGCCATCCGGTGTGACAGACTTATCTACAAGGTGACTTGGACGCGACTGGGTCTGTGGCAATACTCAGAATCTCTGATTTTGCTAACCGTATCATCATGAAGTTGGTCAGAGACAGGAAGTTGTCTTGGCTAAGGGCAAAAGATAATGGATGCTGGGACTGGAGAGATGGCTCGGTGGGTACAGGTCCTTGCTGTAATGTGAGGACCGGAGATAGATTCTCAGAACTCATGGAGATGTTGGGGGGCTACCTGTAACCCCAGCCCTCAGGAGGCAGAGGCAGGATCCCTGGAATTAAGCTAGCTGGCTGGACTAGTCAAATTGGTAAGCTCTGGATCTAAGCTAGAGACCCTGCCTCATAAAGTAAAGATAAACCGAGAAAGACACTTGACATCAACTTTTGCTACTACATTAAATGTGCATACACGTGAACTCCCATACATGCAAGCACACCTACACACCACATACACGCAAAGAAAAGGGTGCTGCGTCATTTCAGTCTCTGCTTAGCGACTGGGACAGTCTATGAAGTGAAGGTCGAGTTCTTGCCTGCGTGGACTGTATTTGACCCTTCTTTATCACGCTTCCTTTTCTGATAATCTGGCTCATGGTCCTCAACCATGGATCTCTCTCAGGAACACTCAGCCATCTGAACCGAAGGGTTCTCCAGAGTGGTTATGAGCAGCTTGGATGGTCACCTGTGGGGCCCCTTTACCCTCCTGTTCCAGGTGGAACAAGTCCTGAGTTGCACGGATTAATGTTATGAATTATTAATGCCATTAGCATTTTCTTGGAGCAGAAGCTGCTGGCTAAGGAAGGTGTGGTACACTCAGCAGAAAGAGACAGGGCGTGATGCCAGAAGCCTAGAGTGCCAGTGAGTCAGACCTGTGACCCAGGAAACCACATGTCCTGTGTCCCGAGGTTCCCCGACTTATCAAAAAAACACTGTGAGGTTGTCTGTGCTGCTGACCTCAAATGGTAATGTAAGGCTCGAAATGGAAAACAGATGAGGATTTTTCCAAAGTGTGCGCATGCTGTGTAACATGTAACTCATCACTGTTAGCCTCAGAACCGGAGGATGCTCATTGTGCCCATGCTTGCTGCATACATACGCCTTATTTCCAGTTCTGAAGGCTAGTTTTCTCATCTACAAAATGGAGATAGTGTCACATTAATTCCTGTTATTAGCAGGAAAGGAAGCAATGAACACTAACCATGCTTGCTATTTCTCATAGATACTTTAAAAATTGCTTTTATTTTATGTGTATGGGTGTTCTGCTTGCCTGTACGTCTGTACAACATATGTCTTCCTGGTGCCCTCAGAGGCCAGAAGAGCATGTCAAATCTCTTGGAACTGGGTTGTGAGTTACCATGTAGGTCCTGGAAATCAAACTGGGTCCTCTGCAAGAGTAGCAAGTGCTCTTAATGCTAAGCCATCTTTCCAGCCCCATCGATAGGTATTTTTATTACACAGTTGTGAGTGGTATCAAATGAGTTCTGGAATTTTAACCTACCATCAAATCCCACAGTCTCCCCTAGAAGTAGATACCACACCCCATGGGCCTTAGCAAATACGGTATTTCCACCTGAAACGCTTTGAGACTTTACAACAGGTCTCGGGGAGCCTTTGATTACAAACCAAGCCTGCCGAGGTGACAGGTACAATTGACTTTGCTGCCCGAGAGCTGCCCCTTTAGATCCTATTACGGTGACGGAAGATCAATACTAGCAAGTGGAGAGTGTGTGTGATCAGCCTAACTGAGGTTGGTTGGAATCCTTTGGTGTGGATGTCACAGCAGGAAGAAGAAAATAGACAGAAGAAAGGCCACAGAAGCACCAGGCAGCTGAAGTGCCAGTCCTTAAGCCCTTGTTACCACTTCCCTCTGTCCTCAGCTTCTGCCACTTTCTAGATCCCCCCTCAAGGCTTGTGTTATCAAAAACAAGTGTCTGTATTCTTCAGCAACCACAAGTTCGGTAATGACAAAACTCAGGTTTCTGGGAGACCCAAGACTTGGAGTACTGAGCTTGGATGTGAGAAAGAACACAGTCATGCCTGACTCAGGCTCTGCTAGTGTGCTTATTCTTACGTGTGCAAAACAATGCATACGGTTGCTGTCAGCCACAACATCCACAGATTTTCCTTTCCTAAAATCACTGCAAGAATCATGAAGTTTCAGACACACCTTGCAACACATGAAACAACAGACTCAGAGCGTCAAGTTTCAGTGCAACAAAATGGAACACGTCTCCAGGGAAAGGCAAACTCCAGGTTCAAATGCACCTCTGACATGCTCCCGCTTACCTACGGATATGGTCCAGACAGCGATGATCTTCAGGAAGGCCTTGGTTCTGGAGTTGAAGCGGCTATGGTGAATGGGGTTCTGGATGGCGACGTAGCGGTCCAGTGAGATGGCACAGAGGTGCATGATGGAGGCCGTAGAGAAGAGTACATCGAGGTAAATCCAGACTGCACAGAGCTTGCTAGGCAAAGGCCACCGGTACCCTGTAGTGCACAAGTTTTAGCATCAGCAAGCGGCTTCATGCTTCCTTTGCCATGTGATCTATACCCTGGCACAACTGTTTACAACTTGGGGACAGGCATTGGTGGCAAGACTTCCAACATTGGACAAGCAGCAAGTGTGCTTCATTACACTATGAAGGCACTGATAGGTGAGTGTAGGTTTGAATAGTTCTGGTCTCTAGAATTACATTAGCAAATGAGGAATTTGCTTCTTCCTCTTCAATGAGTCTCTTTCCCCCCTCCACCTGGCTGTAACGCCCTTGAGCCACACCTGAGAGCCCAGGCCCCTCCCCCAGGAGCTCCATCTGCCTTGCTACACCTACAACTCTGAAGGGAAAGTCTGGCATTTAGAGGTCCTCAGGGGAGGGGCCTGGCCATTCGTGTGGCTCAAGGGGCTTACAGTGGCAAGGCCATTTTGATTTAACAGCTTTTCCAAAGTTATGTTCTGAGCCCCTTAATTGAAGTACCTCTCACATCCATCCATCATTTATCCACACAATCTTCTCTAGAGTTAAGGTCCTTGTGGTTAATCTAATCTTAGTCATTCTTAGATGTGTCCAGTCTCACACAGGCAGGCAATTAGAGATGGTGTGACCCAATGGCTTCAAATCTACCTCTTGAATGTCTTTACTTACGATACACAGTCCCCTAATGTTTTATTAAACTCAAATTCAGGACATGTGAGACACATAGAGGATGGTGAAGAAAATCAAGGGTGTCTAGCTTTGTCTCAGGGCAGTGCTCAAGCTATAGGTGACAGCTAGTTTTCTCAGTTGGCTCCTTACAATGAGGACCCACCTCTGGCCATTCTGATCCAGTAAGGCTGGAGCAGGTTGGAAAATGTGCATTTTTCAAAAAACTTAGAAATCACATTGCTGACGCTGATATCGGAGCCTCTCCCAGTAGCCGTTACTTGGGGCAAAGGTGCCCCTTCCAGCATTACAATCAGCAGTAGGACGGTGGGTCCAGTCAACCAGTCTTTCTGGAAAGTGGCTAGAGGTGGGCCCTCAATATCAAAGGGTTTTTAAAACTTCCCAGAATTCAGTTCAGGAAGCTTGGCAGATACTCGGCTGTCTGAGGAAGACAGAGGGTGCCTCCATGCCCTAAAGTGTCTTGTTCCGCTCTGTGTGGTTTGGAGAGCATCAAACACTTGAGTAAGCCGTTCATTAGTTTTGCTAACAGAATGAGCAATGATAATTACATCTGCCTGTGAATGGGAAGGGATATTAGAGAGGTCAATACTTTCTTAGAACAGTAGAGCTCAGACTGAGGTAGTTCTCATTTATGCACAAGTCTTACCTCTACCATGCTGCCCCCAGAAATATTCATAAAAGGAAACGATGCAGGACCTAAAGTAATCCCAGACCTGGTTCTAGACTCAGCAAACTGCTTAAACAGAGAGGATCTTACACTCTAGCAGCAGAAACCAGCTCTGCTGTTGGGAACCGGTGTTGGCTCTTGTGGGGCAAGGGTCTTCCCTGAAAGAAAGCAGGCCCTTCTCCTCTCAAAGTTTCCTCCAAGGTGTAAGAAGAGAATATCTGTGCAAGACAGATTTGTGACTTCCTCGCTGGGGAAGGTGCAGGGACCAGTGTCTAGTAGACTCCGGGCCGGTGGAGGCTGCACATCCAGAAATTGTCACCAGGGGGCAACCTTGAGCTGAGACCAAAGGACCTGCTTGCACTTCCTACGTGGCCAGGGCTGCCCCTGCTGCCCAGCAGCTCACCCCGCCTTCCTGCTGTGGTTTGGGTTCTTGCACAGTCACACCTCCCACCCGCAGTAGAGTTTGCCCCTGAGGGCTGGTCAGGGTTTTAGGAAGTGAGAGCCCCTCCCCAGGGGCCGAGAAATGATAAGCAAATGTAATAGGATTATTCCAATGTGTGATTTGAATGGTCAAGCCAGGGCTAGCCTTCACAAATGGATGCTGACTATTCCAGGCTTGTCTCCTTCCTTCAGGGCTAGGGGGATATGTCCATACTGTAGCCTCTAGGACTTGGCCAGAAAGCCCTTTAAAGGTTATCTCTAAAACTGCCTGTAGCTCTGGTGACTCCTGAGGGTGTGTGCCAACAGTCTGAATATTGTTTCCTTTGTTCTTTGTTAGGATGACTCTGGCTATATTACTCATAAATTTGAAAGCATTTATGCTCCCCCATGAAAGCCGATTTCTTAAGAAGTTTGTCAAACTGGGTTGAGGAGAAAGCAAGATTAATAGCTTTCAGTTTGTTTTCTATCCTCCAAAACCAGACAGGAGGAGTTTATGTGTATACATTTTTAAAGAGCTGAGGGTATAACTCAAAGGCTTTCTTCTGTATTGGCTTCTCTGGTCAAGGGGGACAATTAAAACCAGAGTAATTCGTTTGTTCTAATGGAGACTCTGAATATTTTAGCATTAAACCCACTCCAGCACTAATGCTCTCTCTGCAAACATTCCAAGGCAAATGGGCAGGTTTTTACCACTCCATTAGAAGTGCTGAGAACGGTGTGGCAAAGATAAAACAGTTCTGTCCCGAGGCGGCTGGCGAATACAAGGACACATCACACGGACATGAATGAAAGTTAAATTATGCTCATGGAGTTTTGGAGTACAGATAATAATTTCTCTACAAAATTTAATTTAAAGCCCCAAACTCACCAACGATCAGGCACTAGGTTGTCTGATTTTTTTTTTTCTTCTCTCAAGTAAAATAGAATTTTAAGACTAAAACAAAGCTTCTTGTCTACTTCTCTCCTGAGCCCCAGGCCCTCTGCCAACCGCATGCACGTGGGCTTTGGGACTACACTGGGGGCGGCTGGCATGCTAACACCACTCACCATACAAGATGGTTAACATGGACACAGGCATGACAAGGAAGCCCAGCAGCATATCAGCTATGGCAAGTGACATCAGGAAATAGTTGGTGGCATTCTGTAGCTTTTTCTCTAGGGACACTGCCATGATGACCAGTATGTTTCCAGCAATGGTCAGAATAATCACTACAGCTGTCAACAGAGCAGACCAGTTTTTTTCCTGGAGATGAAGAATGGAGAGGCATGTCGGTGGAAGGTACCCTTCGCAGGATACGTTGGTTCGATTTTCAGCATCAATGGTCCAGTTCGATGCATCAGAACTGTTAGCGTCTCTGGAGCTGAAGTCATTATGGTAGAGCCTCGAGTCGCCATCTAATTGCATCAAAGAGTTTGGAATTAAGCTCAGAGAAGTATTGTCTTCACAGAGAATTTCCATGTCTAAGCCGGAAGTTGTAGCCGATGAAGTGTGGAGAGACTAGCGAGTCACAGCCTAGGCTCACCATTCATCTTTATGTTCTGGCTCTAAGACGCGGTGAAGTGGAGACCATGTGTGGCTCCTCCGGCTGCATTTTCCTCTCCCATAGTAAGAGTTCCAGAAGTGTGATGGCTCTTGACGCTGCCTCCCTTCACAAAGTGCTAGCAAGAGTCCACTGTCGAGCTGTAAGTTCTCAATGAAGCAGAGGCAAAAAAGCAGTTTTGAGCATTTGGGGATACAAACGTGCTCCTGGTTAAGGAAGAAAAGTTTTGTAGCCGGTGCGAATCTGTTTCAGCTAATTCTCGGGTTAAACGTGCTGATTTCACGAGTCCGGCCATCACAAAGTTAAAACATCATGCAATCCGAAATCGGTAGGGAGGGCTGTGTGCCCTCTGTATTAAGGAATTCCATTAAGAACCCATGCAGTGTTAATCCCATAGTAACTGGATACACTTGGGTTACCCTTCTTAGTCTCAGGCAGAAACGCCGCAGCGGCGATCAGGAATTTCAGCTCGGTCTGGGGCTTGCTTAACGGAAGGAAAACGCATCCCGAAGAGCAGCAGAGAACTTTCCACACCAGAAATTCTCACGGCAATGACGGCATCGTGGCCAAGCGTGACTTCAACCACAGAGAAAAATCCCACAGCAGTAAATGACAGCAGCTTAAGAACTTACATTCGTTGTCGCCAGGGTCCGCTGTCCTGTGACTCGCCTGTCGCATGGTGGTGACTGAGCCGGTGTGGAATCCCCTTCTCCTTGAGCTCCCAGCAGCATGAGGTGATAGTAATTTGATTTCTGTTTCTGCTGACTTCAGAAACTGCACACCAGTTCCAGCAGTTGAGGTCTGTGCTGGCTGCCTCTGGCTACTGCTCTGCTCACTCGGGTCCTCCCTCCCAGAGCCTCAGCAGGCACGCTGGCGGGGAGGAATCAGTCACCAGGAGCCCCTCTCAAAGTCACACAAAAGAGCCGCAGGCGAAGTAGGAAGGGCTGTCTGCACCAAGTCGCTCCGGGTTTCCAGGAGAATAAGCAGCTCCAGTCTGTCTCCTTCCCCAGACCTCCCTCTGTCACTGTGTCAGAACCTGCAAGGTGGCGACAGCCAGGAAGGGCGGACCGAACAGCCCCCCTCCCCCGCCCCATTCTTCTTTCTGCTACAGGTTAACGTTGAGAACTTTTGCTTTAAAAAGAGAGAGAACGGAGACACAGCCTAGTGGACACATTCCTAATAAGGTGGGCTATATGGCAGCAATATTTTAAGCTGAGAGGTGAAGAGCGAGGAGGAAGATAAAAAAGCTTAGAAAACAGGCATGGCCTGGGAGTACCCAGCCAGTGGAGCTGTGTCCCGGAAGTCTGGTGATAACTGATAAACCATCAGTACAATGTTCAGTTAGTTGAAGGTATTTAAGTACACACACTCTTGTTATGTGTATGCACCATTTAACTAGCTCGTTTTTCTTCATCTGAAAAATGTCACCAGGAAGTAATTGAAAACTTCATGTCAGAAAAGAAAGCGTTTTTATTTTCTTCTTCTTTTTTTTTTTCTTCCAGAATCGACACTATGGTAAGGTGCCCGCGTGCCAAAGAGGTCCTCTCTCTGTGCTTCTTAAGGGAGGCAGATGTAAACTGTTACTTCTACAGAGAAGAAAGTGGATTGCTTCCCCAACATGAAGGGCTTTCTCGGGGTTCTGTCTACCACATTCTTCTCTTGTCCTCTACACCCCCCATTCGGCCACTCCCAGCCCTCCAGTGTGCTGCCAATCACCTAATTCTCACGGCAACATCACAGCTACATGTCCAGCTGCCTTCTAGACTCTTTCATCCGTCACCCTGGTGACCTTGTCGCCATCCTTTCCGAGCTTCTCTCTCTTAGGGCTTCTTGCCACACATCCTCGTGGTTCATGGAGTCATCACCGTTCTGGCCCTCCCAGTCCTTCCTTCCATCTCCCTGCCCATCCCTCTAGACGCCCAGCCTTCCCTCCCACCTCATGTACATTTCTCAGTCCTTCTCTGTTCAGCCCACAGTGAGGAGCCCTTCTGTTTTTCCACATTACACCCCAGATCGTCTACCTGCCCCTAGGCTGCTGGTCTTCTGCATCCAATGCATGGTCTGTGGGGCCGGACTGGAGAGAGCAGGTACGGGAGTCACAGTCCCTTGGTTCAGAATCCCAGCTTTGTAACTCATACAACCTAACTCAGTCCTCTTGAGAGCCCAGTATTCTCCATTGCCAACTAGGGTGACAATAGCTTCATCACTGGGTTGCAGTGAGGTATCAGATGTCATGCATGCATATTTAGCCCACGTCTGGCTAATAGGATGCTCTACATTGCACACCAGGCATTTTATTCCTATTAAAAATATTGTTGATTGCAGAAAAAAATCATTACCACCCTCTTGCCTGCATTTCTTATTGCTCCTTTGAGGGGTACACAACTCCTTTCTTAGCTCATTCTCTGGGGCCCCCTACTTTCAGGCTAGACACTCACAGCTTCTCCATGGGCAGCCTGGCTGCGGCCTGAACCTTTGTGCTTCTGACATTTTCATGTTTGTGTTTGTAGTTCCTTGAGACCGGAATGCTGTCACTGCCCCTCTTTCTGGATCCACCTTGTGAATTTCCAAGGTGCAACTCCCAAGATAAGAATTCCAGGTTTCTCACTTGCTACCTCTGTGACCTTGATTAGGGTCTTTCATCTTCACACTTGGTTTCCTCATCTGGAAAAAAGGAATAGGATCAGCCGTATATCGACTTCAGACGGCTAATCTGAGAGATACGTAAGTTTATAGATTTGCCTGGCATATTATAAGCCCACATGTTTTGAGTCTTATTGCTGCTATTGAATTTCCTTTTTGGGAACTTGCTTTGAGCTGCCCTTTCCCTCTGGAGGCAAGGACTTGCTCATCCTCTGCAGTCTTCCATTGGAATGCTAATCACACTAAGTTCAAGCCACATAAAGGCAAGAGGTGTGTGCATCTCGTTCGTGGTTGGGTGCATGATTTTTCGTTTACATACACATGAAATAAAAGTGTTAATCACTGTCTAATGTTCTTTGAAGACCCGGTGGCACAGGCTAATCTCAGCTCTCTAGGGGTCTTGGGGAGTAGGGCGGCAAGTTCAAAGCCAGCCTGGGCAATAAATATTATTTGCCGTTTTTGCAGTTTTATGGACAAAGCTATATAGACACAATCTATCTAGGTTGTTGACTACTGATAATAGGATGCGAGTCAGATTGGGTAGGAAGATATTTGTATTCCTATATATTGTACATAACAATGGGACTTTATTACAACATGTACATATATGTATAAATACGATGTGTCTTGATTATGTTCAACCCTAGCAATTCTAAGTCAGTCTTTTTGAGTTTGCAGTGTGGTGGACACTGGAATGTGCAGTCTAGCACCCCCTGCAGGTTGAGAGAAGTATCAGCCGATGGCTCTCAGCTAGCAAGTTACCCTTAGCCAAAGGCGACGCCCCTTCACATGTGGCCATACTATTTCCCTGAGGGCAGTTCCCATGTGGTGACAGCAGTGCCACTAATTTCACCTTTGCCTGAAGGCTGGGTAGCTGTCAGCGGCCTCCTCAGAAGAGCTTTTCACACGTTCTGAGGCCTTTATTGTATGAGTCACTAACACCTTCCCCGCAAGTCCTGATCTCTGTGTCTTGTCGTGCTCCACCTCCCCCCAAGCCCCCACCCCCGCTCCCCTATGGGTGCTGATCTGGGAGTCCTCTTCAGTAAACCCTCCTACATAAGCCTGCCTATTTTGGCTTCCTGGAAACTCAGCCTAAGACTTACCTTTCCCAACTGTGATTTAATGTTTTTTTTTTTTTTTTTTTTTTTTTTTTTTTTTTTTTACACTGTGGATGAACCTGTTCTACAGAGAGCAGAAAGAGAAGTGTTGCCCAAGTAAGCGAACGTTTCTTTGGCATAAACTTCCGGTTACCCATGGACAGTGGCTGCCTTGTTATTGTCAGAGGAGTTTGAGGTCAACAACTCAAATCAATTTATTATCTGAGGCAGAATTCTAAAATGATTGGGCCTTACATATGGGGTGCCTTTTATAAGTAGTTTATTTTAAACAGGCCAACAGAAAATTATTGCTTAAAATTGCTTTACGAAGTAGCATTGGAAACCCTTGCTGGACTTTTTCCCCTCATGCTAAAGGCACTTGGTTCCTGAAATATTAATGCTTTATAGCTGTTAAAATATGTGAAAAAAAGTTCTGCGAGTAAATAAATCTGGAACATACTGCATCTTTATAGCCTCCTCTTAAGCATTTTATAGGCTGTGGGAGATCCTGTAATAACAGAATTGGCTTCTGTTTCTCTCTTTTCTTCCCTCGTCCAAAACATTCACTGTAGGTCAATTTTATTTTCTTTCAAAGAATTGAGTTGTATTTTGCATTCATCAAAATATAAAGATCTTAAATACGCAATTCAGTGAGTTTTGAAAAAAATATATACACTCACACAACTGTCACCCAAATCGACAAACCTACTATTTCTATGCTTCCATTATTTTTGAAAATTCCTTCATACTCAATCTTGACCTTTACTTAAGCCAGAAACATTTGATTTCTTTTTACTCTGTAGTATGTCTATGAATTCTATCCAGTTTGCTACTGTAAAACTGGTGTGTGTGTGTGCGTGTGCGTGTGCGTGTGCATGTGCATGTGCGTGTGTGTGTGTGTGTGTGTGTGTGTGTGTGTGTGTGTGTGTGTGTGTTGTCCTGCTCTGTCACTCTCTCCCTATTTATTCTCTTAAGATAGAGTCTAATACTACACCTGGCACTCACTGTTTCTTGACTCGGGCTGGTTGACCAGGAGGCTCCCATGGTACTACTGATCCACCTCATACTAGCAACAGGGTTAAAGGTCAGTGTGGCTATACCCAGCTTTTATGTGTGTGTTGAAACTCTAAACTGAGGTTCTCATGTTTTCTCAGCAAGTGATCTTAACTGCTGAGCCATCTCCCCAGAACCCTGCCCCCTGCTCCCATTTAAAAATAGATGGTAATCCAGTAAAATCTTCAAGAATTGAGGCATGAATATAGACTGGATCTGTAGTCTGTCCTTTTAAAATTTTACCTTTTCAAGATGCTGCAAACATTAACCTCTATTCAGTCAACCGAATCCAATTTTGTCCCAAATTGGCAGCATGGAATTCTTTTACTCCATGTCCTTCTTTAAGAATGTGTCCTGAATTTTTGGTGACACAGATTTTACCAATGGTCTGAGAATGAAAAAACATTATTCGCAGGAGATTTTTAGTGGTATTTAATCTGTCAATTCCCTTGGATGCTGCAATTCTCAGGTTTGAAATAAGCTAGCCCTCTTTTAATTTTTTTCTTTTATTTAAGAAATACTTTTCCATATAATACATCTTGATTATGGTTTCTCTTCTCCATATTCCTCCCAATTCCTCCCTATCTGCCCTCTTATCTGGGTTCATAAGCTTTCTGTTTCATGTTGGAAAACAAACAGGTATCTAAGGAATAATAAAATAAATAAAAAATGAACAAGCCAGAATATGACAAAACAACCAAATAAGAAAAAGTGTGAAAGAAAAAAAAACACACACAAGAAACTCACATAGACACAGAAACACACATGTTTGCACACAGAGGAGTCCCATAAAAACCCCAAACTGAAACCATAATACATACGCAAAGTATCTGTAAGTTTAAAAAAAAATAACGCCTTGACATAACATGAGATAAAGAACCTTCAAAGGTACCTTTGAGTTTGTTTTGTGTTGGCCACTTACTGCTGGGCATGGGCCTACCTTTAAGAGTGCTGTCCCCCCCCCACCCCCGCCCCAGTGATACTCCCCTGGAGAAAACTAATTTTTCATTTGCAAGTAGTTATCAGTTGGAGCTAGCTTCTGTGTTAGGGATGAGGCATATGTCCACTTCTCCTTTCAGCTCTATGACACCATTTCGTACAGACCAGTGCAGGCCCTGTACATGCTGCCTTACTGTCTGTGAATTCCTGTTAAAGCTAGCATGTGTGAGTGACCATTGTATACCCAGAATGTACAACTGCTATTGCCTTTATCAAAAGAAACAAGTGTTTGAAATAAGTCAAGCTTTGAATTTTTCCTAGTGAATGTTTAGTTTGCAATGTTTATTAACTAGATGACTGTGGAGTATTGTGCTACACACTGCTATAGATGCTAAGTACACCCTTGAAAATAACCAGCTTCTTGCTCAAATACTTGATTTCAGCATGGATGAGTATTGGGTTTGGGGAAAAGAAATAAATTTGGCAATCCATGGCATATTGATGGCATTTTAAGTATGACACTGGGTGAGATCATAGAAGAAGCTAGAGACAGGGAAGGGAGAAGGGCTAAGGACTGAGCTCTGGATTTTTCCAGTATTTTAGGTCAGGGAGGGGCAAGAAAGTTAGTTAAGTAGACTGCCTTTAAATATCACGAGTCTTTGCATTCTCCTAAAGTCAAGGGAAGGATACAATGAGATAACTCCTGATGAGTTCAGTATAATGAAGACGGAATACCAAAGAGCTTGTGAGTATGCCAGCCTTCAGTGACCTTGTGATAGTGGAATGTTTAGAGTAGAAATTCAACTGAGTGGGTTCCAGAGAAAGTTGGAGGAATTGGAAGGATTGGCATTGAATGTAGACAGCCTTGTGGAAGATACCTGAAAAGCACAGCAGAGAGTACAGAGGTAGGTGGAGAGATGCTAAAAGCCAGAAAACTTGGTATGAACAGCATACCCATTATCCTGCACCAGAAGTGCAGGTAAAGCATCAGGCTTTTGAGGCGAGCTTTGAGTATATAGGCAATGGGGAATTGATACTGAAATGGTGGCAGGAGATACTTATTATGACAAAGTTCTTGGGTGGTGAAAAGGGATTGAACACATGCAAAAATGTACAGCAAGGGAGACGGGACATGTGGGTTCTGTTGATAAGATGGTAAAAGACATTCTCAGTGCATCATTAGCTTGGTGTTCTAGTTTGGGAAAATAGCAAATGAATGTTTTACATACTGCATATATTCTGTGAAGATAGTTAACAGGGTCATGTAATCAAGTGTTAAGGGTGAGAAAGAGCTTTTGGCAGGATGGTCTGGGATCATCTTCCATGAAGGTTGCATCTGAGATGAAGTCAGAAGGAGGAAGATACTAGATGTAGAGTTTTCCAAGTAAAAGGAGTCAGATGTGGGCTTCCCCAAGGCTAGGATTGTCTGGAGCAAAGGCAAGATTAATTCTGAGAGCTGGGTAGAAATAGAGATGGGGGAACTGGAGAAGGTATGAGGCTTGCAAGGTTGTTGATAATCAATCATGTCAGTCTTGCTAGGCCACAATAAATGGTTGGATTCTACCGAAAGTGCCATGGGAAGCCACTTAGGGTTTTTGGGATGATAAAAGCATAATTCTTAGGTTACAAAAAGGTTGTATCCATGATATAGAGAAAAGGTGAGGGTAGGAAGAATAAAAGCAGAAAAAATTACTAAAAGATACTACATGCTCACAGAAGAGATGCTGGGGATGGAGAGGACAGATGTATTTGGAGCAAGAATCGCCATAATCCTGACTACCTATGATTAGGAGGTAGACTGGTTAAGACAGTTAGAGCAGGGAGGTTGGGTGGGTGAGATAGTAAGGGTAGGGATCAAGAACCATTTTCTAGTATTTGGATTAATCAACTAGGTAGATAATGCTATCATTTATGGATTGAGGAAGTCTAAAGAGTTGACTTTTAGAGAAAAAACACAATTCTGTTCTGGGTATTCTAATTTTGTCACCCTAGTTAAGCTGAAGTTTAGCTGGAGGTAGTTAGTACAAGTCTCAAGATAGCAGCATAATAAACAACAGGGAAGTTTACCACCTTCAACCAGAATCTCCAGGACTGTCATCACCCACAGAACCGAGGCTCTTCCGTCCCACTGATCTACCATCCTACAGTGATACTTTGTGAGGTGGTATGGATGCTTGCGCCCCAGCCATCTTGTCTGTATTCCAGTTAGCAGAAGGGAGAAAAATGAGAGTTTCCTTCCTCCTCCAGGGCCAGGCTGGGTACATGGCTTTTGTAGGACAGATTCATGGCCTGGTTTAGCTATTGATCAGGAATTTCATGATGGTAGAAAAAGAGAATGGAAGTTCAAAGACAGTCAGCAGGTTAGGTCACCAAGATCGCACAGTCACCCAAAGGCAGTTGGATATGTGAATCAGCAGACACAGGAGCAGTCAGGCCAGGAGGTATACACATTGAAGTCATCAGCCTATATGGTATTGAAGATTATATGCATTAATATTTTAGTTCTCTTACAAGTTGCCACAAACTGTATTGCTTATAACCAAGTTTATTGTAGTTCTGGAGGTTGGAAGTCCCCAAGGATCTCCCTGCCACAGATCAAACTGTCTTTAAGGTGGCATTCTTTTCCACAGACTCCTAGGGCCTTCAATCCAATTCCTTCTCCAGTTTCTAATGATCATCCATGTTGCATGGAATGTTGTCCCTTCCTTCATCTCTAAAGTCACCCACTGCAAAGGAGGCCTCAGGTTTCCTCCTCACTGTTGTCCTCACCGAGAAGTGTTCTCTGCTTTTAAAGACTTGCACAATTTTGTTGAGTCACCTTGGAAAATCCAGGATACTCTTCCCTTCAAGAGCCTTAATTCTAATCACACATGCAAAGTGGTGCTTGCTTTTAATACTAACATAGTAACAGGTTTGAAGGATTTGGTTATAGTAGTTTAAAAAGCAAAGTGGGAGAGATTGCTTAGTAATTAAGAGCACCTGCTGCTCTTGCAGAGGACCTGAATTTGGTTTCTAGTGCCTACATGGCTCACAATGTTCTGTAACTCCAGTTCCAGGGGACCTGATGCCCTCTGGCCTTCAGGGGTTTCTGCAATATTTGGTGCACATAAACTCATGTAAGCACACATGCATACACAAAAATAAAGTGCTTACACATTTAAATAAAGAAGCAAAGTATGTCACTGAGACAAATAAAGGGCTGGAGCATCACGCCATTTAGATTCTCTTCTAAAACTCTGGTAGAGGAAGAGGATATGCCAAACATTACATCTTGTAAAAGAGGACTCAGCTTATTAGTGACTTACCATTTACTAGGAAGGTTTGGCTGGACCTCTGTGGGTCACATGCCCATCTCTGAATCCATCCTGGCATCCTCGAGAATTGTCTGAGTTGCTTGCCAACACTCATGGGGAAGCCTGGGAAATGTGATTAGCTCCATTAGAAGAATGTAGAATTGACCTCTCTCCCAAATAAAGATGCCTGCCCATGCTGGTGAAATGAAGACTATTCACTCTATTGGTGGAAGGCACCATTTGACTTATTTTTTTGTTAAGTGATTTTATTCAGCCACAATGTCTCTCGGGTCTGAGTCATCCTTAGGTCTTAGGAGAAGCATCACATTTATTTCAGGTCACAGTAAAAGCATTTGCTACATTCTTCTGCTGGAGGTAAATAGCCCCTCCAGTCAGGGTTGACCTAAAACTAGTATAAGTGTATTTCCCCAAATATCTAACTTATTATCAGCCATGACCTTGGCTTGGGAGAAATTAATATATTATCACATAGACTCTCATTATTTTCTTAAATGAAAACCAGAACTATTGGAGGAAAAGATTTGTTCTAGTCCAAGGCATTACTCTTTGAAGATATCAATTTTTCTTCAAAATTTGAGACTGTCTTACAGGAAGAAATTTGGCCAGGATGCAAAATTTTGTTTGAGTACCAACTGTTGGGTGCCTCTCATGCATGACCAAAGGGTATGTGAGAAGATTTGCTTCTCACCCCAACCAGGGTCTGAGGTGAGTCATAGTTGTCCACAGGAGATGTGAATTCTGTTTTCTGTTTGGTCTCACCAAGATGCTCATTGGACTTGTCCTCTGAGCCCCACCTTGAATCCTACTTATTGATTAAGAGGCTGTAAAGACAAGTGGCTGAAGTCCTCTCCCAGCAAGAAGAGTGCTCTGGACCAGCTTTATCAAACCAGTATCACGAGACCAGCAGGTTATGGGTAGAAAGAAATATACCCAAAGAGAAAGAAATACCTCAGTGTTGAGAGGAAAGGTGTCTAACGTGTTCACTTCTTCCATTGAAAGTTGTTTCTTTCAGAAGTATGACCTTGACCTAATTTTTCACTCTCCTTCCTTTGTAGTGGATGGCACTGTGGTTTAAAGGAAGTCTCAGACTTTTACAGGATTAAATGGGTAGGCCGTACCCTCACTTTCCATGTTTTCCAATGGGTTTACTCATGTGAGTTACTGTGAATATGGGAGACACCAGGATATCAAAAAAGTCAAATTTGCACCTCATGAAGCTACTTTTCAAATCCAAATGACTGTTCTTTCTGTCTACCTAATATTGATGATTCATGCAGTTAAGCCCTCAGGGCTTTTTATAAATATCTCAGATGGGGTACTGGAAACCACTGAAATGGATCAGAACATTACTTCAATTTCGTTTCTCCTAAGGCCACAGAAAATGACTCTTGTTTAGTTGTTCATCTCAAATTAGCTCAGTTCCGCTCTCCAGGACGAGGCAGTAGGCTTCGTTTCAGTGTTTCAGCTGCCATCTAAGTCCTAGGGTTAATCTGCTGTGACAAAAACACCGGCGACAAGTGACTTAGAAGCAGGAAATGTTTATTTTAGCTCAGGGTTTCAGATGATTATTGGGGGTCACTTGGCCCTGCTGCTTTGGGCCTGTGGTGGCCCAGAGCACCATGGTAAGGGTGTGTCATGGAGGGAACTTAAAACCCCACGTAGACATCAAGAACATGTCACCCGTGACCCAACTCTCTTCCCTTAGTGTTCGGAGTCCTACTTCTCAAAGGTCCCACCACTTCTAATAGTGCAATGGCTAGGGGCCAAGCCCTTAAGACACTGTCCTCTGAGGGACACAGATCCAAATCACAGCAGATTTTGGAGTTAAAAAAAGAGTCACATACTTCATTTGTAAAAATTAATCATTTGATTAATGGTCCTAAGAAGCCCAATATCCCTACTTTGAAGCCCAATACTGTCCCTCTCCTGATGCTGATGAAGTACTCAACAGCATTAGACCAGCGAGGTCCATCCTGCTTCAGTCCTCATGGGTGTGTAAGGAGGGGGTGGAGAGAATCATAGTTGATCAGCCTACTGCTTGATGCCTCACAATGTGTCCATGGAAGCCATTTCTACCCCTTGAGAGAAGCAAACCTTCAATTATAGAACTGCCCTTGCTCTGTGGCAGTCTACAGTAGTCAGGTGGCTACAACCATTTTTAGTTTGTTTTCATGGGATGACCATTGTCCCTGGAATCAACATTTCAGTTTGGTGACTTATTTTAGAGATCTTCTTGGCGGAACCACATGCATACACTTTGTCCCCAAGAAGTTGTGAATCTTCAGGGTAGAGGGGTTAAAGAAGATGATGTTGTATGCTTAAGATGTTTTCAGGGAGACACATTCCTAGAATACCAGTTGGCTTTGTTCTTATAGGTCCCTGTCAACTCTGATATTATTTGCTTCTGTGAATCTAAATAAAATGCAAAAACTATTGTTGATAATATATATTAATTTTGTGGGCTTTTTTTTTGTAAATTGCTAGCTACAAAAAATAAAATGCTCATAAAAAGTAATGCCATTTAGGAGACTCTCTTATCTAAACATAACCTTATATTTTACATTCTACTAGATATTTTCTTTGTCCATGTGTTTGCTTATGTGTAATTACATATAAATATATATGATTAGTATATGAGATGTACATTATACATAAAATTAGAAATATAGATTGGCAATGGAATTTTACTGATAGATACTCCATAACTCATTTAATTGATCTCTTTCTTGACAACTAGGCAAAATGTTAGCCTTGCGAGTACCAAAAATAGCCCCCTAACATTGTATGCTAATTTACATCCCCACTGGCAGCTCATTATTATTTTTCTTGTACCTAGCAAAGGGTTCTTTACACAGGCAACTCTACCTCCCTTAGATTTTGCTAACTACTGATTGGCTACTAAAATTTGTTTCACTGTAATATTAAAATTTCATTCCTTTTCAATTGAGACATTCATGAAGAAGTTCTTATGTTTGAACCTTCAAGGCATAAAATGCAATAGGATTTTAGAAGTTACAGTGTTTGAGACTAACAAATTCTTCCCTTTCACAAGGGACATCGACACTCCCCATTTGAGTTCTCCTTTTCTGCTCTCTTCACCTTTGCTCATATAACCTGTTCCCAGACACTTCCTTGACAAGGACCAAGAGCCTCTTCTCATATTGCTTACTATAAGAACACTCAGTCTTAATGTTGGGAGTAGACACAAATTGTCAATAGAATTCTACTGATGGATATGCCATAATTTTCTTAATCAGTTTCCTTTTAGTAGTTAAATTAATTAAATAAGCAATCAGTTAATACGATTAAATACATTGTAATATTGTAGAGTGCTAAATTTAAAAAGAAACCACTGACTAGCTCTCAAAAATGGTTTGCTAGTTTACAGTCCTAGCCATAGCCCAGATTGTGAATCACTCCCAACTGTTAACAGATAGGGTTGTGCAGAGCTGGGGCTGTCTGTGAGGTGGTTGTAGCCTTTCTGTATCTTAGGTGTGTGCATATGCTTAGCACTTGCTTTGGCAGCTTTAGATGATATCTATAAAGAGGAGAGACACTCTCAATCTTAGTCTTTGCAAATTTGTAAGGTATCATGTCTAATTTCTGCTCTGTGATCAGAATCCCCATGTTGCCTCTGGTCTTTGTCCTTGATTTTGATGCTTAATACTGTCTATTTTGCTATGGGTGGCCTATGACTGATCAAAGAATGTTCTTCAGTGGTCTTTTCAAAAATAATCATGTAACCATACTCCTTGAGTGCTCAAAAGCTAAGAGAAATTCTGTTGCCTATCTACACAAGAAAAATTTGGTCAGTTTGAAACTCTTGGGTCACATTTTTTTTTTCCTGTAAGGATGTTGTAGCTATTGAATTGGCTATCCACTAGGCTTGCATATTGCTGTGGAGAAATATGAGTCTGATGAGGCCATTCAGGTTCTTGTGTTTAAAACTTTAATCTAGATCAGCAGCTCTCAAACTGTGGGTTGCAACCCCTTGGGGGGTCGAATGACCCTTTCACAGGGATTGCATACCAGATATCCTGTGTATCAGATTTTGCATTCATAACAGTAGAAAAATTCTAGTTATGAGATAGCAATGAAAATGATTTTATGGTTGGGGTCACCACAACATGAGGAACTGTATTAAAGTGTTGCAGCATGAGGAAGGTTGAGAATCATTGATTTAAATTCTTGATGGATCTGTTTTCATTTTAGCTTTGTATGTTTCGCTTGCCAGAGTAAAAAGACAAATATAATACACACACAACTTAATTGTCTATCAGGATTTACAGAAACATTTTAAGACCTTTCTAGTAGTACATTAATTTCTTCCTGAAGGTTCCTAAATTTAAGTAAATTTATTAATATTTGGGTTAGAATAAAAATAATGGGTTTCATTGTGATATCATATGTATGTCATTGTGCTGTGCTCGTATTTGCACACCCCTACTTTTGTTGACCCCTCCCCCCTCTGCTGTTCCCATTGCCTCCCTAATACTGCCTGAGGGACCAGCTTCCAAGCAGCACAAAGGGAAATCAACAGCATCAGTACATACTTTTTTATCTGAGGGGGTTAGGAAAAAGATACTTACACTTGCTTTATGGTTTCCTCCTTTATTCTTCTTTTGCATTCTCTAGTCTTCATTTTCCTGGTGATTTCCTTCTCTCATTCTTTTTTTTTTCTTTTTTGTTTTTTTTCATTTGCCAAGACTGAATGCCAAAATGCCAAATGCCATTTATTGAAAGAGGGAGGAAATCTTAAATACAGGCTTACAGCACAATAGAGGATACCCGGAGGGCAGAAGTTCCCTAGGGAATGTTCTACATTCTTGCATCTAAACTGTTTATACCAAATGCAGGATACAGGAACAAAGAACCTCCAGTGATCTCTCTGGTGATCATTAGGTGAGAAGGAAACTGGCAGGGAATCTGAATAGGGAGGACATCTGGTCAAGGTCGGCAAGCAAGGCAGCAGCCACTCATAGTGGGGGGCCGGGGCCCACAGGTCCCCCCTTTTTACTTAAAAAAAAATGAGCTTCTGACTTAGATTGCGTGAGATGTCAGCAGGTCACCTTATCCGTCATAGAGACATCTGCCCAGGCCACACAAGTGCTCTGTCTTAGGTTGATGACTGCCTCCCAAGCATTACCTGTCTCTGAATACTCATTATCATACAGACTCAACTACGTGAGCTGTAGAGTAACTGCTGCCAAAGATCTCAAAGTGGTGCTGGGCTTGCAATCTGTGAGACACAGAAAAGGCCAACAAAAGTCCTAACCCACCCATAGCCTGGAGGCTAAAGGCAGTTGAGCCATTCCCTTCTTAAATGAGCCTTTCTATGAATTGGAGTTCTTGTAAGGTGGTATCCCATAAGCAAATGGTACTTGAATTTTAATAATTTTTACAACTTTCAAAGCCAATTTAAGTGTATAATAGTAGAATTAAATTTACCATGCTCAATAAGATGAAAGATTAACTAACTGTGGTAGCTACTTTTGCTGCCAGGGTCTCCATTGTGCTAGCTGTAGTAACCAATTATGAAATAGCAATCCCAGAAGCAATAGCAGCAGTGGCCACCACTGCTATAACAGCAACAACGGTAACAGCGATGTCAGAGTGTCTTCTGGAGCATGTGAGCATCATCTGTGTCTAACTGACACAGTCCACTGGCATAGATGCAGCTCCAGGAACACGAACCACCAAGGCCCATTTTTCTTGATCCCAGCACTACTTAGGCTGGCAGGTCTTCTGAAGAATCCAGCCACATGGCTACAGTTCCTAGGCTTACAATAATGTTTGCCAAGGCTGGTCGTATTGGGCTCTCAATCCCCACTGGCATCAGAAGGGGAGAGTTTTTTACAAAGGCCCAATAGGTCTCTGCCATGTTGGGATTCAGCAGCAGCCACAGGGTGCACACAGCATTCAGGAACCCAAAGAGGAACTTCAATGTCCTTTCAGGTGTCCAACAGCTTGTTCCTTCTTTCTCGGATCTCGGTAGGGACCTCCATTTGTTGCAGTAACGCCCGAGTTACCGATACCCGTTCACCATGTCTGAGCAAGGAGCTACGGATTAGAAAATAAGAGACAAGAGACTGCGAGTCATTTGCCAAGTCTGAATGCCAAATGCCAAATGCCCTCCTTCTCTCATTCTTGATGTTTTCCTTCTAACTCTTGATGCTTTCCTTCTATCCCATTTTAACTCTCTCTGACTCTATCTCTATTCTTTCCCTTACAGCTTATATACCCCAGCAAAATCTTGCAGGCAATATGCAAATGACAATGTGGTTACATTCTGATTTTCAAGTGAATGATTACAACAAATACAAAACAAACAGTAAAAACCAGCATGTTTTCCATATTCCTTACATGATTAAACATTTTACATATTGCAGGTGAAAAACAAATTATCCTAAGAACCCACATACATTCATACCCAAGCAACTTGTTATATATTAACCTTGTGGGCAAGCAAGGTATTTTTCTCAGTCAGGTATATACTGACAGGCTGCATTTTGCAGTTACAAAGAAAGGGGCAATTACTTTATTACTGATCTTGAAAGGTAATCTTAAAGGAATTACAAACTTAAATGTATGAAAAAGAATCAGTCAGCTCTACTTTAAATCTTACTCATCATACCCACTCATCAATAGTTTCTCATATCAGGAGATTGAGAACAAAAATGGGCACAAGGAATTAATCATCACCTTTGATCATCAATCAAACCTAGCAAGGAAAGTACGTCAGCTAATGATAATAGGGCTGCTTTGTTCTTGTTCTCTGACCTTAAAGAGTTCCACATTCACCTATGTGCCTTTCTAAAACTTTAGATTATCTTCTTGGGCATTTCACCTCAAAGCTATTTGACAAAAATATCTTAGTCTAACTTTAAGTTATTTTCAAAGCTTTGTTTCAGCTATGATACACTCCAAAGCCTGTGAACACATCTTTTAATATTAAGGCTAAAAGAATTTAAGCTAGCCGGGCGGTGGTGGTAAACACCTTTAATCCCAGCACTCAGGAGGTAGAGCCAGGTGGATCTCTGTGAGTTCAATGCCAGCCTGGGCTACACAGTGAGTTCCAGGACTCTGTCTCGAAACCCTGTCTTGAAACCCCTTGTTTGCAATCCTACTAGCAATGGATGAGTGTTCGCCTTGCACCATGTCCTCTCCATCATAAGCTGTTGCTTGTGTTTTTTATTTTAACCATTCTGACAGGTGTAAGGTGGAACCTGAGAGTCATTTTAATTTCCATTTCCTTGACAGCTAAGGATGTTAAACATCTCCTTAAGTGTTTCTTGGCCATCTGAAATTCTTCTGTTGAGAATTCTCTGTTTAGGTCTATACCCCATTTTTAAATTAGATTGTTTGGTTTGTTGATGTCTAGTTTTTTAAGTTCTTTATATATTTTGGAGATCAGCCCTCTGTCAGATGTGGGGTTGGTGAAAATCTTTTCCCATTCTGTAGGCTGTTGTTTTGTTCCATTGACTGTGTCCTTTGCTTTTCAGAAACTTTTCAGTTTCATGAGGTCCCATTTATTAAGTGTTGGTCTTAGTGTCTATGCTATTGGTGTCCTGTTCAGGAAGTTGTCCCCTGTGCCAATGTGCTCAAGGCTATTTTCCACTTTCTCTTCTATCAGGTTCTGTATCTGTATTTATGTTGAGGTATTTGATCCACTTGGACTTGAGTTTTGTGCAGGGTGTGATAGATATGGATCTAATTGCATTCTACATGCCAACATCCAGTTAGACCAGCAGCATTTGTTGAAGATGCTCTCTTTTTTCCATTGTATAATTTTGGCTTTTTTGATGAAAATCAGGTGTCCATAGGTGTGTGTAGATTTAGGTCTGGGTCTTTAATTAGATTCCATTGGTCCACCTGTGTATTTCTGTGCCAATACCATGCAGTTTTTATTACTATAGTTGTACAATAGAGCTTGAAATCAAGAATGGTGATACCTCTGGAAGTTATTCTATTGTACAAGGTTGTTTTGGCTATCCTGGATTTTTTGTTTTCCCATATGAAGTTGAGTATTGTTCTTTCAAGGTCTCTAAAGAATAATGTTGAGATTTTGATGGGGATTGTATTGAATCTGTAGATTGTTTTTGGTAAGATTGCCATTTTTACTATGTTAATACTACCTATCCAAGAGCATGGGAAATCTTTTCATCTTCTGATATGTTTTCCAATTTCTTTCTTCAAAGACTTGAAGTTCTTGTCATACAGGTCTTTCACTTGCTTAGAGTTACCCCAAGTTATTTTATTATTATCTGAAGCTATTGTAAAGAGTGTTTATTCCCTAATTTCTTTCTTAGCCCATTTATCATTTGCATATAGGAGGACTACTGGTTTTTTTTTTTGAGTTAATCTTATATCCAGCCACTTGATACAGGTGTTTATCAGCTGTAGAAGTTTCCTGGTAGAATTTTTGGGGTGACTTATGTATACTATCATATCACCTGTGAATAAAGATACTTTGACTTCTTCCTTTCTGATTTATAACCTCTTAATTTCCTTAGTTGTCTTATTACTCTGGCTGGAACTTCAAGTGTTATATTGGGTAGGTGGAGAGAGTAGACAACCTTGTCTTGTTCCTGATTTTAGTGGAATTGCTTTTAATTTCTCTCCATTTAATTTGATGTTGGCTGTTGGCTTGCTATAAATCGCCTTTATTATGTTTATATATGTTCCTTGTATCCTTGATCTCTCCATGACTTTTATCATGGTATTGTCAAAGGCTTTTTCAGCATCTAAGGAGATGATCATGTATTTTTTTTTCTTTCAGTTTGTTTATATGGTGGATTACATTGACAGATTTTCATATGTTGACCTTCCCTCTTTTTGCTGGGATTTTTTTCTGGCTTGAGTTTGTGTGAGTCTTGTGTGTGCTGCCTCAATTACTTACTCAACTCTATGATTGAGATTTTCTTCCTTCACTGTGTGTAGATTGACTTTAGGAGTCTTCTGTAGTCCTAGTTTATTTGGTGTGAGTTCATTTAGTTTGTGCCTGTTTTGAAATGTCTCTGACAATTAAAATAATAATAAAAAAAAAACCAAAGTAACAGGAATCTTGGTTGGTGATTGTTTTGTTTCAAAGCTTAAAATATATAATTTCATGCTTTTCTGGATGTTAAGGTATCTTTTGGGAGGTCTGGCATTATTTTGGCATGTTTACTTTAGTAAGTTGATTTATATATATTTGAGGTACGGTCTCATGCAGCTCAGCTTGGCCTTGAACTAATAGCTAAGAATGATGGTGAATTCCTGAGCTTTCTCCTCTACCTACCAAGTGCTGGGATTACAAGTGTGTGTAGCACTGTGGCTGGATGTTAGTGTCTTAATATTATTGCTTTTACTGTTTTTGTTCTGTTTTGATTTTGATATGTTGACTATAATATGCCATGGAGAGATTCTTCTCCAGCCATATCTACTTGAGGTTCCAAATGCCTTTTGTGCTTGATAAACCTTTCTGTCCATAACTTTGGGGGAAAGTTTTGTTACAATTTCATTGAATTGATTTCTCTGTCATTCTTTTTTCTTTATAACTCCTTCTCTCCCTTAGATTCTCAGGTGGTCATACTTAGCTGCCTATTGTTCCTTACCAATATGTAAATGTAGCAGTTCTTCAATGTTGTCTTCTGTCCTTGACGCTCTCCTTCCTGCTTGCTCTGGTCTGTTAGGGACACTTTCTGCTCTGACTTTGTACTTTATTAGTTTTTCACTTTCAAAATTTGCTTCCTGTCAGCGTTGTTGCCTTTCACCTCATTCTTTTTTTATTTTTATTTTAATTTTATTTTTTTTGTTTTTTGTGGTCTGATTGTTCTTTATTTTATATCTAGAATCCACCTATGAGTGAGTACATACCATAACTGTCTTTCTGGGTTTGGGTTACCTCACTCAGGATGATTTTTTCTAGTTCCATCCATTTGCCTGCAAATTTCATGCTTTCATTGTTTTTCTCTGCTGAGAAAAACATTGTGTATATGTACCACATTTTTTTCATCCATTCTTCCATTGATGGGCATCTAGGTTGTTTCCAGGTTCTGGCTATTACAAATAGTGCTGCTATGAACATAGCTGAGCATGTATCTTTATGGTATGAATCAGCATTCCTTGGGTATATGCCCAAGAGTGGGATGGCTGGGTCTTGAGGTAGTTCGATTCCTAATTTTCTGAGAAACCGCCATACTGATTTCCACAGTGGTTGTACAAGTTTACATTCCCACCAACAGTGGAGGAGTGTTCCCTTTGCTCCACATCCTCTCCAACATTGGTTGTCATTGGTGTTTTTAATTGTAGCCATTTTAACAGGTTTCACCTCATTCTTGAGTTTCATCTTTACCAACTGCACTGGACTCCTCACTTGATTCTTCTGCTTATTTCCTTAGTCCTTTGAAATGATTTTCAGTGTACGCTTTGAATTATTTCAACCAGAATCTTTAGGTTTGAAGTTGATTCTTATATCTTTTTGTTGTTGTTGTTTTGAGACAGGGTTTCTCTGTGTAACCCTGGCTGTCCTGGAACTTGCTCTGTAGACCAGGCTGGCCTCAAAGTAAAGATTTGCCTGTCTCTGCCTCCCAAGTCCTGAGTTCTGGTATCTTCAAAGCATCATGTTTTAATTAATTATTTTTTTTTTTTTTGCATTTTATGTGGTGATTGATGCATCTGCTAGTTTGGGTATTGCATTTGGTTTTATTGGGGAATCATCTTAGTGAACAACCTTTTTTTTTTCTTTTTCTTATTAAAATTTTAAATCAGCATACAAAGTGATGGGTTCCATAGTAACACATGTCATGCTGTGTCCTCATTTGATCCCCTTCCCATATCTCCTTCCGCCTTTCTACCGGCTCCCTTCCCCTGGCCATTTGCCCTTCTGCTGCCTTTTCTATTTACCATTTCTTCCATTCTCACAATCCCCTTTATGTGTTCATGATTCTATACTTACATAAACACATATACATGCATGCATCATTTTGTATCTAGTAAGAGAAAACATACAGGATTTATCTCTGAATCTGGCTAACTTCATTTCACATATTGATTTCCAATTCTATCCATTTTCCTGTGAATATTATTAGTTCAGTTTTTTTGTGGCTGCATAAAATTTCATTGCATATGCATAAATGCTTTATATCTTCTTCAGGCATTCATTTGTTGATAGTCATCTAGGCTGGTTCCATTTCCTGACTATTTGGGAATAGTGAGGTAATGAACACAGATATGCAAGTATCGTTGGGGGATGTTAGTGGAGTCAGTCCTTCACCTACATACCGGGAAGTGGTTTGTGAGCAGCCTATTTGAAAGGTCTCAATCCCCAGTCTCCTCAGAGAGGAGAAAGAAAATGCTCTAACATCTCAACCAGAAAGATACAGAAATATATTAAAATTGATTGAAGTCAAGTAAGGTCCTACCGATGACCATGGAACATCAAGTGAAAAAAAAAAAAAAGATGTTGAGTGCTAGGAAGCTAAAAGGTATGTGTGTGTGGAAAGAGATGTGGATAAGATAGAGGATGGCTCAGTGGTTCGGAATACTGTCTGCTTTTCCAGAGGACCCAGGAAGCTCAAAATTGTCTGCAACTCCAGTTCCAGGTGATCCAACACATCACACAGATGTGCCTGCAAAACATCAGGGCACATGAAAAAAAAATGAACCAATTGCTTGAAAAAGCTAGAGGAAGGCGACAGGTAAAGTGGAGAAAGCAGGAAGCAGTAAGGGTAAACAAGGGAAGAAAAAATAAGACTGGAGAAAAAAAACGAGCACGGAGAAGATAAGAGGAAGGAGACGAACACAAGCTCAAATGTGATTGTCCCACAAAGAAGAAAAAAAATGTGTCAACAAAAATGTAAGGATGGGAATAAAGAAATAAAATATCACGACTCTACAGACAAAACCATGGAACACAGAGTTTAAAAAGGAAAGAGGTGAACAGGGGAGGGAAGAAGACAGGAAGTGCCGGGTCACCTTCTGTCCGTGTCCCCCCAAACTGCAGTCTTCAAAGTGGCTGTGTGGTTGGCAGGAGCACTCAGGCCGTCCTGGAGACTTGTGTCCTATGGCCTAGCACTGTGTGTCACAGCTGTTTTCACATTAGTGGCTTCCCTTTGCACACCAGGGGCCCCTGCTGGTCACACTCAGCTTGTCAGAGTCCCCACACCTTTGGGGACTCATCAGTTTGTATCCACACTGATGAGGCTAATGTCTAGTGAGGGCTGTCTCACAAGGCGTGAGGACGGGGGAAGAGTCAACACAGCACTGGAATCGATAAGGGCAGGTTGATCTCAGGACTTTAAAGCCCACTCATCATTGAAAAATTGTCTGCCGGAACCCAGGATTCTCAGGTCTGCTGGCAGGGAGCCTCAGACGGTGGCTCCAGAGGCTCCTCTTTTTGCTGACTTCAAGGCCAGGGGTCCCTGACTCCACAATTATTATCTTGTGATGCGCTGAACGCCAACCCTTCACCACCCGAGAAAAGCCCTCCTGTCTCCTCGGCTTTTTGACGTCATGGATCCTGTCTCTCGTCACACTCGCTGCCATGCTGTCTTTTATCCTGGAGAGGTGATGGTTGACTCTTAGGTTCCCTAGCTTAAGATTTCTTTTTTTTTCTTGTTATGGACTCCTCAGGGTAGCTCAGTCTTAAACAACGGCTTCCCTGTGGCTATTAACACTAGCCAGGGACATGAGACATGCTTCTGAGATGTGACGGGTGACCCAGTGGTCCTGGCTCCACTGCTGTCCCAGGATGCTGAAGGAGCCACAGTCTGACCAAAGCTTCCAGTCAGACTGCGACTGGCCTGTGGCTTGGGCTACCATCTCCTTTGACCAGGGTCACCTGAATGGCCTTTTGGATGAGGCTACTGTTTCCCTTCTCCTACTGGTGAACAGTGTATTGGAGGCCGTGTGACATTTTCTCCTCTTTGCTGTATAACCCTGTTGCTTTTCCACACCCACCCTCCATCCTTCATGATTTCAGATGTTATGCCATTCTCTCTCTCTCTTTGGAACTGAGCTTGTTTTTAAATTCTCTTGACTTTTACCACTGTCCATGGAAGCAGCTCTCTTCTTAGTTTCTCACTCTTTCAACATTATTTTGACTGTCTTTCTTAGAGACTCCAATTAGGAGGAGTTCCTTCTCCTTCCTTCTGTTTTCTCAGCCTCTCTCGCTGTCTCTCCCTGTGTTTGGGGCTGCCTGCTCTCAGAGCCTCAGTATGGTGTGCACTTCTGTGACTCCACTCTCCCAGAGTGGGATCCTCTAAGATCTCCTTCTGAGGTCCCTCTTTAACCTTAATTGAGATGTAGACCCAAATCTACAGTGTAACATGAATCTTAAAGAGTCTTGTTAATAAAATCAAACCTGGAGCCAGGTATTGGGGTGAACGCTGGAAAATCAGAGACAGAACAAGCCACAGCTAACCTCACCTCGCCAGTTCCTCAGCTGGTCCTGTTTCCTCAGACTGGAAGCCTCTGTGTCCTCATATCCGAATGGCTCTCAGCTGAACTGTGCTGCTCAAAACCTAAAAGCTTAACCAGCCAAATGCTTCTAGTTTCTGGTCCTCACACCTTATATACCTTTCTGCTTTCTACCACCACTCCCTGGGATTAAAGGCTCGCTTTCTGGGATTAAAGGTGTGAGTCACCATGCTTGGCTGTATCCTTGAACACATGGATTTCTGCCTCTGGAATGCTAGGATTAAAGGCATGTGCTACCACTGCCTATCCTCATGTTTAATATTGTGGCTGTCCTGTTCTCTGGCCCCAGATAAGTTTATTAGCGTGCACAATATTTTGGGGAACACAATACCACCACACTACAGCTCTTGTTTACATGGGACATAGCTTCATAAAGGCCTTTGTGGTCACATCATAATGTTTGATCAAAATTCTAATCTCCATGGAATTGTTTTTGGGAGGATGAAATATTCTTGGTATTCGACTTTTCTTTTGTTGTTTTTGTTTTATTGTATTTTTTTCCCTGTTACTTCCAGAAGTTCTCCATAGGACCAGAGCAGGGTCCTATCCAGTGGATGTAAATCTGGTTTAGACAAATTCCTTATCCATCCATATTCATTCTTTCTTCCTCTCTCCCCCTTCCCCTATACCTTCCCTCCCTTCTCCCTTGTCTCTCCCTCATCTCTCCCCCATTTCTGCCCCATCTCTCTCCCCACTCTCCCTTTCTCCCCTTTCCTTTCTTCTCCCTCCCATCCTTCCCTCCATTCTACCTCTCCTTCTTTCCCTCCACTTCCTCTCTTACCCCTTCCTTTCTCTCCTCTCTCTCTTTCTTTTCTCCCTTCCCCTTCCTCTCTCCTTCCTCTCCCCTTCCTCCCTTCCTTCTCCCTCTCCTTACCTCCTTCCTTCTTTCCTCTCCTCTTCTTCTTTTTCTTCTTCCCCCTTTTCTTCCTTCTTCCCTTCCACTCACTCTTGCTCTCTCTCTTACCTGTGTCCATGGCTTCCATCTCCCCAGCAGCAGACACTGATCTAGAAGACAGTGATCAATGCAAATACTGTCCTGTAGCCACTCAGCACCACTTATCTATCCATAGATGCCTTTCTGAGCCTTTCAAATGGGATAAGAAAGCTCCTGCCCTCCTCAGACCTACTCCATCCTGCTTAAAAAAAAAAAAAAAAAAAGGGTTGTCAGCCTTTTTTTTCTTCAGTTTGCAGCCTTGGGGAGAGATGGATGCTGACAGCTTTTTATGAGATCTGCGGTGACCAGCATGTTCTCAGCCTCATCTCTCATCACTATCTGACCTCCTCTGGATTTTGGAGCTCTTTATTGTATATGGCAGGTCCTGAATAGCCATGTTGAAAATAAAGATTGAATTTCTTTCTAACTCACAGCTTCTTTTTTTATGGTACCACTGAAAGAAGAAAGAAGCATAATGTTCTTGTTTACATGTTTTACATTAGTTGTATTATTGCATTGGAATGAATCACGCTTCAAATAGTTGCAAAGACTAGTCATTCTTCCCCAAAGAGCGATACTTTGTATCCAAACTTCCTTTCATTATTTTAAGGTTTTGATATAGCTTTTAAAGCATATGAAAATAAGTGAGACCTGTTTTCAAAAATCGAGAAGCAGGGTCTTTAAAAAAGTTTTAAAGAAGACAAATAAGCCACGAGTATCTTAGGAGACTGAGGTGTACAGCTTTTAATATTGTCTTGAGGGCAGAGATCTTCCTGAGACTATGATCAATGTGTATTCTCTACAGTAGGGATCAGCACACGATGGCCCATGGACTACTACTTGCTGTCTATTTTCTGTGATGTTTTTACTAGAACCCAGCCAGATGCGCTCACTTACACATTACCCACAATTTCTTTTATGCCAAAATGGCATGCTTGAGTCATCATGTGTTGTGTGACAATTTCCTTCAAGATAAAACCTTCCAACTTGGAGGAAAGCTCATTAAGACACAGGATGTTTTAAGGGAGGTGAATCATTCCATCCTAAAGGGAACCTTTAAACTTCAGGAAGTCCCTGAAACTGACCAGATATAAGCATTTTCTCTCCCCAAGCATATATAAACAAGAGGGACTTCTGAAAGACCCTGTCTGACCAGCACAGCTATCTGGAGAAAACAGAGACCAGCTGAACAGCCTGGAAAGGATGCTCTTCAAACTGCTGAGCTGCCTGCAGGCTATGTAGTGTGCTCCAGGCTTCCAGCTTTCATGAGCTGTCGCCCTTGCTGGGGTGGGCTTTGGTGATAAAACTTTGAGTCATTTCTGCTCTTGTAAGTAACCCTTTACCCATATCCCTGCACATAACCACAATAAAACTCACTGTCACCAAGTAGGACTTTGATGACATTCTCCTGGGATATACCATTTGTTTCCTGTCCGGGGTAGGGACATCTGTTTGTTCATGTCTCCACAGGAAAAGTGTCACACGGTGATGGGACAGCAATCATGTGGTATTAAGCTTTTTACAGAAACATAATTACTGAATTAAGATATAGACCAGACACCATTTTTTTGTAAGTTATTACTTTTTGGAGAATGCCAAGAAATTTAAATTTTTAGAGACTTAGTAGAAATTTGTAAGATACTTTTCTGTGCCTTCTCATTTTTGGGATGTTTAGAATACTCTCCTGTAATATAGCCATCTTTCATGGTTGTATAGCTGTCTCCAAATTTCGTTGTCACCGATTTCGAGGGTGATCAAATCCATGGCTTCTAGAATCATTTGCTATTGACCCTAGCAGCCAAAGACTGTAAAGGAAGATTGTGGCGTATAAAACAATTTTATCTATTCACACTTTTTTTCTCTTCCATTCTGCTTGTTGCTTTTATTGCCAGACATGCTTTCCTCTATAATAAGAAATTATAGCCATTGTATACCAACTGTATGTACTATTCTAAAACTGAAAAAAAAAGCCAGTGAAGGAGGAATAATTTTTGCCCAGAGAAGCAATAATACAGCTCACAGGCTATGCTGTGAAGCATGCTAGAAGGATAATTGTGCTTTATTTTTTTCAGCTATGTATTTGTGATATTTTTCCTTTCAGTCCTTGATCTTTTGACTCAAACACAATGACTGTTGTTCTTGAATTTCCTGCTTTTTGGGTTTTTTTTTTTTTTTTGTGAGTGAGTGTGTGTGTGTGTGTGTGTGTGTGTGTGTGTGTGTGTGTGTGTGAAAACTGTTGGCTCATTTTAAGTTTTGCTTATGTGTCTCAGATTTCAACCTTTGTTTCCTTGAAGTTGTCTCTGAATCCTGTGTATTTTGGATCCCAGAGGAGTAACAAGGAGTGATAGCAGAAACTTCAACTCAGTAAATTCTTCCTTGTAGTCTTATGGATGCTAATGTACCAGTTCCTCCCACAGCATCTGATAATAAGATGCTTGTACATGGAAACATGCTCTTTCTGATTCCCATTCAGCTTGAAACCCTTCAATATCTTGACAGTTTCTTTTCTCCTGTAGCACTTGAATCTGGCTGCTGGAGTGCGATCTTCATTTACTCCTGTAACACATGTGTCAGTGGTGCCCCACTGAGGCAAGAGTGCAGCTCTGGATTGTTAACCACTGTGGCACTGCCAGGCTTCTTGGAGATGTCACATTGTGCTATGGTTTCTGGAGATGTTTGGTTATCCAGTATCTCATTTACCACCCACCATTGTCCACCCCAGAAAAGCATGCAAAATTGGGAATGTCTAAAAGCTCTCTGAACTTTTCTAACTCTGAAGCGCTATGACATTTCATTGTCAGGTTCTCCTATTGGATGACACATTCTTATGTGCGTTCACTGCATTAAGAATGGAGCAGCTGGATTTGTATGAAACACATTCTTATTTTAGGGTCAAAGAAAGGAGATGCATGGATGCTAATGGCTCATGTGCTTCACATTCCCATTAAATGCTGGCGACAGCTCTGCATGGCAGGGAAGGTGGAATCTGTGACGCAGATGCCTCTTGGGAAGAAAAGAGATGTGCCCAAGTTTGTGGCGTGGTCCAGTGCCTGTACTGAATTTCAGTGCTTACCTCTGCCCATCTTTTCCTATTATGTCATCTTTATTTAGCTATGCACCTTTGTATTTTATTTTGTCTTGGTCTAAAATTTTTTTAATTGACTAATAACTGCAGCGTGTTTTGTTACAGATGTTTTAGGCTTGCTTTAGGTTTTAAGTATGTCACACACGCAGGCACACACATAGACACATAAACACAGACACACACACATAGACAGACAGACAGACACACACACACACACACACACACACACACACACACACACACCTCACAGATACACAGACACACAGACATACACACACGTAGCAGACTTTCTTTTAGCCACTAACGAGCTCCCAAATCATGACATGGAGACTTCTTATTATGCATGCTTGGCCTAGCTTAGCCTCATTTTGGGCTAGCTCTCTTTAACTTAAATAAACCTGTTTCTCTTTATTTACCTTTTGCCTTTTTTTAAACCTTTTTTTTCCTTCTGTATGTCTTACTTTCCTGCATCCTCCAGTGCCTGCTGGCTGGCAGCTGTCTGGCTTCTGGTCCCGGGCATGTCCCTCTCTTTCTCCCTTGTTCTCTTCTCCTTCTCTTTAGAGCCTAGATTTCTCCTCCTACTTATTCTCTCTGCCTATCTCTCTTATGCCTAGCTATTTGCCATTCAGTTTTTTATTAGACCAATCAGGTGCCTTAGGCAGGCAAGGTGAAACAAATGCAACACATCTTTACATCATTAAACAAATGCAGCACAAACAAATGTAACACAACTTTACACAGTTAAAGTAATGTTGCATAGCATAAACAAATGTTACACTCTTTACATAGTTAATATTTCACAACACACACACACACACACACACACACACACACACACACACACAAATCTCCTGTAAGATTATAGCACAATTAATGTTCTCAAACTGAATTTACCTGTGCTCATCAGTACTGAGCTGAGAAACTGAAATTAAATTAAAGAAATTAAGTTAAATTAAAGAAAGCTCTTTAATCTCCCATTCAGTCCTTTCCTCTTAACTCTAAGGGTAGTCACTGCCTTGACTTCCAACAGCAAAGATAGTTGTCCAGTTTCATATTGGGAGACTCACATAGTAATATCCTTTGTATCTGGCTACTTCTGTTCATCATTTTGTTGCTGAGATCGCAAATGGAGTGGTTGATGGTTGACAGTACCCCATTATGGGAACCTCCCATAACATTCTCTGCTATAGAGAGGCTTTTGGTTGATCTTTAGTTTTAGATTAGATAATGTTTCTCATCTCTAACAAGCCTTTTTAAGGCTTAGGCCATTCATCCAGAATAGGGCCCAGTTTTCTTTATTAAATAAAAAACAAAGCTCCATGGATATTCATGTATATGGCATAAGTCAACACCACTCATGACTGTTATTTTTATGACACAAAGATGTAATATTGTTTAAATATCTTTTCTGCATTTTATATAAGGATGAGCTTATAAACATGTACATATATTACTCAATGGCATTTTACAATTAACTATGCAAACGCATTGTTTCTTGAATTTTTTAAGCAAAATAAAATATAGTAAGTTAAGACAGAAATAATTACATCATAGTTGGATAAGCCAAACCAAGAGGGGGAAAAAGAGCCCCAAGAGGAAGCACTAGAATCAGAGACCCACTTGTTCACCCACTCAAGAGTCCCATGAAAATACTGGGCTGAAAATCTATAATATATATGAAGAGGACCTGGTGCAGCCCCGTGAACACTCTTAGCTTATGCTTCAGTCTCTGTGAGCTCCTAAGAACTTTGCTCAGTTGATTTAGAGGGCTTCATTCTCCTGGTGCCCTCCATCCCCTCTGGATCTTCCATTCTTTCTGCATCCTCTTCCCTGGGGTTCCCTGAACTCTGAGGGGAGGGATTTGTTGGAGACATCCCATTTAGAGCTGTGACAAACACATTATTTTTAGTTACTTCCTATATTTTCTATTATATCTATCATGTCTAAAAATAGCATATTTTAAGCCAGTTCAGTACTGTCTACTGTCTGCTCCATCCCTTCTGCATGTTCACCACTCAAGGAACTCCCTGTCTTCATACAGCAGCTGTCTTTTCAGACCAAGGAATTTAATTTTCATGGTAAATGTAATCCATTTTCTTGGTCAATGGGAATCACACAGTCCAGAGACTTCAGAATTTGGATATAAAATGTCCCCAAAGGCTCCTGTGTAGAAGGCTTACACAGAGGTGACTGGGTCATGAGGGCTCTAACTTCAGTTTATAGTTTATAGGAGGGAGGGCTTAGTGGGAAGCAGGTCATAGAGGGTATACCTTTGAAGGGTGTATCTTTTTTTTTTTTTTTAAAGATTTATTTATTTATTAATGTATACAGTGCCTGTATGTCTGCAGGCCAGAAGAGGGCACCAGATCTCATTACAGATGGTTGTGAGCCACCATGTGGTTGCTGGCAATTGAACTCAGGACCTTTGGAAGAGCAGTCAGTGCTCTTAACCTCTGAGCCATCTCTCCAGCCCTGAAGGGTGTATCTTGTCCCTGGTTTCTTTCTGTCCATTTCCCAGCTACAACTAAGTGAACATTTCTATGATGTTTCTGCCACAACTCGGGGGCTTAAGCTAAGGAAACCAGAAGGTGGGGCTGAAACCTCAGAGCCCAGAAAGAACTTCCCATGAAATTCTTGTTTTGATTCTTTACGTATCTTATCACACATAAGAAAAGCTGACCTACACAAGACACATAAAAACAAAAAAGATCAGGAGCTGAGGTAGTATGTCCTGTGGTGCTGGCTTCTTAGAGCCAACTGCCATCTTCCCCATTTCCTAAGCATAAATCAAATGTTTGTTTTGACATATTTTTAATGAGAAGTTTTAGAGTCTAGTTTGAACCTTAGCCTGGCCAAACTATACTAAGCCTCAATTTTTCTTCTATAAAAATGGGATACCAATACCTTGTAGGATCCTTGTAAAGATTAAATATGGCACTCACAAAGTGCCAGGTTTCATACCTGGCAGGTGATGGGCCATCAATAAATGGAGCAGTGAGGGTTATGACTATGATGGCGGCCAACGATGTACTTCCAGGACAGAGCAGCTTTGAAGGAAGTATAACACTCCAGGCAGCATTCAGGCTTATCAGTGTTCATTGCACTGCAATCCTCGTTCCACACGAGGAGAAGCAAGTTTGAAACCCGTGCCATTCACAGAAAATGTCAGAGATAAGGTTGGTTTATTTTATTTTTTTAGTTCCTGTGTTAAATATGCCAAGCTGTCTGAAGACAAACTTTCTGGCATCCACTCATCTTTCTCCGTCAAGGAATGTTCGAGCTCTCTGCTCTGTTTATAGTTTGTGCAACATAATGCTTTCGAGTATGCATGCCCCTATTCAAAAGCCACTTCTATTCTGATGGTACAGAAAACAAGGTCTCTAAATTTTAAACTATTGTGTGGATTTTCAGTATGATTCCTTCATTCCCTATAGAGTCCATTCCTGTCACTTGCTTGAAGCAAAATGTAGTCTCAGAATATCTTCAGTATCACGTTGAGAGCGGGTAGTGAGTTCTCTTAGACTCCTTGTTCCACTTCACACGGATGAGGCCAGACTTGTGCACACAGCCCACTCTATCTCTTAACATCCAGTTGCCACAGTGAGCCACAATTGACTCAGGACTCAGCTCTTGTCTGTAATGAGAGCAGTTGCTCTCATGCTTACCCTCTCCACTCCATGGTACCCTGGCATTCCTGCTCATACCCCAAAGGCTCTGTCTACAAAACACCTACAGACCTGCAGATCCACAGCACAGAGAGGAACCTATAGCTGTAGTTAGCCCATAGACTACATAATTTTTTTTCATTTTTCTTTATTTAGAAATTTTCTACTCACTCCACATACCACCCACAGATCTCACCTTCCCCTCTCCTCTCCCTCCCCAGGCCTCTCTCCCAAGCCACCCCACATCCCCATATCCCCCAAATCAAGGTCTCCCATGGGGAGTCAGCAGAGTCCAGCACACTGAGCCTAGGCAGGTCCAAGCCCCTTCCCACTGCACCAAGGCTGCACAAAGCATCACACCGCAGGCCCCAGATTCCCAAGAGCCTGCCCATGCACCAGGGACAGATCCCGATCCCCCTGCCTGGGTGCCCCCCAAACAGTTGGAGCCAAACAACCATCTTCAGTATCCAGAGGGCCTAGTCCAGTCCCATGGGGGCTCCACAGCCACCAGTCCACAGTTCATGGGCTTCCACCAGTGTGGCCAGTCATCTCTGCATGTCTTCCCATCATGATCTCGATGTCCCCCACCTGCAGAATCCCTCCTCTCTCTCATTGATTGGAATCCCAGAGCTCAGCCTGGTGCCTGGCTGTGGATCTCTGTAACTGCGTCCATCAGTCACTGGACAAAGGCTGTATGATGACAGCTAGATTATTCACTAGGTCAGTCACCAGAGTAGACTGGTCCAGGCACCCTCTGTACCACTGCCAGCAGACCAAGGTGTGGTCATCCTTGTGGATTCCTGAGAGCCTCCCCAGCACCCTGCCTCTTCCTATTCCCATGATGTCCTCATCTATCATGGTATCTCCCTCCCTACCCCCACTACTCTGTCCCTGTTCCAGCTTGACCCTCCTATTTCCCTATGTTCTCATCCCCCACTCCTCACCCTCTGCCACCCTTCCACACCCAGTCTGCTCAGACTACATAATATTTTATAACTGTTAGTGAGCAGGAGTCCATGAGAAATCAGCAGAAATTATTCTATTTAAGGTAAAACTATTGAAGTTACCCTTTTAGATTTTCTATGAGAGTATTGCTTTTAAATAAAATAATTTTTGTTTTATAAGACGAGATTACAGCCATCTTTTGCATTCGAGAGTAGGATGTACTGGATGGAGCCAAGAAACCAGGTTTCAGGCTGGTCCACATAGCCTAAGCATGCAAATTATTACAGCTCATGGCATTTATTGAAAAGCCATATCCTCTCAATGTGCATGTGCCCTAACTATTTACATTACAATGTGCATGTTTTCCTAACTATTGAGCAAAGACTAAGGAAAGTGATTTAGGCTTAAAATGACTTGGTTCAACTACCAAAAAATAATTCCACAGATTCCTTTTCCACTGAAGATGGGTTATCCCGATGCAGGAGGAGAAATACATTAATATGGGCAGATTTATTCTTCATAATTATGGCCAATAGTTATTAACATGAATATTTCTGTACATTTTTACTCTTGCTATATGAACCTTAGTGTTTTGAGGGAACCAAAACCGAAGTGAAATTGACCATGTCCCATATATTTTTATATGTCCTATATATTTTTAAAATGGTTGTGTATTTTAGAGCAGTTTTAGTGTTTTGAAGCATGAACATAATTAGCCTTATCAATTAAAACCAAGAGTCAGATATCGGGGTAATAACCTGAACGATCAGAGAGGCAAAGGAGCAGCCTCCAGTGACTTCTCACCTCTCCAGATCCCTTGACAGAATGGGGGGCTGAGATCCTGTCTCTTCCTCACCTTATCACTTCCTGTCTCTGCCTCTTGAGTGCTGGGATTAAAGGCATGGGTTTCCCAAGTGTTGGGATTAAAGATGTGAGCCACCACCTCCTGGCCTCTATGGTTAACTAGTGGCTAGCTCTGCCCTCTGATCTCCAGGCGAGCTTCATTTGTCAGAACACACACAAAATACCACACAACAGGTGTTATAGTTTCTTTGCAACAATTTAGTCCATAAACACAATGCACTGTCATTGTATCAATGCTGTCTTCTCTTACCCCAACAACGTCTCTTACCCATGCCTTTCTGGTCTTCTTCCTTGGGACCCTTTCATCTTCCCAAGTAGACCCACTCTTTACACAATTTCTCTTTGACCCACTGAGTTCAGTTATGCTAGTTTGCATAAGCATGAGTGGGAGGTGTCGTTGGAGCAGGGATGGTAGCTACACCCCTGCAGGAACTGACTTTGTCCCTCAACATGATTCTCTGGAGCTTTGTCATGTTTCACTTTTCTTGTATATATATCAACAGTTGTTTTTTAATCACTAGATTCTATTCAGTGGCATCCCTGTTCCACAGGGTTATATTTTATTTTTTTTACTTAGTGAAGGAACATAGATTGTTTCCGCAATTTTGATGACACAAATAAGAGATCCATAAATATCAGTACAACGACATTTGCATGAATGTAAATTTTTATGTCTCTGGGATTAATGCCCAGGAACAAAATGGCTGAGTGAAGCCTCCAGCTCTGTGAATAGCCGCTGTACAATTTTTTTCAGTCATGCCAGCACAACCTAAGAGGTGTGGCTTCTCTACATTCCCAGCATTTGGTCTCCATCTCTGCTCTTCATTAGGACAGGTATATAGTAGCATCTCTTTGTGTTTTTAATTTCCTGTTTCCTAATACTTAGTGATGCTGGACTCCTTTTCCATGTTTATTCACCAGCCTATATTATGTTAACTGAACTGTCTTTATGTTTTTTGCCCATTTTAAAATTGTTTTTTGTTAAAATTACTGGGTTTTGAGTATTGCTTATTTATATTCTGGGTGGTGGCTCCTTTGCAGTTATGTAGATTACAAATATTTCTCCCACACTGTAGTATTTCTTTTCATATTCTACACAGGATTCATTTATAGAACAAAAATTTGTAATTTTGATGAAACCCACAGTTCAAAAATGTATGGATCATGATTTTGGCATCGTTTAAAAACATTTTGCATAGCCCTCCCTAGACCTCAAAGCTTTTTTCCTATTGTTAGGAGGTTTCACAGTTTGCCATTTTCCTGTGGTAGATTTTGAGCAGTGTTTGCATAAGGTGAGGTACTAGGCTCCTTGTCTGCAGATCCTGAGTGTTCCACACTGTTCATTAGAAACCTGGCAGCTCATCTACTGACTTGTTCTTACCATCTTTGGAACTTTTTTATATGGCTCACTTCTGAAGTCTCCCACTTTGATTTCATTGCTCATGGATAGAACACAGTTGGTTTGGACCTTTACCTTTATCATGGAAGCCTCCTAGCCTCTTTTCCATCTTCCACAGTGTTTTGTGGAAATTCATCGGGAGTTTCTATCACATACTCTATGAACAGAGATGCTCTCGTCTCTTCATTTTTTGTTTTCTTGGTTTACTGAAGTGGCTACAACTTCCAGCGCTGCATTGAGTGAGAATGGCAGAGGAGAAACGCTTGCCTTGTATCTGCCGCAATCGAGTGTAATGCCAGCTGTAGATGTTTGGTAGGTGATCTTTATCAACTCATAGAAGTTGCCTCCTACTCCGATTTTTTGAGACATTTTAAATAATTATGAATGGATGTTGAAGTTTGTCAAATGTCTTTTTTGAAACAGTTTGATATGATTTTGTAATTTTTTCCCCCTTGAGCCATTTAATAAGATAGATTACATAAAACTGAAATGCAAGAGGGGACTAGAGAGATGGCCCAGCAGTTGAAAAACTTTTGCTGCTCTTGCAGAGGACCTGACTTGGTTCCTGGCATCCACAATGAGTGCCTCACTATGGTCTATATCTCAAGGTCCAGGTGACCTAGTGCCCTCTTCTGTCCTCTATGGGCTCCTGCACATACATGGTGCACATACATACGTGAAGGCACAGACATACACATAAAAGAAAAACCTTAAAGAGAAATCCGCAAGAGTTTTGGGTATGAAGCTAACCTCCAAGCTCTGAAGTAATTCAAATTTGGTTATGGAGTGTAAATTTTTTTTTTGAATCAATGATTTATTTGTAACATAAAGATTTTTTTTTGTGTTGGTATTCATGATGGGTGTTCTGTAAGTAGTTTTCAATCATTGCTGGTTCCTTTCTCTCTCTCTCTCTCTCCTGTCTAGTGCTGGCTTTGAGAGAATATTTATAATGAGTGTAGAAGTATGTTCCTGTTTCATTGGGAAAGATTACACAATGTTGGTGCTAAGTCTCCTTTACACAGCAGATTCCTAGGGTTCACCTGTGAAACCATTTAGGATTGAAGATTACCATTTTGGAGAGTTTTGAAATTAATTCATTTTGCATTAGGGACACTGGAGTGGTTTGTATTTTTCAAAGAACTGGTGTATCTTATACAAATTTTAAACTCATGAACATGTTCATAATAGGCAGTCACCCACAGTTCCTGATGTTGATAATTTGTGTCATTTTCTTCTTATTTTTAATTTTTAAATTTTTTTTTTGGCATGCTTGCTAGAGGACTGTCATTCAAAAACCCTTTCAAAGAACCAGCACTTTGTATTGTGGATATTTTTCTGTAATTTTTTTCTATTTAGTTCCTTTGATTCCTGTTCATTTTTTCTTTCCTTCAGTTTGCTTTGTGTTTAATTTGTTCCTCTATCTATTTTTTTTAATGTGAGAGCTTCTGTTAAAGGCCCCTCCCCTACTAATGCACACGCTTAGTGCTATGACCCTTCCCTCTTAGCATTGCTTTGGTTATATCTCATGTAGTCTGTTATGTTGCATTTTCATTCCAAGCTATTTATAGGTTCTGAGATATGATTTCAGATGACTTCTGTGGCCAGTGGGCTGTTTAGAAGAATACATATTTTTTTTCTGCTATCTTTCTGCCTTTGATTTCTAGTTTAGTTTCATTGTGGTTGTGATGACATGCCCTATGCTCTCAGTTCCTTGTACCTGAGGTGAATTACACAGGTACATGGTCTATCCTGCTTACATGTTCCAGCGTGCTTGAAAGTATACAAATTCTGTGATGCATTCTATGTGTCTGTTATAATGTTGGTTGATGGTATTGTTGAAGTCTTCTGTATCCTTGCTGATTGTGGTAGTTTGAATGAGAAATGAATGTGCCCCATAGGTTTGTGTATCTGAATAATTGGTCTCTAGTTGGTGGCACCGTTTGGGGAAGTTATGGAATCTTTAGGAGATGTAGTTTTGCTGGAGGATGTGTGTCATTGGGAGTGAGCTTTGAGGGTTTATAGCCTCACTCTACTTCCTGTTCATTCTCTCTGCTTCCTCCATGAAGATGTAAATGCAATCGCCTAGCCTCCTGCTCCCATGCCATGCCTTCCCTGATATGATGGACTATCCCTCTAGAACTGTAAGTTAAAATAATACTTTATACCTCAATTTGCTTTCCATCATGGTCTTTTAACACAGAGATAGAAAAGTAACTGCTAACATTTGTGTTCCTTCTATGTTTTACAAATTGATGAGAATGAAAAAGTCTCTGTCTCCAATTAAGGCTTCATTGAGTTTTCCCTTCAATTCTATACATTTTGTTACACATAATTTGTATCTCTTAATTGGTGCACACATGCTGTACTTCTTGGTGTATCAACTATTTTATCATTATGTAATGTTACTTTGAGTATCTAGAAATTTTCTTTGCTCTCAAGTTTGTTATACAATAGAATGCAGCCTCTTCCTCTTACCTCTGATTTATATGCAAGGAACAGTCATTTCTTATTCTTTTTCATTCACCTTGCCTTGCTCAGTACATTTGAAGCAAATTTCTTATAGGCAGCTTATTGTTTGGGTCATAATTTTCAATTCACTTTACCAATACTAGTATTTTAATTAGAATGTCACACAATTTATATTCTCTATATTACACTAATTGATTTGTAGTACTTACATCTTCCATGTTTTGGTTTTATCTTTTCTATTTTAGCTTTCTTTTTTTTCTACTTCACTGAGGATTACTTGAATGACCTTAACATGCTCATTTTTATTTACACTGGTTATGAAAATGCATCTTTTTGATTCTCCCAGTAGTTGCTGAGGCTATTATCTTATATTATAGTTACAATATAATTATATATTCTTTGTTATAGTCTGATATCATAATTTCATCAAGTCCACCAAAATAGAGAATCTTTGCTTCCCTTTATATTCTAAATGTTTATACGCTAAATGTCTCTTCTGTGTATATTTATAACCTTAGAAGACACTGTTATGTTTTTTCCATCTATCAAACACAACAGACAACTCAAGAGAAGGAAAGTCTATTGTATCTGCCTATATTATTTTCGCTTCTAGATTTTTATCTTCTTGGTAAAATCTATTCCAGCTTCATCTTCTGTCATTTTCACTCATGTAGAAGTTTTCCATTATCCATCCATTTACTGTAGCTCTGCTGGAAACATACTCTTGTGTTTTCCCTTCATTTTAACATGTCTTGTTTCCTTTGGTAGATCTGAAGGATATACTCACTGGTGTAAGAGTCAAAGTCCTTTCTTTTGAAAGATGCCGAGTCTTCTAATATTACTGGGTCCTGATGAGAAACGTACTGTTATTTGAACTGCTTTTTCTTCCAGGCAAGGTCGTGCATTTTTCTGTTGCTTTTCTTAGAACTGCTATGGTGGATCATGGTGTAGATAATTTTGGGTTTATTTGATTTGGAGTTCACATCTTGAATTACAAAAGTAACCATTCTACCAAACTTGGGAAATTTGTAACCATTGTATCTTAGATTTTTTTTCTTTCAGATTCCACTCCTTCTAAGACTCTAAATATCAGGACATTGGTTTTTTTTGTTATGGCTTCACAGGTCCCAGAATCTCTGTGCATGTTTTATCAGTATGCACCCTCTTTTCAGGCTGAATGTTTTCTGTTCTATCTGCTTGATCAGCAGTTCTTTTTCCATCCTCTCCAACTTGCCGTTGAGGCCATTCCCTGTATTAAACATTTGACTGTGGTTAATTTTCAGTTCTAATACACCCACTTTATTCTTTAAGTCTTCTACTCCTTTGCCTCGACTTTCTATTTCCTTTTTTAAAATTCATGTGTGTATATTTTGTCCCTATAATATCCATATGCTGGCTGCTTTAAAAATATTGCTCATAATTCTGAGTATCTGATCTGGTGTTGGTTCCTGCTTTCTATGCCTTTTCAATTATTGTGGGGTATCCAACAGAGAATACTGCTTGGGCATGAGTTTAAGACAATAGAAAGCCTTTATTAGCCAGCTGATAACTCCACTGAGTGTTTGGGATCCCAGGGTAACCCCCAGCCTTTTTCAGGGTCAGGGTGATATTTTAAGCACAAAAGCCATGTCCTGGGTTGACATACTTCAGATAACAAGAACTGTTAGCTAGAAGCAGAACTACAGAAGACAAAAAGCAAGGTTAGTACATTTAGAGATGTTCCCATAACTTCAGACTTTGATGGATTAGGTCTTGGTTTTCATTTTTGGTAAGTGGTTCTGTCTGCATGCTGAGTTTTACAGCCTGAATGGCACTTCCACCATGGAGTCAGGTGTGCTAATATCTGGGGTCCTGTTACATAATCACTCTGAGCTCTTCGTGTAGGAAGATTTTTTTTCATTGAAAACTGTTATTTGTATATCCTGTTGTTGGCTTCTATGTTGTCCTATAGTGGAAGGTATGTGTGAGCTGTCTTGTTGTCATGTGGGAAGTAAATGACCAGGCTCTCCACTGGACCATCACTGACCATTAGGGGTAAGGCTCCTCCTAGAGATGATAAGAGTGAGATTTCCCATTGCCTTGCCCACCTCCATTGGTTTTTCCTTGTGTTGTGGCCTGTCCACCCACACATCAAACCATCCATCCATCCATCCATCCATCCATCCATCCATCCATCCATCCATTCATCCATCCATGCTGTTTCTCACAGGACTCCATTGGGCCATGGGATGGCCTCCCTGCAGGCGGCAGTAAACTTCTGACTATCCCTGGACCTCCTTTAACATCATACATTTGAGAGTGCTGGGTAGAAGCCTGGGCTCCCCTTGCATTTTCACTGAATCTGATGTGGGTCACTTATCATCCATCAATGATAAGCATCCTGGAAACTTTTCAGGCCTTCTTGGGTCCTATCCTGATAGGGTTTAGGGCATCTCAGTTTTCCCAGCAAGGGTAGTATTATAGGCTCCCTATTTAGTGTTTGCCTGGTGGTGGTGGTAGGAGCCACAGTTTATTCACTGGTATTTGACTGGAAAAGAGTTGTTATTAAGATCTTTGCTTTCTTCGTTACTTCTCTCATTGCTGTGCCAACATACCCAACAAAAGCCACAAGGAGAGAAGGCTTACTTTGGATCTATAGTTCAAGGCTGTACTTTATCCTGGCAGAGAAGCTCGAAGCAGCTGGCCATATCACAGTCCCAGTCAGACAGAAGAGCAGTGAAGGCTAGCTTTCTCCTTTTCATACAGACTAGGACCCCAGGCCCAGGGAGCGGTACCTCCTCATAGTGTGAGTCTCCCAACCTGAGTAAACCTAACAACACAATCCTCATGCGGGCTCTTGGAAGCTCACCTTCTAGGTAGTTTCAGACAGACTCAGGTAAATGGAAAACACTCTTACACCTAGCCTGCAGTTTTGCTAGGGAGAAGCTTTTAAGGGGGATGTTTTTTCTTTACTCTTCTTGGGGTTTCTCGGTTTCTGTCTTCTGAGGTACCCATTTAGGGATATATGAGGCCAGAATAAACCCTAGAGAAATCATCACTATGTTGTTCCTTGATGGAAGACAACTCAACCTGGTTTTGGCTTTCTCATCACCTTCTAGAGTTATCACATTCTATGCATGCACACACACACAGACAGACAGACAGACAGACACACACACAGTAGTGGGTATAAGATAAAGTATATCTCTCCTCTGTATTTCTGAAAGTCCAAGCGATTTTGCTGAAGGTTTGTGAAGACCACTTCAGAATCGAGGACAGAGACTGAGGAACCCATGTAGGGTGGGTGGTCCCCTTGCCTGTCGACCAGGAGGGCATCAGGGCTGTGACTGTTAGTCAAGTCAGCTGGGGTGGTTGAAGCAGAGCCTTGGAGAGGGAGTTTGCCGGGCGGGGCTTCTAGGTGATGGTTTAGTACACACACTCTCACAGTTTCTAAGAACGATTTCCTAGTTCTGGTTCATCTGTGAAGCAAAGACGCTAAGAATTTATTTCTATAATATCTGGGTAGTTTGAACACCATATGAATGAACAAATTAAATATGAACAGAGGTAGGAAAATAGAATAAATGCTTCTCAGAGGTTTATGACAAACTTTTAAATTATAAATAATGGAGAGCAATAACGTTTCATAATAAGTGAGGAGAGGAGAGAAATATCATTTCACATGAATTTATAAAGAGGATAACTGGAAACATTTAAATTCCATATGCATTACTTACATGGTAATTTGAGGTGCGATTTATTAATTGCAGCCAACTCAGTCATAAGATGTTCATTACATATTCCTGACAAACTTTCAGCTGTCATTTTCTTGTCAAGAAGCCTGACATTCCCCACAGTGTTTGCTGTACCTTTTCATGGTATTTAAAAAAAATCAGATTCCTGCAAACATAATTGGGTTAGAGGTGTTCTGCCTCTGATGAAAACCTCTCAAATTGGGCAGAGGCTATTTTGTGTAACCTCTTTGCCTTTCTAGTTACCCTGACAGTTTGTTTTTTATACCCTGGCCCCCACTAGTTTCTCTGAAACTGCCTCTGGCATTTCCTCACTCAGTAACAATATATTCAGGGTCTCCCATTATCCAGACTCTGGGTACTGGGTAGACAGATGTGAGGAGCATGCGGTTAAGTATCTTCTATGCAGTTTCCATCTGGAAAGACAGATCACAAACAAATATGTTAAGTAACAGCCAAGATGTGGCCAGCTGACCAAATGATGCTGAGTTCTTAGTGAGGCAATGGCAGAGAGGACGAGGCTAGAGAGTGATGAGTGCTGAGATATAGGGAGAACGTAGGATGGTGAGAAAGGCCTTTCTGAGCAGTTAATATTACAAGTATCTCCAGTGGCAAGGAGTCCCTGAGAGCCGGAGCAAGGCTTTTCCAGGCAGAGTAAAAATGAAATACAAAGGTGATTATGGTAAAGTCTGGATATTTAAGGGACAGCAGACAGCCTAGGTAGCTTAGAGTAGGTGAAGGTGCGTGGTGGATGAGGTTGGGGCGCCCACAGATTACAGAAGGTGGTGCAGCTTTGGTAAGCAGCTTGGGGATTCAGCAGAGTACTTTGACCCCTGCCTGGAAAACTCACCAGAGAAGCAAAAGTACTAGGAAGAATGCCAGTGGACTGGAATTATCTGAGGTAGGAAGACTCATCCTGAATATGTGAACAATGTCGTTCCGTGGGCTGAGGTCCTGGGCTGAATAAAACCGAGAAAGTGAGGGGAGCATCAGCCTTTATCTTGCTCTGCGCACTGAGCGCAGGCGCAGTGTGGTTGGTTGTCTGCCTCACTCGCCCTCCACCATGCCTTCCCTGCCATGGTGGATGGCATCCTCAAACTGTGGATGGAAATAAATTCTTTTCTGAAGTTGATTTTGTTGCCACTTTGCTGTAGCAGCTAGACCAGTGATCAATGCAGAGTTGAACAGACCTGGGGCCAATTCTTACTTCTTCTGCTTTTTTCCAGATAGGAAAAAAAAAAGAAATCACTTGCCCTTGTGAGTCATTCAGCTTTAGTCTAGGGATAATTAAGAAATTAGGATTGCTTTCCTTATAGAGTTATTATGAGAATCAAAGTCACATAAAGACATTCTTCCTAGTTCCAAAATTGTGGGGAAGGGCATGATGTACTTTGGGGACATCTTCAAAACACAGTGCTTAAAATGGGAAAAAGTGAGATACAACTCACTGTATGTTTTAGTTTTTTTTTTTTCCTGTAGTATAAGAAAGTGCCGTAGGGTTGGAGGCTTAACCCACTGACGGTGAGGTATATTCTGAGTATAGACCCCAGTGAGGCTCAGGGGTGGAGTGGGAATACCTCAGTTCAGCTTTCTGTCACTGTCACAAAATACCTGAGACACATAGCTAATTGAGAAGGAAAGTTTAGGTTGGCTTGGTTTCTGTCATTCTGGCCTGTGGTTGCTTGTGCCTGTGGCAGTATGGTGGCTCACCGTGGGGGTAATGGGTGTAGATGACCTGCTCTCCAAAGCTGACCAGAAGGAAAAGAGAAACAGGCAGGGGCTCCATATCCCCTCCAAAGAACCCCCCCCCCCATTACACAGCTTTATTCCACTAGGCACCTTGGAAGGTTCTGTCACCATGCGGAAGTGTCACAGGGTGACTATTTAACAGGGGTGTGGGGACGCTCCAGATTCTACCTATAGCAGTGAGAAAGTGGTGTTGATGATGCATCCAGAGGTCCCCCCCCCACATAATATTTTTATTAGTTATTTAGGAACTTCATACACACGCATTTCTCATTCCTCCAAGGTCTACCCTCCCACCCCTGTGCCCTTCCCCAGAAAAGAAAAAAAAAATACACCACCTCCAACTTGCCTTGCCCATACACTCACTGGAGCATGGTCAAACTCCCAGTGAGCATTTTATTGGAACAATTAGAATTTCTATTTATTGCTATTTATTGAGTTGTTAAAGATTAATTTTTTTTTAGGAAATCAAGTACTAAATTTCATTTTGGTCATGTTAAAGTGGACAAGTTTCTAAGACATTCAAATGGAGATATTAAGTGGTTGGATGTGTAGGCTTGCAACTGGGGCTGGAGAACAAATTCTGAAGGTCCTCAGCATCCAAAGCAGAGAGATTAGAAGAAGTTGTCCAAGGAATAGGAAGGGGTGGTGAGAAGATGACGGAGCCCTGGGATGCGCTGGTGTGTAAAGTGGTAAAGATGAAGGCCGCAGGTGATGTGGACAGTGAGGTGGGACGAAACCCGGGAAAAGAAGTACTGAGAAATCCAAGAGGCCAGAGTCCTCCAAGAGGGCTGGAATGTGCCAAACGTTGCTTAGCAAGAACAGAGAAGTGAGCGAACTGGTCCTAAAATGTGTAAAACAGAGTTTATTCCATGACCTTGCTGATGGGAGGTTTTGGGAGAAGCTGGGTTGAAAGTCTAGTGGCATGGATTTAGAGAAGAATGCTGAAAAGAAACAGAGTCATCAAGGAAACAGAATTTTGCCTTGAAGAACAATGTGGAAGTCAGGCAGTAGCTGGAGGGGGATTGTGTTGGGGGACAGTGTTGCTGGTGTCTGTTAAGTGATGGGATTAATGCAGTGAGAGGGGCATGGAGATACCGAGGCAGAAGAGAGAACTAGCTATACTGATGTGTAATAGAGTAAGTTACTAATGAGGATAGAAAAAAAAAGACAGATGAAAGATTAGCATGACATAGAAAAGAATTCCATTTTAAACTGTCAGAGTTTTCAAAAATATTTTTCCCTACCATGTCTTTCAATGCATGGTTTCCACCTTATTCCAACACAGGATGTACTGGGTGAGGTGTGTGTGCATTGCGCCACCTGGTCAGCTTGAACACTGACAGTGAAGGATCTGCTCTCTCTTGAGTCTAGGGATTCTAACAGACCCGCTTTTATTGCACACCTGTAAGGCGAGCACAGAACCCACACAGGCCAAGGCGGGGGAGCCCCCCGCCCCTCACTATTGTGTCTGGCCCAGCTGTGCACGTAGAATACAAGAAGACAGATTTAGATGTCCTGCAAAATTTTAAATGTAGATGCTAAATGATAGAAGAACTCTTGTAGATGCTAAATGATAGAAGAACTCTTGTAGATGCTAAATGATAGAAGAACTCTTCTCTTTCGAATAACCTAGAAGCATCAAGTAGGAAAGAATGGGGCAAAGACACAAAGAGGAGCAAGGACAGGGGAAGACTGCAGTGTGGGGACCGAGAACATCATTCAAGTTCTGCGGCTGTTTGTTCTCCACATACTTTAAACTTGCTAATGTCTGAGCAGGTCACTTTCTTTTGCTTTGCTTCAAGTCTCTATTTATTAATTGTGCCTGGGAGGGTCCTGGCATGATTTTAATTCACACAGTTAACAAAATGACAAGAGTTAAAGGCGTTACTGCATAACACGATGTTAGTCTGGAAAAATGTTAGGTTTTCTGATGGATTTCCATTTGTATGTAGAGTAGAGGCAGGTACCCTACAAAAGGAGGTAAGGAAATACATTGGTTGCATTTTCACTCTGGATTTTTCTTTCCTCAGAATGCTGTATCTGCCCACATCTAATAAAGGACTATACAGTCATGCTGGCTGTCTGCTGGCACATATATTTTGGTCTTATTGCTTGAATGTATGTAAAATAATTGAGTCACAAGACTACATATTCAGGCTGTATCTGCTTGCTGAGTGTGATGGCATTCATCTTAGTAACCTACCCTGACATTTTCTCATGAAACTTAAGGGAAATCCTCTGCTTATGAGAACAAGAAATTCCTTATCCCCAACACTGGTCAGTACTGTTGGAATGCACACACATACACCAGCAGCAACACAAACATGCAAATGTACACCCAAGGACAAACTTCCTTCTCCCTTCTCCACAAGGGAAGAACACCATGATGACATCATTCTAAGCCCTGGCACCTTTTCCCTGGAGGAAGAGAGAAATCCACAGACTGGGTGTAGATGTTTTATTTTTCACTTACAGAATTATGAAGGCCCCAGAATTTTCTCCTAGAGGCCTTGGGGGTGGGGAGGCCTTCTATGTGTGAGGGGCTGTGGTGGCCATGTGAGGTGGCCATTCCCATCCTCTCTATGGCTGTGGGAAAGCCTTTCTTTGCTGCTGCAATGCAGAATGGAATCACAGAGCCCTGATTGCTTCAAAATTCTACATGAAACTGTGACAAGACAACCCACTCCAGCTTGTTAAGCTGTGTCTTAAAATCCAGCTGTCTTTTTTTCTGTAGACACGCTGGCTGACTTTCTCTGTCTGTTTTCTACTGCAATCCCCTCTTCTTGAAAACCAGTTTCTGTGGCCAGGATCTGGGACAGTTTCAATAGCATGTAACTATTTGTCTTTCTTCTCAAAATAGAAGTAGTTGTCTTTGGGATTAGATTTATTCCATGGCTGATTAAAACAGCCTCAATGAGTGCAGAGTGATCAGATGTAGTCTATGAAATGATGCTATGCCAGTTCTGGGTCTGGCCACTAGGGGGCTGCAACTCCTGCTTATTGTCTTCCTGAAGCAGTGGTTCTCAACCTTCCTAAGGCTGCAACCCTTTAATACAATTCCTTACGTTGTGGTGGCCCCAACTATAATATTATTTTCACCGCTAATTCATAACTGTAATTTTACTACTGTTATGAATCATCGTGGAAATATCTGTGTTTTTCTATGGTCTTCTGGAGGTTGCCATCCACAGGTTGAGAACAGCTACTGGTCTTTCATTATCTTGAAGTCTGGGGCCACCTTGTAGAGCCTAACCATCCTCCTGAGGGGACCCTGGAAAGAGAGGCTCTGAGACTATGTGGAGGGTCTCAACTGCACCCAGCTTTCCGTCCACCCTCACCAAAGCCACAGAGAGCTGCATGTAGACATTTTAGGACTTTCACACTGAATCAGACCAGCAGCTAATCGAGATGGAGGGACCAAGGCAGCGGAGCATGGGGCACACAAGAAAAGTCCATGAAGCTGAGAGTAGCGATACACATCTGTAATCCTAGCACTCTGGAGGTGGCACAGGGAATTACCATCAATTTCAGCCCAGACAAGGCATATATAGTGAGATCGAGAATCAATTTCTCTTTAAAGCCTGCCACCCTCATCCGCCCCCCCCAATTTTCTTATTGTTTTAAAAGATAAACCAACAGAAGAGAGTGAAAAACAATGCAAGAAGTCATTTTAAGCCTCTGTGTATTGGGCATAATTGCTCCCCAGCCGTTCGTAGATAAGTAAGTAATTCTGATGTCTTTGAAGAAACTGCTTTCCTCTTGTGACTCTGGTTTTCTGTCCAAGTAGATTTTTAGAAGGCCCCTGTGTCAGTGCCCCTGCCATCCTCTGCAGGTGCCTGACAGTAGTGCCACGCTGAAAAGGCTTTGAAGGAAGTTCAAGAGGACACTGAGATGGATTGTTGGGGGTAAGGAGTTTGAAGGGTTAAAGCCCTGGATGGGCGGACAGATAGACAACAGCACAGCACAGGGGAGCCTCTGAAGAGAGGAATCAGGGCCCACAGGGCAGACTGTCTGAAGAAAGATGGGTTGGGGGGGGGATGGGAGATAGCTGGTGGGGGAGAGGAGGCGTGTTCTGCAGCCCAAGTCTGGGTTAGGAGGCAGGGAGGAGGGTGGGGAGCAGGACGTGTGACCCTCACTTTTGCTGTAGATTTGCTTCCTGAAGTCTGATGTGGTGCCCCATACACTCTACTTTCTCCTACTGTCTTTCAGGAAGACTTGGCGCTTCCTCACACCAACAACCCTCCGCCTCCAGAATAATCCTTCATCCCATTTTTTTTTTTTTTTTGTGTGGGTATATTTTTCAGGGGAGGAAAAGCTGAATGAGAGAACATCATGCCCAGCATGGTCCCAGCTGAGCACCCTATCCTCTGTCTCTGTCATCCACCCACCCTGTCCCCAAGACCTTTCTACAATTCTTGCTTTACTCAGAGGAGCTCAGCTGTTTCCCTGAGCACAGAACCCCTGGGTCCCAGACAAATGACTTAGTCTTAGCATGTACTTTGCAGGAGAGTAGGAGAGAGTAGGATTGCTTAAGAAAGGACTGTGCAATATCGACTATAGTTTTTTTTTTTTTTTTTTTCAGGACTTCTCTTTTGACTTAGAATCAAGAGTTCAGCTTCTCTTACTCCCTTCCATCCATGTCCCCGGCTCCTTCAGGGCCAAGTGTAGCTAAGCTAAGGCAATCTCTCAAGTGATTCTTTTCTCAGCCTAGATGTTCACATGCCCTTGACCCTGAGACCTCCTAGAACAGCTTAGGCAGACCAGTATCCTTGGGTAAGCCAATACACTGGGATGCTTGAGAGATGAGAAATTCATAAATAAGTGTTGTTAGATCAGATTCCTTTGAACTTGCAAGTGAACAGTACCCTGTCTAGGCTGCCTTTCGTATTTACATCAGAGTTCAACCCAGCCTAGAGTGTTTGACTCTCTGCTATAGTCTGAATATGTCTGCTCATCTCCCAAGTTCCTATGCTGTATTTTACCCCCCAAGGTGATATTAAGAGATGGAGTTTGCTGAGTGGATACTTGGATCAGTGGTTAAGAGCACCTATTGCTCTTGCAGACTTGTGTTGGATGCCAGTTCCCACGTGGCAGTTCAAAGCCATTTGTAATTCCAGTTCTAGGAGATCTAATTCCTTCTTCTGACCTCCACAGTCATCAGGAAGGCATATGGTGGATCTGCATCTAGGCAGGCAAAACACTCATACCCTATTTATTACTCTGGCAAGCAAAACGCATGTTGAGAAGGTAGGCCCTGTGTTAGAGTTCCATCCCTGGAGGAATGGAACCAATAGAATGTATATATATATATTATAAAGAGGGATTCCCTAGACTGGCTTATATGATAGGGGTTGGAGAGTCCAACAGTGGCTATCGGCACCATAGAGAGGCTAAGAACCCAGTCGCAGCTCACAAAGCTAGATGATACCCACGCAGTACCAGTCTGGCGCTGAAAGCATTGATGATTCCTGGAGAGTTACTGCTTTCCAGTCCACATTGGAGACTGAAGCAGTGTCAACAAAGGATGGCAGCAGCAGCTGGGATAGGCACACTCACTAGCAACGCATAAAGGACAAGAGGCAAGCGAGATGAGATGCTGTCTCCTTAGACCCCTTTATATCTGGGCAACTCACTGGAAGGTGCCATCTACTCTGAGAGAGCCTTCTTCCTTTCTTATTACTTCCTGGATATGCATCGCAGACCTGCTTAGAGGCATGTCTCTTTTTTGACTCTAGATTCCATTGAGTTGAGAGTCATGACTAATGATGACAGTCCCCACCGAACAACTTCAATGCCCCACCCAGAGCCTTCTGCCAGGGAAATGACTCATCAGTTCACTGACTAGATTCTATATGGTGACTGTCGTATTATAGTCCTCAGTACAATGGAAGGAGATGTTTCCACATTCCAGTGTGCTGGACAGTTCCAGCACTGATCTAGAGTTGGTCCCACATTAATGAAATCAGAAGGTGGGCACCAATTTGGCTGCAGTTTTGCTGTTTGTCCTCAGCCATGTCACAGTGAAGTATATTATGGAGCCTCGAATCCTCTCTGACTCTAAGTAGGTCTTGAGGGCTTTTATTGCTAGAGAGTTGGCAGTCAAGGGCTGAGTCATTTCTGCAGCGTCTCTGGTTCATCTCATTTGTCTTGCCTGGTTGACTGAGAACAGCCAGTACTTCCCTCTGATTTTCTGAGTGCTTCTACTGTGCCTTTGTAAGTGTGCTCCTGTGTCCTTCCATAGTTGACAGACTCTGATCTTGTCTGCAGAGTACCTTTCTCTTCCATGACGCCTACAAGGAACTCTTGACATTGTCAAAGAACTCTTTCACATCTGTACTATTTGTCTTCTTACCAAAGACAGCTTTTTTATTTTATTTTTTGTTTTTTTTCAGAGACAGCTTTTAATTTCTAATGTCTAAATCATAACATTCTTAATAATGAGGGAAAGGTGCACATGAAGCTCAGCTTCCTTTTTTATTTTTGGCCATGTTTGTGCTGGGATAGTTTAATTAATTAGTACTTTTAGGGGTGTTGTGTCTTTCTCAGTAGCTCAGACTTTCAATCCTTCTGCCTCTGTCATCCCAGGGCTAGTGTTACAGGCATATACAACCACAAGCAGCTTTGATGTGGTTTCTGAATGCTCACATCCTTGCCAATGGTCCCTATGGTTGTGTGCTACAAGCACCATGCATTAGATACTGTTGCTGTGATAAAATACCATGAGTAAGGCAACTTATACAAGAAGGAATTGGCTGGTGGCTCCAGAAGGATAGGAGTCCATCTTGGCAGGGAGGTACAGCAGCAGATGGCAGGAGCAGGATGCTGAGAGAACAAACAGGGAATCAGGACAAGACTATAATACTCGAAGCCTGCCCCCAGGGACAAACTTCCACCAGCAAGGCTTCACTTCTCAAAGGTTCTCAAACCTCCTCAAACAGCGCCACCTATTGGAGACCAAATGTATCTCTTCCCTCCCAAGCCTGTGCAGGATGTTTCTCAAACTATCACATTCTACAATGGTTTTCTCTTTGAGAAGTTCCATCTTAGCTGGGCTAAAGTGCTGGAAATCATGATTTAACCAAGATATTTGTCAGATATTTCTTCATTTCTAAAAGAAACAGTCCGTTTCCTGTGGCTGGTGAAGTGGCTTGCATAGAGATTTATAAGGAGTCTCTAAGATGTTGCCAATATGGCAACTTACACTGTGCAGCTGACTTTTTGTATCTGGAATACTTACTCTTTATAGCATATTAGTCACAGTTTTAAGGTTGATGATTAGTCTCATAAGTTTAATCTGACTTGGAAGTGACATTCCTGGAGTTATCATGACTCCTGGGGTCAAGTTGATTTCTGGGTGTTCTAGACTTGTATGTTTGGCAGTAAAAGTGGAGACTTATTTTTGGCTTAGTGAGATCTGCCTAGATCATATCCTACTGATCCATGGCCAGATCAGTCAATCACAAGCTACTGCACAGTTCACAAATGTGTATAGTATATGCACATCATTAACTAATTCTCTGCTATTGGACACACAGTTACTTGCATTATCCTGCTGTCTATAGAGAGAATGAAGTATTTTTTTTGTCAGTTTTCTAAGTTGGTGAATTATGTTCGGATATCAAAGTACCTATGTTGTGGTTGAATCTTCTTGTTCTCAAAGCTTTAAATGTAACTTTGGGCAATAATTTTTTAGACTTGCCTCAGTTTTGCTTGGGAATGTAGGGGAAGGATTCTGTGCTCTGACCAAGTCTAGATTGTTAGAGAAATATGGAGTGTGACACAAAGCAGCTGTAAACAATAGAAAGGCCAATTTCTGGATAAGAGATGATTATGAAATTGAGGACCTTCCTGGCTGCTTTTCTGCATTAGTAGTGAGGGGCTGAAGTTTGACTTGATGACTGTCCCTTATAATAAACACTGGCATTTAAGACTATAAATAAAAATGACTTTAAGGAGAATCATGTGTGCAGGTGTTCTGTCTGCTATATGCTTGTGGACCATGTGCATGCCTGGTGACTCATAGAGGGCACTGGATCCTTGGAACTGGAGTTAGCGATGGTTGTAGGACACCGCGTGGGTGGAAAGAGAGAACCTGGATCCTTTGCAAGAGCATCCTGTGCTCTTCACTGCTGAGCAGTCTTTCCAGCCCACAAACTGACACATTTTAAAGAATTTAGATCTTATACCTAAAAAATGATCCCTCTCAAAACATTCATTCATATTAAAAAGACAATTACATGTTTGAGAGAAATTATAAATAAGCCCAAATCTTTTTTCTCATTCCTTTTACATAATTGCCTTTGGAATTTAGTTGACAGATGATAGAATGTTTTCATGACATTTATAATGAAATGCTTACTAAAATAGTGTATTTGTGACACAGTGATATAATGTATAAATTTTAAATATATAGACTAAAATATTAGGCTAGACTACATGCTAGCCTATATTATGAGTGATGCAAGAGTAGAGGCAATCTAAAACCAGTTTTACATATTCAACATCAGGATTTATGTGTTGCCAGGATCTTCCCATATTTATAAGTTGGAAGTGTTAAAAAGAAAATTTGGAACATCATTCATTTTATACTTTTATAGTTCATTGTAGATCTCTAAAAGGGATGTTGCTTTTTCTGTAACTACAAAGACATAATACTTAATAAAATGACAGATAATTATTTAATAACATCTAATTCCATTATCTCAAAGATGTGTCTTCTTTAGTTCTTTACTTTTCAAGTCAGGAACCAAGCAATTCCTTCCCCTTTGTTCTGTGATTGTGTTTCCTAAGATCCTTTTCATCTTTACTGATTCCATCCCCATTTTAGCATATTGAAGCATTTGTAGGGACATATGTATTGTGATGTGTGTGTGTGTGTGTGTGTGTGTGTGTGTGTGTGTGTGTGTGTTCTTCGTGTCCTGGAACTGAATATTAATGTGAGATAATGGATTTTATTCTCGTGCTATTGTTTTAGTCTTTAGGTTATTGAAAATTCAACCTTTCTTCTCTAAATCTCCCTCTCACTGCCTTATCAAATGGGTTGTAGATATTTGGTGCTAGAATCAATGATTTCACTTAGGAGTTTCCTAGTCATCCATTTCTAAATCTACTCTTCTTTCTGCATGGGTTAGCTGATATACTTTTATTTTAAAGATTTCTGTCTTCAGCTAGGCCTTGAGCTGCTTGGAAGGGGAGGCAGGGTGGCCATTTAAGTTTGTGCCCCTAGTCTTTAGTCAGCAACTTCCAGAGTAAGACATTTGTATTCTGTCAACTTCCAAAACTCTGTAAGGATGTCATTTCCCTGTTTTATATATTACAATTAACAATATTCGTGGATGTTAAAGTATTGCTTTAGTCAGTAATACTAACTCTATTCTGAGCTCTTCTACCCTCTTGACACAACCCATTGTCTTTGGTTAACTTCTGATTGGCGAGTATTGCCCCAGTGCATGTGGGAGATACTTGCGAGACATGTTTCAGAAAGCTTTGTTTGTCTGTGGTGGGAGGCTGGGTTTGCTGATACTCATTTTGTTTAAAGAAAGCAAGCATGCAAGCCCAGAAAATAGCTACACTGGGCAAAGAATGAAGTTTTTTTGACTAATAAATTTGTCTTTGAGGTAATTTTAAAGGACAATTTGTAGAGTTCTAGAAAATGTTTGTTTAATCTGAGGCTCATAAATTATAAATTATACTATTTTAGTAACAGTATGTAAAAATTCTATCTTGGCATCTCTTAATGCATTCCAACCATGAAGACTTTGTCTTAAATTTCTTTTCATCTTCATACACTTGCTATGGACTGAATGTTTGTGTCACCCAAGAGTTCATGTACTGAAGAGAGAGCCCCAATGTGGTAACATTTGGAGGCAGAACTTTGGGGTGTCATTAGGTCCTGAGTCCTTAAAAGTAAGAGGATAAAAGAGGGAAGTGGATCTCAACTCCACCTTGTGAAGATACAATGGGAAGACAGATTCCCACAAACCAGGACATTTTTGATGTCTCAGATTTAAACCAAACTTACTATTCAAAGAGCTTCAAAGATCTAGGCATCTATCTATGAGTACAGGAGAATGTCATTAGGAGTCATTCTTTTGCTATATATGTTTACTGAAACAGTAGTATTTCATTTTACCCTAGGTCCCTGTGCTATCTAGTCTCAGGTTCTTGGTCACCCAAGCAGCATCGAATATGGGTTCCATGTCATCCGAGTGGGCCTTAAGTGAAATCAGATATTGCTTGGTTATTTCCAGAAGTGTTCTGCCACGATTGCATTTGGCATATCTTGCAGGCAGGACACCAGTATAGATGGAAGGGATTTTTGGTGCGTTAGCACTTATGTTTCTCTTTTGGTATCATGCAGAGTACCTTCCAGTACCCAGAACAGTAACCAGTAGAGGTGAAGGTTCTAGGTAGGCACCATCTCAGCTTCTTCACAGTCAGTGAGTTGTGTAGGTGTCATCTTGAGCAACAGGGCCTTGCTTTCAGTTTGTAGCAAGCAACAGCCTGGGTTGTTTGGGGATTTCCCATGGGACCTGCTGACTAATGACTCAATTAGATATAACCCATTCCCACTACTGGAAGCCACATTTGATGACAAAAGATGTCCAGCTGGGGCTATGTCTCTCCCATTATTTGGTGATTTCATTTAGATTGCCTTCATATATGTGCATGTTTTAGGAAGCTTCTACTGTATTAACTTTCTATACTACCCCCACAATGGCTCTTAGTTTTAGCTGTCTCTTTGTGTTCCTTTCCTTATTCTCATCTTCCATTCTCCTGACTTGATTCTTCTGTTCCACCCCACTTGCATTGATCCACAGCTACCTAATGTATTTCCCCTTCCTAGGGAGATCTGTATGTCCCCCTAGTCCCTTACTCTATGTCTAACCTCTGTGTTTCTAAGGATTATAATTTGCTTATCATTAACTTAACAGCTAATATCCACAAATAAGTAAATGTGTCAAATACCATCTGTGTCATTCTGAGTCTGGGTTACCTCACTCAGGATGAGTATTTTCTAATTCCAACCATTTACTTGCAAAGTTCACAATTTCATTTTTTTAAAACAACTGAGTGATATTCTACTGTGTAAACATATCACAGCTTCTTTATTCATTCATCTGTTCAGGAACATCTAGTTTATTTCCAATTTCTGTCTCTGTCATAGGATGAAAAGACCTTTGGGTATATGCCCAAGAATGGTATATCTGAATCTTGAGGTAGATCCATTCCCATCTTCCTGAGGTACTGCCACATTGATTTCCATATTGTCTGTACAAGTTTGCAGTCTCACTAGTAAAGAATGAGTGTTCCCCGTACTCCACCTCCTCAACAGGATGAGCTGTCATTTTGTTTTATTGATATTGGCCATGCTGACTGGTGTAAAGTGAAATCTCAAAGTAGTTTTGATTTGCATTTACCCAATGAATAAGGATGTTGAATATTTCTTTAAGTGCTTCTCAGCCATTTGCATTTCCTCTGTTGAGAATTATTGGTTTAGATCTTAAAAATTCCCATTTTAAAATTGAGTTATTTGTTTTCTTGACATCCAGGGTTTTTTTTTTTTTTGAGTTCTTTATGTATTTTGGATATTAGCCCTCATCCACTGTGTAGTTGGTAAAAATCCTTTCCAATTATATAGGCTGCTGTTTTGACTGAATGATGTTGTCATTTGCCTTAGAGAACATCAATCTAAATTCTTCAAATTTCAAAACCTAATAGAAGTCTTTATTGCTGACCAGAGGCTACATGGGGAACATTTCCAAATCATGCAGCCCTGTGGGAGCCCGTTCTGGGGTTCCTCGTGGCTTCACTCAGCAGGTCCGAATAGAGGATGATCAGGACCACGGGCCTGAGTGCAGGTGTCTGAGATGGCCTGCACTTGGCTGTGCTGGGGGAGGAGGTCTTTTGCTCCACCCCTTGGCGTCTCTATAAAAACCCTGGGCCAGAGACAGTCCGGGCCCGTTGGAATAGGTTCCAGGCCCTCTCGAGGCTATCCTTTATTTTCTATCTGTTTATCTCCGCAAGATTCTCCACTATAAATCCTTCTATCTAATATTTCCTGCTGCTCGCACTCAAGAAAACTCTGGGAAGCTGTGGGGGTGGTGGGTAAACGCCCCACACAGCCCCGAGCCTTACAATTCTTTCTCTTTTTATGCACAAAAAACATATTCTGGTCGGCAAATTTCAGTTAATAAGAAGCAGAAATACAGAAGTCAAAAATCAAGGTTAGTACATTTGAGGACTTTTTACTCACAGACTTTCCCAGACACACTCTGGAACCATTGACTTAGCCGTTGTTCCCATTTTGACAGGTGGGCTAGGTAGAACTTTGTTTCTATTTATGCAGGTGCTGATGCCTCCATGATGGGTCTCAAAGTCTAAATGTTTCTTTTTCTAGTGGTGAGATCTTATGGAAATTTGCTGATCTTGCCATTGTTCTGGCCTTGTTTATGTGGCCACTTCTAGGAGGGACTGTTTCACAGCAGACTTCCTGGCTCTTTCCTGATGTTCCCTGAGACATAGATGCAAGAGCTGTGATGGAGATATATCCATTGGGGCTGGGTTCCACGTAGTCTATCAATTTCTGCATTTATGTACAATTTGTGTTGGTCTCTATTGACTGCATTTATTAAGATTTGTTGATTTGTTTTTTGATCCATAATGTGGTCTATTTTATTGAAGCTTCCATGTGCTGCTGAGTCACATGTATATTCTTTGGTGCTTGGGTGAACTGCTTTACACACATTTGTTAAGTCCACTGCTTTTTTAAAATTCAGACTATCTATCTATTTTATCTAATGGGGAAAGCTGGGTGTTGGAATCACCTAAAATTATTGGGTTTGTGTTAATCTAAGTCTTTAATTCTGTTAGAGAGCGCTGGTGAAATTGGACAAACCAGAGGTTAGTGCATGTTTTTTCTATTAATTGATCCCTTGATTAGAATGAAGTACCCTTTTTTGTCTCTTCAGATAAGTTTTAATTTTAAGTCTATTTTGTCAGATACTAGGATGGCAATGCCTGCTTGCTTTATTATCCCATTTTCTTGGAATACCTTTTCCCATCCTTTCAGAGTGGTACCTATCCTTAAAGCTAACATTTGTTTCTTATAGACAGCCAGATATAGTTTTGTTTCTTAATCCATTCAGCTAGCCCATGTCTTCTGATTGAAGAGTTGAGGCCATTAATGGTAACGAAAGATGGATGTAGAATGCTATTGCTGTCTGGGGGACCAGCCCCCAGCAGTACAGGGCTCAAGAGAACCCACAGAGTCAGCATATAGTATGGCTTTTTTGTCTGAGGGTGTTAGGGGAAAGACACACACTCTCTTGATGGTTTCCCTCAGACCTTTTCTTTATTCTTTTTTTTAAATATATATATATATATATATATATATATATATATATTATTTTACAATACCATTCAGTTCTAAATATCAGCCATGGGTTCCCCTATTCTCCCCCCTCCCACCCCCTCCCCTTTCCCCCAGCATACCCCCCCCATTCCCACCTCCTCCAGGACAAGTCCTCCCCCCGAGGACTGCGATCAACCTGGTAGACTCAGTCCAGGCAGGTCCAGTCCCTTCCTCCCAGACTGAGCCAAGTGTCCCTGCATAAGCTCCCTTTTCTTTATTCTTATTTTGTATTTTCTATTCATTATTTTTCTGGTGATTTCCTTCTCTCATTCCTGATGTTTTCCTTCAAACTCTATCTTTATTCTTGATGTTTTCCTTCTAATTACTTCTAACTCTCTCATTCTTGATGATTTCTTTCTAACTCATTTTAACCCTATCTTTATCATCACCAAGGCCAGTATCATGGGACTTCCATTGTATGTTTCCTTGAAAAAATTGGAGACTTCTGTATCTTAAGTCTTGAATGGATTTAAATCATGAATAATTTTGAATTGATTTTCATGCATAAGAAAGAGTAGTTTAGTCCCAAAAAATCTTTTAAGTACTGATAAGTACTGATTAAAACCTTGTCAATGTGCTTGGCTCACAGGTAAATCCAAAAATTAATAACATTGTGGGGGTTGCTTTTATAAGCCTATCCCTCCAAACTTTGCAGTGCCTTACAGCTTCCTTTAGGCCCCTCTATTTCTCATTTTATCCTTTGACCAGAACCATGAGGCTTTGGCATACTTCTTTGCTTGGCCTTCTGCAGCAGTAACCATATGTAGGGTTAAATGATCAGAGTTCTAATAGAGGAAAGAAAACAATAAAAGAGGCCCTCGCACTTCTAGGCATACTGTACATATAATCCAGGGGGATCAGGTTAGGCTGGGTTACAAAGGAAGAAAGAAGAAAGAATGAGAGAGAGAGAGAGAGAGAGAGAGAGAGAGAGAGAGAGAGAGAACTGTATTCTTTATCCTTATTCATCTGCCATTATTTGTTTTTCAGATTCCTTCAATAGTTTCAACATACATTCTGTCCATGTTTTATAAGTAAATTTAGTGTTTGAGACAGCAGGAAATATGTTTACTACATCTTTCCTACAATTAGAAACTTAGGCTTAAAATATAAATCACAGGCTGGCAGTTTTTTTTCCCCATGAAGAGTTAGATGGTAAATATTTTAGAATTGTGCATTATATGGTTTTTGATGAAATTACTCAACTCTGCTGTATTAGTTTGAAAGTAGGTGTTAGCAGTATATAAACAAATGAGTATTTGTTTTGGAAAACAGGTGGCTGGCCTGTGGAGAATAGTTTGCCAACCTCTGTTTAAGACAGAGAGTGCCATGCCTGCTGAGGCAAGGAGCAGGGTTGTGGAAAGACAGCAGGGCATTGACAAAGACTGCACATTTTCCGTTGCTATGGAAGTGTAGCAAGGGTGAGAACACCAGAGGATTATTACCAGTTACTTTACTGTGTTTCAGCCAAGCACAGTGATGCTCCTTCCGATTACACACTACTCAACATTTAAGCTTCAGGGGTTTGCTTTCTAAATTGGAGGCTATTGCAGTTTTACACTTCTTCTGATGATTAGAATTTTGCTTTGTTCTCATGTGGCAATACTTCTTTAACAAACTTTGTCACCTATGTCTCTGTCACTGTTGAGTTTTTGACAGGACTAGGGAGGGAAAGCTGCCCAGCTCATTATCCAGCCTGCATGCATAAACATACTTAGAAGCGTTGCTTTCTATTAAGGTGTCAGCCAAGAAGATGATGGATAAGGTGGATGCATTAATAATGGAAGGCTGACATTTCTAACCGACTCATGTGGACACAGGAGCAGAATATTTGCTATTTATCACAGGAAAGGTTGCTGCTATTAGTCCGGGGTAAACAGAAGATTCTCTTTCACATTGTCCCCCGGCCTCACAAATCAATGACGAGTCTGTCTTATCAAAGACTCTACAAATGTAGAAACAGACATGAATGGTGAATTGACCTGGGGGGACCACTCAAGGCTTAGATGCATTCTAGTAATTTCATTTCTTTGCTTCATGGAAACACAAAAAGACAATTTTTCTCAGAAGTTGCAAGAAGAATTGGATGTGTATTGCTTTGATTTCAAAAGGAATTGGTAACTTCACACTGTACCATGAAGTATGGTTACTCTTGTGCAAAGCTCTGGAGGATATGTGACCTCCTAAGATTTCATCTATGGTGGGAGCTGAAAGAGGCTGTTTCCTGGAGTTCTTATTCATATCTCCAATGGATATTCTTCAACATTGTTTTCTACAGCTGTCACTGAAAAAAATAGTGTCTCCCCATGATCTTCTCTTTGCAGGAACTAGTAGTAAGAAGGAAGAAGGAAGAAAAAGAATGAAAAACAAGAGAGGAGGAATTGAAAAGCAAAATTTATTGTAAATGAGTAGCTTATTTCTGTCACAGGTGATTTATCATTTTGTCTCTATAAGCACTCAGTGGAACATCCACGTATCACCCTGAAGAAATGGGTCCAAGCTGAATTCTTGAAGTTTGGAGCTGGTGGTCTCAAATGTTAGGTGGGAACTAAGAGGGAAGAATCACGAGACTATTAAGCTCATAGGAGAGAACTTAATTAAAGTTGGGTCTGTGTGTCTGAGTCTTGGAGATGAGGGAATCTTCTTGAGCCATAAGCACAGAACACTCACAGGCTCATATGTGTAGGTAGTGCCTGGAATAAGAATGGCTGCCATAGGTTCATGTATTTAAATGCTTGGGGGTGGCACTATTTGAAAGGATTGGGAGGTGTAGCCTTGTTGGAGGAAGTATGTCTTTAGGGATGAGCTTTGAGGTTTCAAAAGCCCAAGCCAGGCCTAGTGGCCCTCTCTCTCTGCTGCCTGTAGATCTAGATGTAGAACTCTGAGCTCCTCCAGCACCATGTCTGCCTGCATGCCACCATGCTTTCCACCATGCTGATAATGGACTAAACCTCTGAAACTATAAGCCAGTACCAATTAATTGTTTTCCTTTATAAGAGTTACCGAGGTCATGGTGTATCTTCACAGCAATAGAACACTAATTGTGGACTGGTAAAGCTTGGCCTGGCAGAGGACTGAGTTAACATGGTAGGGGTAAATCCAGGGAGAAAAATCATTGAGGCTTAACTGTAGTATGAGTTGCTAGGAAAACTTGGTGAGGTCTGACCAGTTCCATGGGGTTCTTATCCTGAGGGAGAACTCTCTGACAGACTCAGTTTTTAGGGCAAGAGTGTAAGATATCTTGTTTGGGTGAGGAGGGGTCTATTTTAAGGCTATAATGAATTTGATAATCATTGACAATTTTGATGGCTAGTCCTAGACATGTAACAGACTGGGCAGAGTCTAGTCAAAGGGCTACCTGAAATAATGGCTTTCAATATAGAACCTCAGATGTGCTGAGGTGTGCCTCAGGCTTGGGAGTAACACAAGACCTCAAGAGTGCCCTTGAGAAAAGCATTGGTCAGGTCTGTTGTGTTCTCTGAATTAATTTAGTAAGGGCCTTCATTAACATCTAACTGGCTTTCTTTACCCTACCTGATGATTGTGGATGCCATGGAGAATGTTAAGTCCTTCAGATTTGGTCCAGACTTTATAGACAAAGGACTTCCCAAAATTAGGCAATGAACTTATTGATCCTGATCAATAGTCTTTCATGTAAATGCAGAAGTGGTATACCAACCTCCTCCATTCTTTTGGTCCATTCTAAGATGAGGAGCCTTGCCAGTAAGGGACTGCTAGATTTCACTCATATGTTTTCATATATTATCTTTGCACTTTTCCTAGTTAGACTGAAAAGGCCTCAGAGGGCACAATGTCACTTCATAAATAATAGCTTGCTTTGGTTCCCCTTTCTCTCTGCAGTTAGATAACAACCCAGCTTTTATTTTGCAAAGAACCTAAGGGGTGAGTGAAGCTCTTAAAATATTTGGAGTACCTGAGAAAGAAGTTGATGTTTTTGAGAAAATTTTTACAGGAATTGCAGACATTGATCATATAGGGAGCGAGATCATGAATTTCAGGGGAAACTTGCTGAACAATAGAAGAGTTATCCTAGAGGATACCTGGATGTGGGGACCAAGGAGTGCTGAGCTTGTAGTTTGAACAGTAATGTTAGAACTGAGTTCTGGCAAAGTATCTTTTCCTGGAAGTGAGGTCATATATTTAGATAATACTAGGATTGAAGGAATAGATATGTTTTTCTAAGGCATGTACTAGAGGGGGGTGTGGAGTAACTTTGCTAGGATTCCCTGGCAATCCTAACACACAAGGAGAATCAAGAACCAAAAGGAAGCTGCTTAAGGCAGAATTTAGTGACCTCTGTAATGATTAAAAATGAATTGTAGTTTCCAAGCATCCAAAGTCACCCAGGGTTCTTCCATAGAGACTGGAAATACAAGACCTGAACAGCTTCCCAGCCTGCCCATGTAGGTGGGCAAGGTTCCCCTCCTTCATGGGATCATTCATCATCCAGGCATAGAGTCACAGGTAACTGTTGAGCCTCATGGGTAGACTGTCCCTGAGACTGTTGGGGTTGACTCTCCCATTTGAGAAAGTGAGGGACAGCTTTGCTTCCAGTGTCTCTTTTGTCTTCAAAGTCTGCACATGCCAGATGGTGGGTGCTGGGGTTAGACAGTCATGACAATGTCTTGGTCAGTTACAGATGGAGTGTACACAGGGTCTCTGTGGTTTGGGAGAGAGTGCCTTATGTGACCTTGGTCTCCTAATCTAGGATATGGAACTTTAGGGTATCATGGAGAGAGGCACCCAAGGATGCTCCGGCATGGAAATGGAACCAGTTGTGGCGGCTGCCATCTATCTGGTCTGTTGGTTTTCACAACCCCTTTCTTTTCCTGCCTTCTTTGTCTTTTAGGCCTCCTTACAGTTTTGTAAGCTTGGAAGGCTGCATCTTGTAAAGTGGGAAAGGGACTTAGGTTTCTTGGTTAGCTTTTGTTTTGACTAAAGTTTAAAGAGGTCTGCCTCATAAAATAGACTCTGAGATTGGCAACTCTTCTTTGGATCAAAGTTGGGTGGTGTATGTATGGCCTCAAGTCTGGATGTCAAAGCCCTGCAGTTTGAATGGAACTTTGGATTCTCTCTCTTATCTGGTGTAATGAACACATTTGATTACTGATGTTTTCATAACTTTTATTAACAATGCGAATATGTGATTATGGCACACTTTCTCCAAATCTGTCTCCTAATAGGCCCACCTAGGTCTTTTTAAGGAAATGTGTCTTCCCTCACATGGCTTTCAGGAATGAACCTTGTCAGGTCACTGCTTAGTCAGTGACCAAATGCAGGGCTTTTCTTTATGGGTACAGCAGGTAGTTAAAAGAATAAATATACTGCCAGGTTATATCATAGGAGGTGGTGAGACCCTACATTTTTTTTTTTTTTTAGGGAAGATAAAAGGGTATTAGCTAAAAGCTGAGTTTGGCTTCTGTCTTGAGCAGAGATTTTTCTGTTTGAGGGTGCTTTCTGGACTAGACTTGTATTGGAGACTCATTTCATTTATAATCTCTCAGTTGTGGCTGTCCCTATATATTGCTCTTACATAGTTGTATGTGTTCATTAATAAACACATTGGGTGTAATGCCTAACATATAGTAACTATATGTTTCACCTATCTAAAAAAAAGTTATGTTAAGTGCATGGGCAGCTCTCTGGGTATCCTAAGGAGAAGGGTCCCCATAGATAGGGAAAATGATTTTGTAAGTCAGCAGATAGTCAGAATTTATAAATCTGGTTTATATAATTTTCTGGGATGATGGGAGAGATGTGGAATATGATGTATAGTTTCTTCACGGATCTTGCAGAGAAAATTTTATTAAAAAATTTCACATTGAGATCCAGGATGGTGTATATTAGGGCTCTAATGAGCAATATTAAGGAGTTATATATGATCGTAGGGCCATGTTGGTGCTTTAGAGAACAAAATTGCAATATATTGTGAGTTGACATGAACTTTGACCCACATAAGGGATAGACTTTATATGGATATAAAAAAGTAGAAGTTGAAAAAATAGCATTTATGGTATTTTGCTAAGAAAAATTATTAGTTAACCATCCACTTCTAAATTGTTGAAATTGCCTTAGAAAATGATTTTTGTTGTAGAAGTATCTTTTATTATTCACAATATGAATCTTTATTATGTACCAAGTTTATGTTAATGGTGTGATTTCTGATAGAGCTTTAGATAGCTTCAGAAAGACCTTGATTAGAAGTTTGGAGCACAAAGTTCCACACTCCAACCTCCAGGAAGGTCAGGGGAGATGGGTTTTGAGTTTCAGTCAGCAATGATCAGCGATTGTAAGTAATCATGTCTATGTAGTTATACCTCCATATACCTTGGGACCAAAGCACAGGTTGGGGAAGCTTCCAAGGAGGTTAACATGCAGAAGTTATAGTGGCCATACTTGGGAAGTTGTGTCTTCTTCCACACCTTGCCTGAGGCATTAACTCTAAGTTTTCCATAACTTGTCCTTTTTAATAAGAAAGTATTATTAAGTGTGTTGTGGAATATTATTTTAACTAGGTAAGGATGTGTTACATTTGTTTATACTGTGGAATATTACTGTAGCTGGGAAAGATGTATTGCATTTGTTTCACCTTGCATGCCTAAGGCAATTTACTGGTTTAATAAAGAGCTGAATGGCCAATAGGTATGCAGGAGAGGGATAGGCAGAGCTGGCAGGAGAGAGAATAGATTGGAGAGAAAGAGAGAAGAAGAGGGAGAGAAAAGAACAGGGGAGAAAGAGAGGGACCTGTCTGGGGCCAGAAGCCAGGCAGCTGCCAGCCAGACCTGGAGACAGCAGGAAAGTGAGATATATGGGATAAAAGAAAGGCAAAAAGCCCTGAAGCAAAACACAGATAAAGAGAAACAGGTTAAGTTATAAGAGCTAGCAAGAAATGAGTCTAGGCTCAGGCCTATCATTCATAACTTGTTAGTCTCCATGTTGTGATTTGGGAGCTGGTTGGAAGTCCAAAAGCAGAAGCCTAGTACATAAGCAAGTCAACTGCCTGAGTCCTGTGGACTACTGCTCTCCTCAGTGATGAGAAGATGTCACTTTTGTAGCTTGCTAAGCAACCTTTGAGTAGACTGGCCACCCTTGGCAAGTGATGTTTGAAGTGATGGAATTCTTGAGTGGCAGAACCCTTATCCTGTGTACTTGCAAACTCCAGGAGCTGATGTCAGAGTTTCAGTGTGAATTTTCAATACTCAGTTAGTGGCAGTCAGAAGAGAAATGCTTACTGAGGGGACAGGAGATATACCTGTGGTCAAGGGAGTTGACTCTCTCTGACCAAGACACAGGCCCCTGACAGTCTCTCAGAGCTCTGACTGTTCAAAGACTGTGTTCAATTATTATAAGTATTAAAAGTAAGGGAATAATTATGATTAGACATTATTATAAGAGTTGAGGATCCCAGAATGAGCCAGCAATGGTTTTTGGGCTCAGTTTTACACATTTATGCCAATTATCCATTTTTCATTCATTTTGTAAAATATATTGGTTTTTAAAAATAGAGCAATGCTAGAGAGAGCTCTAGCTTTTACTACCTATCATCCAGCAAACTAGAAGAGACACCAAACTAAGAGTGAAGCAGATGAAGAGCTGGTGAGAACTAAGAATCTTTAAATTGAAAAGTGACAGAAGCTGTTAGGAACTTGCAAGAGGGAGATCACATTGTAGAGTCAAAGAGACTTTGTAACGTACAGCGACTCAATGCCCTGTGTTCTGTGATGTATTTCCCTTCATGGATGGTTTAAATAATCCTTCTGAAAGAGACAGAGCAGGAGAGAGGTAGGGCCTGTGAAAGTCATGACAGAGGTATCTGATGCCCTGAGCTAGGCCAGAGTTAACAGTCCCTCTTGGGGTACATTGTGAAGTACTGATGCCCAACAGTTAGAAACATTTTTTTTTGTGCTGGACAGTCATGGTGTATAGTCTACTTTAAAATGTGCAGAATGTCACTAAGATAGAGTTTAATTTCTGAGATATTACAAAGCACTGTCCATTTTAGGAATGAGCTTTTCTTCAGGACCATTCTTATTTTTATTGAAAAAAAGTTTCACAAAATATATTTTGATCATTTTCCCCTCCCCAACTCCTTTCAGATCCTTCCCTACCCACCCAAATTTATGTTTCCTTTCTTGCTCTCAAAAACAAAACAAAAATATCTTGCAAAAAACCAAGAAGCAAAGAAGGAAACACCCCCCACAAACAAGAAATACACACAACGAATAACCCAGAAACACAAAATGAAAACCAAAACAAACAAGCAAAAGACCAATAAGAAAAAAAAAGCCCAAACAAGCAAACCAAAGAAAAGAGTGATGCAAACCCCACTGAGCTCGTTTTTTTTTTTTTTTTTTTTTTTTTTTTTTTTTTTTTTTTGCATTGGACAACTACTCCTAGGCATAGAACCAGCCCTCAAGTGTGGCTGATACACTCAGTGAGAGTCAGAGAAAACTGATCTTTTGTTTGCCAGCAGGTTACAGTTGCAGATATCTTCTTGGTGGAAGAGCCAGTGTCCATTTCCCCCTCTGAGCACTGAGCCCTCCATCTGGCTTGAACATGTGCAGGTCTTGAGTGTTTTTACACAGTTTCTGTGAGTTTATAAATGAATCAGACCTGTTGCTTCTGGTAAACACTGTTTCCTTGAAAATATCTATGACCTCTGATTCTTAAAATCTTTCTATCCCCTCATTGCATAGACCCCTGGTCCCTTAGGGGAGGGGTTTGATGAAGACATCCCATTTAGGACTGAATGCTTCACTGTCTTATTTATTATTATTATTATTATTATTATTATTATTATTATTATTGCCAAATGCCGTTTATTGAAGGAGGGAGGAGGTCTTAAATACAGGCTTACAGCACAAAGGGAGAACCCCAGAGGGCAGAAGTTCGCTACTGATGTTTTACAATCTTGCATCTAAGCTGTTAACACCCATTATGCAGGATACACAGACAAGGAACTTCCCTTAAGTATTCAGGAGGGTGGAACCCAGCAGGGAATTAGCATAGGGAGGATATCAAGGTCAAGGTCAGCAAGCAAGGCAACAGTTACCCAAAACGGGGGCCAGGACCCTACAGGTTCCCCTTTTACTAGAAAATGAGCTTCTGACTTAGGTTACGTGGGATGTCAGGTAATTGCTTTTTCAGGTATGTTTGAGAATGTGTCACCCAGACACCTTAGACAATAATGATAACCCTGAAGGTCACTGACCTCCATTTGTTAACAGTAGCATGCCAGTTTCACTGTCTTTCATGCTCTGCACATTGTCCAGTTGTGGGTCTCTATGTTAATTTCCATTTACTAGCTGCTAGAAGCTTCTCTAAGTGGATTGAGTGAAGCACTGATCTGCGGGCATAGCTATATATTATTAGGAATTATTTTATTGCTATATTCTTTTAGTATAGTAATACTACTAGGTTTTCCCCTAAGCCCATGACCTATATAGTCTCAGGTTCTTGGCTATTTTTAGCAGTGTTAGGTATGAATTACATCTCATGGAGGGGGGCCTTAAATTCAATAAAAGAGTATTTGGGTACTCCCATAACATTTTTGCCATTATTACACCAGTATATCTTGCAGGTTGTATGTCTTAGGATCTACATCTGGGCGATAGCGATAGTGTTACCTTTATCATAAAGCTTGCTATCAAGTTGTGAAGAGCAACCAATAGCCTTGGAAATAGGCTTGGCAATAGCCTGGGATGTTTGGAGACTTTCTTGGCACCCTTTTGACCAATGACTCAACAGGATACACCCATTCCTGGCATTGGAAGTTTTACTTGGCAGCATACGAAGTCTAGTTGGGGCATTGTCTCCCCTATTATTTGGTGACCTTCATTTGCACATGTATGCATGCACACACACACACACACACGCACGCACGCACGCACGCACGCACGCACGCATGCACGCTGACTTTTAATGTTAGTTGTCTCTCCCCATATTCACAATCTTACCCTTTTCTCCCATCTCCCTCCTATTTAATCCTCCTATTCTAGTTTTCCCTTTACCTCTCCATAACACTACATTCTATTTCCTCTTTTCTTTGGGAGATTCTCTTCTCCCCTCTGGTCCCTTCCTAGATACCTAACCTCCATGGTTATTCAGATTGTAGCACATAGTTTGAAAACTTAAAAGCTGACATAAACATATAAGAGAAAGCATAATTTATCTTTTTGTTTTTGAGTTACCTCACTCAGGATGGTTTTTTCCTAGATCCACCAATTTACCTGCAAATTTCATTTTTTCCCTAACAGCTGAATAATATTCTATTGCATCCATTCATTAGAAAACAACTAGACTGTTTCCAATTTCTGGCTATTATGAATAGAGCAGCAATGAATATGGATGAGCAAGTACCTCCATATCAGAGTCCTTTGAGTATATGCATAAGAGAGGTATAGCTGGATATAGTGAGTCCAAGCTTCATGAAGGGCCATTACACTGATTTTCATAGTAGCTGTATAAGTTTACATTTCTACAAGCAATGAATGAGTGTTCTCCCTACCCTATATGATTTTTCAGCATAAACTGCCATTTGTTTTATTGATCTTGGATATTCTGACTGGTATAAGATGAAATTCCAAAGTAGTTTTGATGTGCGTTTCTCCGATGATTAGGGATGTTGAAGATTTCTTTAAGCATTTCTCAACCATTTGAATTTTTTTCTTTTGAGAACTCTCTGCTTAGGTTTGCACCATAATTTTAAATTGGGTTGTTGGTTTTCTGGAAGTACAGCTTTTTTTGGTTCTTTATATATTTTAGATATTAACTCTTTATTGGATTTGTAATTGGTAAAGACCTTTTCAGTTTATAGTCTGCTGCTTTATCCAAATGATGGTGACCTTTGCAATACAGAGAATTTTCAGCATCATGAAGTTCCGTTTATTAATTGTTGATCTTAATGCCTTTGCTTTTAGTGTCCTATTCAGGAATTATTTTCTAGAACAATGAATTCAAGTCCATTCCCCATTTTCTCATATCAGATTCAGAGTATCTAGTCTTATGTTGAGGTCCTTGACTCATGTGGAAGTGAGTTTCTGTGGGGTGGTAAATATTTTTTTATTTTCCTTTACATGTAACCATCCAGTATGACCTGCACCATTTGTTGAAGATGCTTTCTTTTCTACAGTATGTATTTTTGACTTCTTTGTCCAAAATCAGGTGTCCATAGGTGTGTGGACTTATGTCTGAGTATTCAGTTCTATACCATTGATCAGTGTGTCTGTTTTTATGCTAATACCATGCTGTTTTTTATTATTATAACTCTGTGTACATTTTGAGATCAGGAGTAGTGATAGATACTTCCAGAAGTTCTTTTACTATTTAAGACCATTTTAGCTATCCTGAGTGTTTAGTGTTTTCATGTGAAGTTGAATATTGTTTTTTTCTGTTTCTGTGAAGAAAAATTGTGTTGGAATTTTGATGGGATATGCATTGAATAAGCTTTTAGCAGAGTGGGCATTTTTATTATATTAACCCTACTGATCCATGAACATGGGAGATCTTTCCATTTGTTAGTGTTGTCTTCAATTCTTTCTTCAGTGTTTTAAAGTTTTTATTATACAAGTCTTTTACTTGCCTGTTTAGAGTTATTCCAGTATATATACATATATATGTATGTATGTATGTATATGTATGTATGTATTTATACCCAATAATACATATGATTTCACTTATATATATATCTATACTCACGTATATATATGCTATTCTGAAAGGTATTGTTGCCTTGGTTTCTTTCTCAATATCTTTGCTATTTGTATGTAGGAAGACTACTGATTTTGCATGCTAATTTTGTCTTCTGCTATTTCGTTTAAAGGGTTTATTTGCTGTAGAAGTTTCTAGGTCTTAGGATCATTTGTGTATGAAATCATATAATCTGCAAATAAGGATACTTGGATTTCGTTCTTTCCCATTTGTATCCTCTTGATCTCTTTCAGTTGTCTCATTGCTCAAAGTAAGACTACTATTACTACATTGAATAGGTATATAGAGAGTGCACATCCTTGGCTTGTTCCAGATTTTAGTAGAAATGCTTTGAGTTTCTCTCCATTTAGGTTGATGTTGGCTGTATGCTTGCTGTATATTATTTTTGTTATGTTGAGGTCTTTTTCTTGTATCACTAGTCCCTCCAGTACTTTTATCATAAAGATACATTGGATTTTGTCAAAGACCTTTCCTGCATCCAAGGAGATGATCACATGACTTTTGTCTTTCAGCCTGTTTATGTTGTGGATTATGTTTATTGATTTCTGCATGTTGAACCATCCCTGTATCTCTGGGATGAAGCTACTTGATCATTGTGGGTAATCTTTTTTTATGTGTTCTTGATTTTGCTTGGCAAGTATTTTAATGAAAAATTTTGCGTCTATGTTCATAAGGAAAATTGGTCTATAGTTTTGTTGCTGTTGAATCTTTGTGTTGTTTTGGTATCAAGTTAATGGTGACTTTGTAAAATGATTAGAAAATGTTCCTTCAGTTTTTCTTTTGTAGAATAATTTGAGAAGAATTAGAGTTAATTTTTTCTTGAAGGTCTGGAGTCTAGAATTCCAAGTTGAATCCATGTGGCCCTGGGTATTTTTGGTTGGCAGAATTATAATTACTGCTCCTATTTCATAGGAGTTATGTGTCTGTTTAAACTGTTTATCTGATCTATCTCACTAGGAGTTATTTGTCTGTTTAAGTTGTTTATCCAATCTTGATTTAACTTTTGTAGATCACATATATTTAGAGCTCTACTCATTTCTTTTAGGTTTTCCAGTTTGGTGGGACACAGATTTTTTAAAATATGTCCTTATAATCCTCTGAGTTTCTTTAGATTCTTTTGAATTGTATCCCTTTCCTCTATAATGTTAGTAATTTGGGCCTTTTCTCTTTTTTTTGTTACTTTGGCTAAGGATTTATCAATCCTTATTGGTTTTCTGAAAGAATCAACTCTTCATTTCATTGGCGCTTTATATTTTTTTGTTTCTATTTTATTGATTTCAGCCCCAAGTTTGCTTATTTCTTGCCATTGATTCCTTGTGGGTGTTATTTCTTCTTCTTGTTTTAGAGCTTTCAGGTGTGTTGTTAAGTTACTAATATGAGATTGCTCCAGTTTTTTTGTTATAGGTACTTAGATCTAAGAACCTGCCTCTTAGAACTGTCTCCATTTTGTTCCAAAAGTTTCAGTATGTCGTGTTTTCACTTTTATTCAATTATATCCTGGATGTTTTGTGCCAGGATTTGTTTAGAATTAATATTTTCTTTGACTGAGATATCTATTTCTTTTACCTTGTCTTCAAGACTTGAAATTCTCTCATTCACGTCTAGTAATATGTTGGTAAGGCAATTCTCTGATTTTTTTTTTTTTTGAGACAGGGTTTCCCTGTGTAGCTTTGTGCCTTTCCTGGATCTCGCTCTGTAGACCAGGCTGGCCTTTAACTCACAAAGATCCGCCTGCCTCTGCCTCCTGAGTGCTGGGATTAAAGGCATGTGCTACCACTGCCCAGCTAAAAATACATATTTTTATGTCCTAAGTTTTCCATTTCTGTTTTCATTTCAGTTGGTTTTTCATTAGTTATTCTCTTTACTTTTATGTATTGAAACCATCTGGATCACTTGGGAAGGGGAAACATGATATCCCCATGAGTAAACTGAGGATGAGGGAGCACAATCTAGGGGAGGACATGGGAGATGAGAATGGGAGGAAACAGGATTGTGGAGCTGGGGGAGGGATGGAGTGGGAGAGCAAAGCAAGAGATATCTTGATAGAGGGAGCCATTATGGGGTTAGGGAGAAACCTAGTGCAGACGAAATTCTAAACAGTCTTTTTTTTTTTTTTTTTTTTTTGGTTTTTCAAGACAGGGTTTCTCTGTGTAGCTTTGCGCCTTTCCTGGGACTCACTTGGTAGCCCAGGCTGGCCTCGAACTCACAGAGATCCGCCTGGCTCTGCCTCCTGAATGCTGGGATTAAAGGCGTGCGCCACCACCGCCCGGCATAAACAGTCTTATTAAATAAGAAACACAGAGCCAAATGCAGAGTTAAAAGCCCAAGAGATCAGAGCAAATAGCCTTTCGCTTACCAGTCGCTGCCATCCTTCCCCTAAGAGAGAGAGACCTTCTCCTGTGTGACCTGTCTTTTTACTGCCTTTCTCTTCTACCTTCTCATTGGCTCTAAACCCAACCACATGATTTCCTTGTCACTACCTGTCTATACAGACCTCCAGGTCTCTATGGTTCGTAGTGGGATGAAAGGTTAAGGTCACTTGGCTGTGTCCTCGACTATGCAGAGAGTCTGCCTGCCATGTGATCAGGTTAAGGGTGTGTGCCACCACCACCAGACTTCTGCTAAATGGCTTGCTTTTAGCTTTAGTCCCCAGGCAACTTTATTTATTAACATTCAAATAAAATCACATTTCAGCACAAATAAAATATCACCATAATCTGGTGCTAGGGAATTTCCCAGGAATCTAAAAGGATGACCCCAGCTAAGACTAGTAGCAATAGTGGAGAGGGTGCCTGAACTGGTCTACCCTGGTAATTAGGTTGATGAATACCCTAACTGTCATCATAGAGCCTTCATCCAGTAACTGATGGAAGCAGATGCAGAGATCCACAACCAAGCACCATGCCAAGCTCCAGGAGTCCAGTCGAAGAGAGGGAAGAGGCAATATATGAGCAAGGGTGGGGGTCAAGATCCTGATGGGGAAATCTACAGAGACAACTGAACCAAGCTCATGGGAACTCACGAACTTTAGACCAACAGCTGTGGAACCTGCATGGGACCGGACTAGGCCCTCTGCGTAAGCTGGTTTTCTGGAGCCCATTCCCTATTGTGGGATGCCTTGCTCAGCCTTGACACAGGGGGAGGGGCTTGGACCTGCCTCAACTGAATCTACCAGGGGTTGCTGACTCCCATTGGGAGGCCTTACCCTTTTGGAGGAGGGGGTGGGAGGTAGGTCAGAGAGGGGAGGTTTTGTGGGGGGGGGAGGATGAGAAGGGGATCTGTGGTTGGTATGTAAAATGAGTAATTTTTTTTAATTAAAAAGAAAAGAAAAAAAAAAGAAAAACTTTCATTCCTTATTGCAATTGTTGTGTTTTTACTTTTTTCATCAAGGCATTTATTTATATCCTCTTTAAGGTTCTTGAACATATTCACAATTGTTATTTTAAGTTCTTCTCTGTGCTTCAGCTATATTGCAGTTACCAGAGCCTGTTACAGTAGACTTACTGTCTTCTGGAGGAGGCATATTGTCTTGGCTGTTCACATCGTGTTTTGTGCTGGCATCTTGGTATTTGAGGTTATGGTATTTCTTGGTGTATATATCTGATCTTAGTTTTGTTGAGTGAATATCCTATTCTTTGGTTGATGTTGACCGCTCTGTATCCTAGTCAAGTGTGGTGGCCGTGGAATCCCTGGTAGAGATTGTTCCTGCAGGTCAATGGGCTCCATAAGAAATGGAGATGGGCTAGGAGGAAAGGCTGAGAAGGGCAGAAGGAAGAGGTAGGGGGACCAGGGTCTGTACTAAAAGAGAGAGTCACCAGGGAATGGGGGACAGGGAGGATAGTAAAAATTACCTACCTGTGTCTCAGCCCAGTGTGGCCACTGAGGGTCCCTGCTAGAAATGTTTCTGAGTGTAAGTGGCTGATAGAAAGGAGTGCAGATGGACTAGGAGGGAAGGCTGAGATGGAGGGTGGAGACTGGTATCTGCACCAAGAGGTAGAATGCCCAGGGAGTAGAGGAGGCTTGGGAGGAGGAGCTCCTGCTGCAAATCTAGAGAGACTAGAATGACAGAACGGGCAAGCGGGGGTGGGGGGTGAGGGGGGGTGGAGGGTGGGGGGGGGGGGAGGACCCGGTTTTACATTTCACCCATTATTAAATTTCATCAAAGCCTTGTGAGTTTTGTTGGCTTTTTGTCTGTAATTCTTGCAATGTAGTAGTGTCTTATGAACAAGCCCGGGTCCATTAGTATTCTTAAAAAATGACGAAAACAAAAACAGCCAGTTGTGGTGTACTTCCGAAGGTATGACCACAATCATCTTGGATTCCTCATTGTTTCAAACACCTACCACTTATATCCTTGGGAAAGATGATCCTGAATTAGAAAAGAAACTGCAGATTTGATTATTTAGTAAAATTCAACTCTTAAATGATAAAAGTTTCCAAACAAACTCCAAATTAAAAACCCCAAACCCCCAACTGTCATTGGACTTGTTAGTGGACTTACTCACTCCTAAGACAGACTCATTTTGATTGACACCACACCCATTCTCGGTTTGATGCAAAATACAACTAGGCTAATTCCTTACATCTTTACCTGATAAAACTGGTTGCTCCTCTTGAATGTAGTTTTCAAGCTTCAGAATTCTGTGCTTGTGGCAATTTCTGGCTGCTTTTAAAAGAAGAAACCCTGGAATCACAGAATTATAGAATTGCATGCTTTGCATGAAAATTTAAAATGCTCTATGCAATCTTTGTATTAAACACAGGAAAAATGAAGATAAATCAAGTATTAAATATTAAAATTTGATAGCTCTTAGTGGGTATGGAAGCACAGGGTCACACAGACATTTGCTTAGTGTTCTATGACCCAGATAAACTTGTCTTTAATTACAGGTTTTTGGAATTCTAATACTGTGCCTCAAGAATAATGAGGTTCTCTTGATTTAAAATTGTATTTATCCATATTAGATTAAAACAATGACTTCTTCTCAAGCAATTAAGACATCAATGACACCAATCAGCAGAGCTTACTTTAGGGGACTGATTGTCCCATGGGGTCCTGTGGCAGGTTGTGTGTGGGAAGGAGAACATTCCTTTGAAAAGGAGCCAGTACCAGCCTTTCTAGTATCAGACTAGATGTGCTACTTCCTGCTCATTTCTGGGTTCTTATTCTGATAGAGGTTGCCCTTTCATGCCCCTTTTCTTAGCACCTCTATAACATGCTAAACTCATTTCAAAATTGTTTTCATATGTTTTTTTTCAACATGGTGATCTGGCATGCACTGTCTAACAATTTAAGCAATTTGATCATAAAGAATCTCATGGTCTCCAAGCTCCCATTTTCTAAATCAGGGAAAGTAATTCTGTTAACTGTATGATCGACTCCAAATGCCAGAATGAATGTTAAATTTGTGGCTGTGCAAACCACTCTGAAGCTAATGGGACTGTGTTGATGGAGTCTTAAAGTCTGTCAACTCATTGTCTCCCATGCTCCCCAGCTCACTTGACAAATGCTCCAAAACTGTTTTCTGGTCATCTTGACCTTGACCTTGTGATGGGGCAGATTGCTCGTTTTGTTTTCCTTTTTAGAAACAGTAACTTGATTTGAGGTTGACTTTATTTCTTATCTGTATTTTTATATGAAGTTATTCTTAATGGGGATGTGATTAGATGACTTTACTTCATACCCAAAAGCCAATTCTGCTGTTTCATACAGTATTAAAAGTGTGATGATTTACTTTTTTTAAGATTTCTACACTCTATGGTCATCCCTAATAATCCCCAATTTATGTGGACATTCTCTTTCTTTTGGTACGTGTTGTCCTTGTCCTGTCAACTTGAATTTCTTCCCTGACATTTTTGCCCGCAGGGTCAAGCTTCTTCCACGAAGGAAACAATAGAGAACAGTCTTGAGGGTCCTAGGAACACAGGTCACTCCAATCTCCTCAGCACTTGCTCCAGAGCTCTGTCCTCAGCCAAGAGTGACTATGCAAATCCTCACCCAGTGTGGGCTCCCTTGAGCACACCACTCCTGTGAGGTCTCCAGCGGGTTCATGCTGGCTCTTTCTGAAGTCTTAGAACTACTCCTCCATGTTTCTTGCTCCTTGTTTTCCCTGGCACACACTGTAGCCACTGGAGCTTTATCTACCTTCTGGGGTATGTGGAGATAACTTGTCACTGAATTTGGCTGAGGATGATGATCATTTGTTTTAGCTTCTTCTTTCAGTGGTCTGCATTTTTTTTTAATGGTAAGAATTAAGGAGATTTGAAAGTTAAGCTACCTCTGTCTTCATCTTCCCTGTGCAAAATATTATTGTGTTCAAATCTCTATCTATCTATCTATCTATCTATCTATCTATCTATCTATCTATCTATCTATCTATTGAGGCTGGGGAGATGACTCAGTGGGATGAAGGTGCTTGCCCCCCAGTGTGATGACCTGATTGCAGTTCCTGTTGCTCATGTGGTAGAAGGAGATTATAACTCCAGGAGTTATAATCGACCTCCTCACGTGCCATGGCATATACATTTAAATGCACATGTTTAATTTAAATAAATATTTAAAAATAAAAAAAATAGATATTGAAAGTAGCAGTGAGTCATCCCTGGAACTTGTTTTAGCAAACAGATGGTTTTGTAGTGATTATTTTCACAATACATGTGTACTAAGGGATTTCTTTTAGGTAGGACCGGTCTATGAGATACCTTGTCTAAGAGCACTATTTGCTGCCTTTCTTACCAGCAGACTGTCCCAACAGCTAGTAGTCTCTGTAGATTTTCAAAGAAGTAAATGTGCCAGTTTTCCACACCAGATCACACACTTTGATGCTCCACAACTACAGAAATTCTTCTTTTCAAAATCATGAACCATGTCCTAGTTCCAGATTCTTTTTACTTCTGAGATATATTTTTGATTTTTTAAAAGAAATTATTCTAACACTATTTTCAGCCTACCATCTATAAATATTCCTTAGCTGTACAAGCAATGTAGAATCCTCAAATTTTATTCTCATTTGAAAGTCTCTGCTGAACTACTGAGATCTTAATGTCAGTATAGGAGAAAACCCCAGTGGTTTGTGAAATGTATTATAGAAAAGGGAATGAAATATAGTAAACTTGAACAAGTAACTGAAAGTTCTAGTTTTGAATACATGATTTTCAAGCTCAGATGTGGTTAAAAACATCCAGCAGCATTTTTATACCTTTGACCTTCACTCATTCTTTGCTTAGCATACTCAAAGGAACCAATTTTTGTTTGATCTCCAAATTTATTTCCTACATAACAGGGCATAGATCTCAGGACAGGGGTGGATATTGGTTGTATGCCTTATGTTGGTGATAGAATCATAATTTTAAACTTAAACTTAAAATTGTGGTTTAAGCTCTTGCTAGAAACAAAAATGATTTAAAAGATGGAAGTGGCAAAGGAGCCGACTCGGTGTAGCCAAGCTGTCTCTTTTTAGCTACCAAATATTGACAAGACATTTCGAAATATATCAATGTAAAAGGCTATGAATCCACAATAGCCAATGAAATAGTGGTTAATATTGTATATGAAGGGTAGTTGTTAGAATTAGCAGACATAATAAGCTTAAGTGTACTTGGATAATAATCTTATGTGATTTTTATAATAGAATGTATCATTGCATGTGACATTTAATTGCATTTATAAGTTACAATTTTAAATAAGCCGCATACTTCTGTGTAAGCAGCAGAGGAATCTTGTGTGAAATAGGAACGCTACAGAGAGCAGAAGATACTGACAAGCATTGGCTGCCATAGGAAATAAGCTAGTAAGTTGAAAACAGACATTCAGGAAATCTGTTGGCCAAGATAGTGATCTCAAAAGGTTTGTTTCCAATGAAATAAATTAGTCTCCTAAGCAGGCTTGCTACTGATAGATATTAAAATCTGGCTAGCTCCAATAACCAAGCAAAACATTTACAAAGAAACATAGACTTTGAAATGTCAATAGACTAGAACCATATATCATAGTGACAGGACAGTAGATTAGAGATTAGAATGCCCAGTCTTCTTCAGAAAGCAGTGGGTTTGGGAGGAAAGACAGAGGGACAGGAGTGATGTGGATGCAGCCTTCATGTACAAAGTTTAAAAGAAAGAAAACCCTCGAAACCTGAAACCTAGAATGTATAAAGGGAGTCAGTCACCTTACAATTCTAAGTGTCATCTGTCTGATTTACCCCAAACAACATAATCACACCCCAGATCTCACCTTAAGGCCCTTTAGCCCAGAAATCAGAGTCTGTGGCTTTAATTTATGTGTTTGATACGATTCACAAAACCATAAGAATTCCCAAAATAGGAGCCAAGCAATGTGTCAAAATCTGGATAAAGATAAACCAAAGATCTTCACATTTTAAAATTTTCATACCGGGTCAGTCCCATGTAGGCTCCCTGGTTGTTGGTTCAGTCTCTGTGAGCTCCTATGAGCCCAGAGTAGTTGGTTCTGTGAATTTTCTTGTGGTGTCCTTGACCCTCTGGTTCCTACAATCCTACCTCCCTCTCTTCCATAGGATTTCCTGAGCTCTGCCTAATGTTTGACTGTGTCTCTACATCTGTTCCTATAAGTTGCTGGGTGAAGCCTCTCTGCTGACAGTGGGGCTAAGCATCAGTCTATGAGAATAGCAGAATAGCATTTGGAATCATGTCATTGACTTAGTTTTTTGCCAGTTGTGTTTGGTTCTCTCCTGGGTCTCTGAGGTTTCCCTCCTCTGCATGTCTGTTACAGTTGTGTGATGTGATCTTCTTGTGAGACTCCTAACAGTGAGAGCAGGGGCTGTCTCTGACTCTAATGTCTGCTTTTGGGACCCATTCCTCCTACTAGATTGCCTCATCCAGCCTTAATAGAAGAGAAGGACCCTAGTCTACTGCAACTTGATATACCTTGGCTGGCTGATACCCATGGGAGGCCTGCCTATATCTGAAGAGGAACAGTAGAGGAGGAATGAATAGGGGAATAGAGGGGAGGTGTGTGTGTGTGTGTGTGTGTGTAGGGGGGGAATGGGGAAGAGGGGAGGGAGGGAAAGCTTTGGAAAATAAGAAAATTAATAAAATAAATAGAAAAAATTGATAACTGGCTTTACATAAAAGGTATAGGCTTCACAATTATTGTACTGTAAATAGTTAGTTATAATGCTTGGCATATTCAAGTCTCAGATTACTAAATTTGTAGTTATATGTAAACTAAGAAAATTTAGTCAAATTTATATGCATGCCTAATGCTAAATAAAATTTCCTTTCAAATACATTATTAGAAATAAGAGTTTACATTAAACTAACAACCACAGAGCATGTGCATGATTTTGCACATGTATGTAGGCATGCAACCACACACACACACACAGACACACACACATGCATACACACACACACACACACACACACACACACACACACACACACACGCATACACACACACACACACACACACCACACACACACACACACACACACACTCGCGCTCCTTTCCTTAAAAACTCTTGGCCATAATCATTCTTTATTCTTTGATCAGGAGATTTAAAATTTAAAGCCATTGCACTCTCCCATATGAACTTAAATTTGCCTTTCTCTGTGTCTTTAAGAAGTGATGGAGGACTATAACTGTCTGTCACTTGCCCCATCGTGATCTGCCAACATCCACTACCAGCCTTGCTTCATGCGCTCTTGAACTGGAGACAGAGATCAAGCTGAGGGGCTTGGGTTTTGCAGAAACAGTGCTGTTTTCTGGAGCATGAGCTCTCCCGACTTCTACCTCTGTGCTTTGTCCATGGTTAAAAAAACAGCACATGCAATGATGCTGAAATACTGGGAAGGGATAGTCATTTTTCTGTTTTGCCCCTTGTGTTGGGGAACTCTCCCTCTCCCTATCACTCAAGTACTCCTTGGTGACTGTCATTACAACTCCCCATCTCTCCCCTGTTGAGGTAGCATGTGCAGTTGAATATCAAACCAGTTATCAAAAGAGAAATATAATGTCTGCAAAGGGTAAAGTTAGAGGAGAGGGTAAGCCACAAGCACACTGAATTGGAGTGTGTGCTCTGCAAACTGGAAGAGCCCTGGGCTACCCCAATACCAGCAGCATCATTTTCTCCCAGCTCCCATCAAACATTTCTCCAGGAATCACCTTCAGTCCACTTTTTGACTGTCAAGCTGTATCATGGGTCAATAATGATGGACATTGTCACCTTCCAGGACAATACCTTTTAATCATCAAGACCGAGTTTAAGGTGGGGACTGAGTGGGAATTTTCTCCAGAACCACTGTATATAAACTCTGACACAGTCTGAACCCTGGTCCTCCAGTATGACCAAGTCTGGGTAGTATATAAAGAAGAGAGATCTATTTAGCACTTGGTCTTCCAGTTAGAAGTCTGACCAGGCAGCCTTGTCTTCTGGAAAGGGCCCCCTTGCTGTTTCTCCTAGCAGATGGGAGTATATTCCCATCAAGGGATCATGTAGCCTGACAGGAAGCCAAAGAAGAGACAAGTCATTCTCTTATGTAACCACCCTTTCAGAACTAACCAGGACTCCAAAAGAACTACATTCATTTCTTTTATGGACAGTATATGTAGTCACTCTGCATTGGGCACCACCTCTTGAAAGTCTACCTCTGTCACACTGAGGAATGAGTTTCCAGCACATGATCCCCTGGGGAACCAGTTATGTCCAAACCATACCTTCCCTTAAATCAGTGATGAACTGGTGAACACTTTCACAAAAGCACACTGTACATGACTTTTTTCCAACTGAATGATCAACAAGGTTTTGTTGGCAACTCGAGATGGGCCCTAGCATTAATATTTATTCCCGGGTATTACCACATGCTACAAACCTGCTTGCTTTCCTATAAAATCAGTCATTAAATATATACCAGCACACCATTCCTCTAAACTCGAGAATTTTTCATGCAATGAAGCAATATTGTTCCCTTATATTTTGCTTTCCTATAAATAAATCATTTTTCTTTTATTTTAATGTTTCTATTACTGTATATGAATTATACATAGTAGTAGGTCTCACTGTGACATTTTCATACATGTACATGAGGTATTTTTCATCATATTCAACTCAATTTCCCTCCCTTGGTCCCTTCCACCCTTGCTAATCCCTTTCATCTTCCCACCTACACACAGTTCTCCTTTCATGAATCCTTTTTTTTTTTTGTCACCTGATGAGCTATGAGCTTCATTGGGGGTTGTTTACAGGAGCATGAGCACCTTGCCTATGGCTACACGACTGAAGAAAATGTCTGTCCCTCTCTCATTATCTGTAATCTGCATATAAATTCTCAGGGAAGGGTAGGGCCCATGAGTTTCCTTGACAGAGTGGGATGGACCCAGTCATTTGGAAAGAGTGTGTAGAAAATCACAGATGAGCCGGGCAGTGGTGGCGGCGCATGCCTTTAATCCCAGCACTCGGGAGGCAGAGGCAGGCGGATCTCTGTGAGTTCGAGGCCAGCCTGGGCTACCAAGTGAGTTCCAGGAAAGGCGCAAAGCTACTCAGAGAAGCCCTGTCTCAAAACACCCCCCCCCAAAAAAAAGAAAATCACAGATGAATTCATGAGTCCAACAGCCATACCATGTTCAGAAGTCAGCATTTCATACTCTTCCTCATTCCTCCTGCTCTTACATTCTTTCTGCCCCTTCTTATGCAGTGATCCCTGAGCCTTGAAGTGGGTGTTAAATACGTTCTGTTCCATTTATGGCTGTGTATTCAGTAGTCATTTATTATCTTCACTTTGACTAGTTATGAGTATCTGCAGTCACCACTGAGCACTGCAAAAAGAAGTTTATCTGATCAAAGCTGACAGTAGTGCTACTCTTTGGGCATACACAAAATAATTTAGAAGGCAATGTGACAAGGACCTCACACTCATTTAACAAGACAGCAATAGTAGTTTTCCCATTAAGGCCTGGTGCATGCCCAGCCAAAGGTTTCTGTACTGGTTTAGAGTAACAGACTTGAATTCCCTCCTCTGGAGTGGGCACCAAATCCAACCAGGAAGCAGTTGGTTACTCCCATAACAGACTTGACACTGCACGGGTGGGTGTATTTTGTCCGGCTCCTCAGATGGTATACACATGGTCCACAGCTGCATAAGACTAGGTGATAATTCTCTCCAGTAGTTTTTATAGCCCTTTCTGAAATGATGAGGGGCTCGCTATAGGGAGTAAGCTTCCAGTGAGCTTGACTTCTCCTTGTCCTGTAACAATGGCATTTGGCTTCTTCAGCCATAGGGTCTCATCTAGTTTCATTCAATCCAGTTTTGCTGTACAGCCAACAGCAGTGTCAAGCAATTGCTTGTATTGTTTTAGGACCTTCAGGGGCTTCTCTGATCAATAGCTTGTAGGGATGTGGCTAACTACTAGGACAGGGATTTCCACTTAACAACCTACAGCTTCAAGAAACAGCTTTATCTACCTTCAAAAAATACTTTTGTTCAAACTTAAAAAAAACCTCTATGTTTTGGTTAGCATACTCCTTCTCAGGTTCCTGTATGGCTTTTCCATGTCTCAGTAGTTTTGGTTGACCCTCTCCGACTTCCTCCTCCTCCTATCTTCCCCTCACACTCTGTCTTATCGCCTCTCTGCCTCAGTATTCCCTCTTCCACTTTTACATCACTTGGTTCTGTTACAACCCATCTACATTTTTGTTGTTTTTTGGTTCAATGCCTGAACATTCATTTCATGAATTAATATGTATTTATATATTATTCAAGGTTTTATGAGAAAAAATTTGTCAAAGTGTCTACCATCAGCCCTATTTTCTCCTTAAGCACCAGTTTATTACTAAATTTTGTTAAGATGTATTTATAAATCATCCTCATTCATTACTGAGGTAGCTTTCCATCACGATAACAAAATGCCTGGCAAAATCAGCTTGAAGGGAGGAAAGATTTAATTTGCTCGTGATTTCATGATTGGCTAGCTCATTTCTTTGGGCTTTTGGCAAGACAGATTTGTATGAGAAGCATCGATTCATAGAGGTTGGGAAGCAGAGAGGCAGTTAGGGAAAGGTTGGGGACAATATATACTCTTCCTGGGCATACATCCATGACCCTTTCCCTTCAACTCAGGGTACCTCCTACTTTCCACCGCCTTCCAATAACATTATTAAATTGTGAATGCACCAGTGGATGAGTAGATCAATAGTTACATCCATAGATTCAGTAAGGATATTTATTATTCTACCAGACCCTAAGTTACCACCTCTGAATGTTACTTTATGGAGGATCAAGGCTTCTGAATATATGGAATGCCACGGGTAATTTCAGATACTAACCATGACAACTAGAGGTATTATATATATATTTTTTCTAAAATTTGTTTTTGATAAACTTGTGTGTTTATCTGTGTTTCCACTTGCTGCCCCCTTCTCTTGAGTACATATGTGTATGATTTTAGGACATGATTGTATTTACTGCCCTTCACTAATTTTCTATCATTCTTTTAAACTTACCACTTAGAGCTCATAATTTCTTCAGTGTATCTCATATTCTTTTGAATATTCCTTATTTGTTTTATTATGATTATGTTTCATTTAATGATTTTTTTTAACTTAAAATCATAGTGGGCTAGTAATGGGTAATAAGTAGTGAACCTTAAACAGCAGTGTAAGACCCAAAGGTGGACTTTGAATGGCTTTGTTGTTTACAACACAGCAAATAATAAGAGCCGTGGTGGTACCATTAATTTATTTCTGGTCCCCAAGCCTTAGAGGTAATTTAATGAGCCCAGTATGAACTAGATTGTGTGTCAGGAAAAGAGCAGAGGGCAAAGGGCTGAGATGTTTACATAGAAATGGGAGGTAAACCAGCTCCTCCTCCACCTCAGGAGGCAACCGTCACAATGCAATCACCCTGAGGTTGCCTTGACCTTTATTTTCCTGTGAATGGCTACGGAAATGGTTTAACAATAAGGGGAAGCCAAGCTTTGGCACAACCAACAAGGATTTCTAGGAATCCACAGGACCCATAGTGGACCCTTCTCTCAGAAGTCTGTCCATTGGCTCAGTAGTAGGGTCTTAACCTAAACCCATGTTTCATATTGCTAAATAACTCTGATGAGATAACACAGGAGTTAGGACCTACCAGTTCAATTTGCTTTGTGTAATACTTAGCCATATTACTTAATTATTAAGAATATTATTAATGATTAGGAACAATACTTAAGAATATCAATAAGATTGTGATCAGTATGATGAAGCCTATCTGCAATACCAGTTTTAGCCATGTGCATGAGTATCTATGACTGAACCTGCTGAATTAGATCTAGTGGGTCTAGTAAGGCTTAGTTGTTTAGGTTCTTTTCCTAGACTGAGGAAGATAGTTGTGACTAGTGGTATTAATGCAAATATAACACAGGGTGAGGGTAGCCATATGCATTCTTCCATATTCAACTACAAAGCAGTTTAGAGCCTGCCGACTGCCTTTTATGACTGATTCAAGGTAGTTGATGTTAGCCTGCTGATGTCTGCATTTTTTTTCTCATTGTATCTATAATGCTAAGTTTAAGAAAGGCTAATGATATATATCTCTGGACTCTGATGACAGGGAATAGTACTCACATTGATTTATAGAACTGGGAGTCAGTTTATTCCTGATGGAATGTCCTCATTACCTGGTGCCCCTATAAAAGACGTAGATCAAAGATTGATGTCAGTTCTAGGAACTGCAGTGGACAGCAAGTGGGTCAAATACCAACCTCCATCCCAGAGCCAGATGTTCTAGATTACACTGTCCTTCACATGTTAACCTATAGCCCAAATGGCAATGATGCTCCAGCTGGGTATTTCTCGATAAAGTTCACTTTAGTAATGATTATGTGGGTTTGGTTAACTCTTGTGCATAATGCCAGACAGACTCAATTGCTGTACATGGTGAAACCCACATTGCCTAGACCTCTGAAGACACATATGAGTGAGTCATTGTTATGGAAGATTGTTAGTCCCTGTGGGGCTGTCTAAGGAGGGAAGCAGAACCACACTGGGAGCTGTTGACAATATTCTCAAGCCAACAAAATGACTCAGACAGTCCTGTTGGCATCACATCTGGATGAGGCTGATAAATTCAGCAGTGAGTCACTTTCCTAGTGACTCAGGGAGGACATGCAACTGCTTTGCCAAGCTCTGGGATCAGACATAGGGGACAAGAGATGGATTTTTCTGAACATCTGGATTATTCTTGGAATCTGGAACGTTCCCCACAGCCCATGTTTCGAACACTTGGACTCCAGCTTGAAGTGCTGTTTTGAAGGCTGTGGGGCCCTTAGTAGTCCTGGTGGGAATCAAGTGGGTTGCTAAGGGTAGCCTTTGAAGGTCATACCTAAGAGCCATTAAAACCTGAAGAGTCACCTCAGTCGCTGCCTGCTGCTGTCCGATGTGCTGCAGGAGGCATGTAAAGAGAATAAGGATTAACAGTATCACCTCGCCAAACAAAGCATATGTGAGCATCCGGGAGGGATCAGATAGCCTTTTAAGGTTGTTCCAGACCATAGTTAAAAAAAAATCTGTCTCCAGTGACATTGCTGGGACCCTGGTCATACTGAGATAGGATATTTGTCCCTGGAGTAGAATAGACTAATTAAGAGGGTGAGGCAAATTGCCTGAAAGCATGGATTGCAGGCCAGTAGGGACATATCTCTTACTAATTCTATTTCTCAGGCATTGGACAAGAGAAAGAAAAAAAGGTGGGGGGTAAAGCAAAGGGCTTCCTCCACAGACCAGGCACCCTCCCATTTTTGGTGGTCAGCACCAGGTCCATAAAGGCAGGCCTAGGGAAGAGTTGGTGATAAAAATCACAGGGAAAGCAGGGGAGTTAATTGCCACTGGCAGCAGAATGGAGGCAAGGGAACCAGAGCCATAGATCCTCTGCTTTGAGGGAATAAAAGGGGCAATGGTGGTAAGTGTGTATATTACCCATCCATGACCAATTCTTTGGTGGAGGTGGGCTGGTCCATGGCAGGATGCACATCTCTTGTTAGGATACATATTGACGTAGTTGCACTCTGAGGAAAAAAACAAGTATACCCTCTCCCATGGGTTAGCATGGTGGTGATAGTGGTGGTGGTGGTGTGGGAGGTGGGGGGTGGTGGTGGTGGCTGCCATTGGAGGGAGATTGTCTTTCTATCTTACTACGGGTAGAGGTGTGCCTCGTCACAGGAATGCCCAGTGTTTATATGCTGAACTGAGTCCTGCCTCATCAAAGCTGAGAAAATTTATATGGAAAAGGACTTCAGTTAGGGCCAAATGGGGGTCCCTTTTGGACTCTGGTGAGATGGTCTTGGCCAACAGTTCTTTAAGAGTTTGGTTGGTTCTTTCCATGATAGCTTGTTCTTGAGGATTATAGGGGATGACAGTGATATGAGAGATCTTCCAGGATCCCAGGAAGTCATTTAACTGTTGAGAGGCATAGGCAAGGCCGTTGTCAGTCTTTATAGCTCAAGGCACCCCCATGACTAACATGGCCAAATTAAGGGCCTTAACAGCATTAACAGTCTTTTCCTCAGAAATGGCAAGGGCATATATAAAGGAGGAGCACATATTCACTATCACATGAACATATCTAAGATTGCTCAAAGGAGCATAATGCATATATATTGTCTGATGTTCTAGATAAATTAGCTATTGTCTGAGACTTTAGTCTGCCTCATTTATTGGCTCATTTATTCTCCTGGATCCCAACACCTTTAGAGTGGTGACATCAATAAACCAGTCAAAATTCTGGTCCCTCTTCTTCAGAGTGGCAACAATGAAGGAGTCATTATTCTAAAAAAACCTGTTTACAGTTTTATTCATAACATTATCTAGAACTTAATTTTCAAACCATCGTTTCCTTCCACAAGGTCCTTATCTTTAAGTTAGGGACATGCTAGATCTTAAAGATAAGGGAGCTGGAGCATTTATTCAGCTAATGGGAAATTACTTTTCTGTTATTCTCCTAGGTAGCATTTAGCACAATTTCTGAGCTCCTTGTCTGTCTCTTTGTTCACGAGATTACAGAGTTCCTGCAGATACACTTTCTAGTTACCATATAGATTGCCTTAATATATTTTTTTGAAAGAGTGGATTTTTTTTGTTGTTGTTGATCTTTGAATACTATTTTTTGAGTTTCAGATGAGATGGTGTTTGGTCCTTGATGATGGCAATTTCATTAAAAATACTATCTCTACTGTCTGAAGTTAAGAGTGTAAGACATGTTTTAACTTCCATTAGTCAGTTTTACTATGGTCATTCTTCTTAGTATAGCCATCACATGGCACTGTGAGTTTCTTCTACATGTCTTCTTTGACAATCAATTTCCTAGTTACTTTCAACTGACTCTGAAATGATTTAATTAATTCTGTCATGCTTATTGCTTTTTAAAGAGTGATTCCCAGAACTAATTGGTATATTTCAAGGAAAGAGGATGAGCCGCGGGAAGAACCCCAGCACTGAGCTGGGTGTGCACTGAGTCTTTTATGTACATTGTAACACCTGCCTGAGCAGTATCACCCTACACAATAACCCCATTTGATAGACGACTCTGGCTGAACCACATTCTGGAAAACCATATTCAGCATAAAGTTCCTCTGAACATTTACTAAGTTCAGAGAATGATTATTTCTTCTTTTGTCAAGATTGGGTACTTTTCAAGTATTTGTATTTATTTCAGAGAGAGAAAAAGAGCTTGCTTGTGAAGTTGAATTGATGGATTTTTCAGCAGTCCTAACAGTACTTTTTTCTTTTCTTTTTTTAAAACCTTTTCTTTTCTTTCTTTCTTTTTTTTTTTTTTTTTAAAGAAAACACTACTGTTTTCTGATCTTCCAAAGCCCTAATAGCTATAGGACCATAGTAAAAAAAACATATGTGCATCCTTAATGAATCAAATGTATGTAGATAATTCCTTCCTCACTCCTGACAGAAGAAAGGGAGGCTGTCCATAGGGACTAAGACTGACTTAAGTGGAGGCAAAAAGTGATATGGCAATGAGTCTTCTGTCTGTGACAGCATCCAGGGAAATACGTGACACTAACAGGCAGACAGGAAATCTAGGCAGAATGTGGACAGCTTCATTAGGTATGTCTAGCCTTTTCTGAGACTAGAATTATCAAGAGAGCACCAGTCCTAATGATACAAGTGAAATGAAATGTTCAAATGATCTGATTAATATAAATATCATCATTAATGACATCATTAGCGACAACAGAACCATTAACAATGATTCTGACCAAATGGGACTCTGTCATAGTGCCAGAACAGATCTTAGAGATCTTTAATCAGTCATTAGTTAGCCCTTTAATTCTAGGATCCTGCAGAGTTCACGGTCATCCAAGAGAGAAGTACGGATGACAGGGCCTGAGAACACCTTGGAGCAAAAAGCAGTGGGTATTTACTAGCCTGCAGGACACATACAGTGTGCTGTAATCAAGCAATGTGATCTCTTTTCTTAGAGGGAAGAAGTCCAAATAGTGATGAGGCAATGTGCTTGATAGGAGCCACTGTCATAATTCAAAGCTTGTGTCAGTTAGGAATAACTTACAGAATATAGGAAACTCTTCATGTAAGTTTTATATATTTGACAGTAGTGTATTAAGTGATTATTGAAGTTAGAATTATGATAGCTTTGTGATAACATGCATGCTTATAGTACATGGCTAAGTTGTTGTATATAAGCTATGTTCATTTATGTAATATACATTATATAAAAAGATACCACAAAGTAGAAATAGTTGTGTCAAGGTTTACTACCTCTGTTTCCTTTATTTTTTAATATTTTTAATGAGGTCATGCTAATTTCAAAACACTATAAATAGAAAAAAGAGTAAGGAAAAAAATTTAATCATATCCAAAAGTAAACTTCCCATCTTTTAAATAGATATGCTAATTTATTTATTGCAATTTTAACAATATTTGCCCTTCCTGTACCTCGAGAAAAGCACATTTGGAGTTTGGATTCTCTTCAAATAAAGCTAACAGGACTTGCCAATATTTAAGGAAATTTATGAGTTAACACAAAAAATACAGCTCTCACCTTAAAGGAAACATAAAATAGTTTATTCTGGAGCCATTTGGTGTGATCATGGACTGAGAACACATATTTAGGTACCTCAGAACTCCACGTTTCAATGTGAAAGCTGTTTTGTGAAAGTTTACAGTTTTTGTTTCTTTGATATTTGTTGTTTTTTGATACAGGATCATTGTGTATCCCCGGCCGGCTATCCTGGAACTCACTCTGTAGACCAGGCTATAGTTTTACAAAACAAAAGTCACAAATCAAGGCAAGTTCAAAATATATTGGTGGGTACAAAAGAATGGCAGGTACAGCAAGATGAGGAGAAACTATACTATAGGTCCAAGGTGCTATCTGATGACATTCTTAGTTTGGGGTTTGTGCAAGTTAGTTGCCTGCTAAGTTAACAGATTCCAAAAAGACCTTTTATCTATTAGTCAGAAGATGTTAGTTCTGCCACAGAGGTGGGCAGGGAATAGCTGTTATAGGGGGTTAGAACTTAGCTCAAGATGAGGCAACTAGCCTCTGGACCAACAACATTTCAATCTCCCCACAGTAGAGAGATTCTAATCAGTCAGCCAGTCTCTGCAGACAGGTTCTTTTCAGATGCTCTCATTCACATGTATCATGGAATTGGCTCAAATAGCTGTGAAGTTAGCAGATTTAAAACCAGAAGTGAAGTCTGGCAGGCTAGAAACTTGGGCAGAAGCTGATGTCGTGCTCTGGAGACGGAAGTTTTGCTTCTCCAGGATATTTGGGTTTTGTTTTTAAGTCCTTCAATAAACTTGTCAAAGTGATCTCCTTCATCTACATTCAAACTGATTACAGATGTCAGCCACACCTGCAGAATGCCTCTGTATCAACCCTGGGATTGGTGTTTGTTTCAATAACTGGATGCTGGACCCTCACCACACTGACCACAGAACTAATAATCACAAGCACTGAGTACTTGGCTGTCTTAGATTCTGAACCTATATTTTTGGGATCTGATAATATACAGGAGAGCTTTTGGGGTATATGTTGCAATGATGTTCTTCTATTTTGTGCATAGTTTCATCTCTATAACAATAGTTAAAGTTGTTATCACAGTAACTCAATTATTTCCTTGTTTGGAATTTCATGTTTACTAGGTCCAACATTGGAAATTTAGTACCTGAATGCTTAGTTCCTTCATGACCTTTGACCTATGTTAGGTCAGTATGCCTCTGGTTCTGACACTTGGATGCCAAATTTCATTCCAAATTTCCCAGATTTAGCAATTGTGTTTCTGGTGATGATTATATTATTAATTTCATTGGGAATTTTCTTTAATAATTAATTCTACCCAGATGTGTTTACTGAGGCATTATATAATCATGGATTACTAGATTTAGAAAACATAAATTTCTACCACCTTTCCACTTAATGGAAAATTTGAATTTTTCACGTTTTTAGTGAATGGTCATCTAAGGCATGAAGGGATCTTTCTAATGATAGGGGTAGTGTTAACTCACTAAACAGAATTGCATTTGGGATATAGTTATAAGAAATAATTTTTTTAAAAAAAGATTTATTTATTTACTATGTATATAACATGTATGACTACAGGCCAGAAAAGGGCACCAGATCTCATTACAGATGGCAGTGAGCCACCATGTGGTTGCTGGGAATTGAACTCAAGACCTCTGGAAGAGCAGGTAGTGCTCTTGACCACCGAGCCATCTCTCTTGGCTATTTGAAACCTGGAACTTATTCAGGTTTCAATCTGGGAGGAGGGGACTGGACCTGCTGGGCTGAGTCTACCAGGCTGATCTTAGTCTCGGGGGAGGTTTTGCCCTGGAGGAGGTGGGATGGGAGGTGGGCTGGCGGGAAGGGGAGGAGGGCAGGAGGGGGGAGAACAAGGGAATCCGTGGCTGATATGTGGAACTGAATGGTATTATAAAATAAAATAAAATAAAATAAAATAAAATAAAATAAAATAAAATAAAAGGAAAAAAACAAAACTTGTAACCAACTCCTTTTAAACTACAATAAACATCTATAACCCATTTTTGGGAATGTGGAAAAAAAAAGAGAAATAATTTTTTAATGAAGTAGTAATTTGTTCTATATTTTTAAACCATTGGTCTACCTTTTGTCTTCTGGAACGAGACAGATGAAGTTTGATCACACAGTCAGTTTGGCACCTTCTTGATACTGTTGCATCCCTCCTTACTGTCCCGTCCATCATGATTAGTGTCCCTAACTTTTCCAAGTGTTCCTTAAATGACAATTTCTTTCATGTTGACTGTCATATGGAGATTGCCAATTTGCCATTCAACATCTTTTAGCAATGAGGGGTCCAGAGTGAGAGATTTCTCCACAGGAAATGCATGAGCAGCCCTGCTCTTCCTGACTACTGTTGCATGGTCTGGGTATAACTCCCCTATTGACATCTGCCAGCCTGCAGTTTGATAAGCATGGGTCTGACTGAGAGTCTGATATTTTCCCATATATATTTGTTTTAACTTGAACATCCTGAACATTTTTGTAAATGACACAAGGAATTCTAAATTGAATTTTAAGAGAACTTATCTTGCAAATTTTGGTTCTCTTTTCCAGGCACTCACATTTCTTGTCATGCTGGTTCTTCGGGCAACACCAAAAGCCTAGCATTCATTCTTATTTTCTCTTTCCCTCATCTTTTCTAAGTCACCAACATATTCTAGTCACAGGGTCTTCACAACTTGACACAAATCTCTTCCCTGTGACATTCGCTTCACTGCCGCCCAAGCCACCTCACTTCCTGCCTGTGAGACTATGACAAGGTTCTGTTCTAGTTTTTATTCCCCCAGGTAGACCTGATATACCATTTTCCAGATAACACCTGGACCACTTCAATAAAATGACCAGGCCACATCATTCTCTTACTTTAATTGGCCAATGACTCTGCCTCTTTCCAGATCCTGTGTGGCTTTCTTGAGTTAGACTTGTCTTCCTGTGACTTCATCTTCCATGTCTCTCTTTACATAGGCTTCCATGCCTACCTTCCATAAGAGATGTCAACTGGACCCTTCCTGCAGACCTGTACTACTGTGTCCTGAAGTGCTTTACCCTTGACACCTATGATGACTGGCTCCTTTTTGGTCATTCAGATCTCAGCTCAAATTTAGATGTCATTTCTACATTTGTTAAAGTTGGAAGGCATTTAAAAGACAGGACCCCTCACCTACTGATAAATGTTTTAAAATGTTTATATTTTATTTTAACAGGAAAATAAAAAGGAGTCACATAAGAAAATGTTCTTTGGCCAATACCTGGGCTTTCTTGATGACTCTTGCAGCTTCTTCTTTTAGGATAGTGGTAGCAAAGGAGACATAATTTGTGCTCTGAGAGTTAAAGCTTATATTTGACCACAAGCACTCATTTAATGCTGGCTTTTACTTATGCGAATTAAGAGGGGTCAAACTGTGTACAGAGGAGATGGAGAAACAAAAGATGAACGAAGTGTGTGACGCTGCTTGAAGTGTCACACTGATATGCTTCTAGAAGAGGAAATGGGCAACATGTGCTCTCCAGGCTGAGAAGCCACCAGACTGGGGTACAGAAGTTAGACATGCAATCTCAAGTTGGCCTCGCTGGTTCAACATTTTCAGCTTGAGCACATGTCTAATGTGAAAGCACATCCTAAGGAGCTTTATCACAAGAGAGGTCTTCTGTAGAGAAAACCATACAGGTTCATTGAAGAAAAGGATTCTACTGGGAACCCCTTTCCTGCCGTTTTCCACAGGGTAAAATCTGTATGAGGATCATCAATCAGTTCCTTTCTGAACATTTTGCTGCTGTAGAACAGAGGGACTTCTTATGAAGGTTTGTAGAAATTTGAGGTCTCTAAGCCTATGCAGTAGAAAATTAACATTTAGAGCCAAAGCCAAATGCTTATCAAGCACATACCACAAGACAGGCAGTAATGTGAGGTCCTGTCCCATAAGTCACTCTCTCCTTCTAGTGACTAAATGCATGCTCATTGACTCTCTTTTCACCAGAGGTTTTGTTCAAACACCCCTATGGCAGACACTGGACCCTAGTTTCTATCTTCAAGGTCTAGAGTCCGGCCTTCTCACACACCTCTGCTGTCCAGTGGTGCTTCTACCTAAGGCTTCTTTCTGTCTTTTCAGTTTTATTTCATGGTTTGATATGGGAGCATATTTATCCCTACAATGGTTTTCTGGTTAAAGACCCTTTATGGTACAGGAATAGGAGCTGCCTATTTGGGATGTGCCTTCTGTGTACGAGGGGACCGGACGAGAGCGTTTTAATCACCTCACTGCTAGTCATCAGCCAGGAAGTGTTTATTTACTGCGTGCATTCTCAGCCATGGAGATTACCATCATGAGGGCATTATTTTTCTGTTAAATATCTTTCTGTAGTTTAAATCTCAGAAGAGTTGACTTTGGGAGCTGGAGAGATGGCTCACTGCTTAATAGCACTTGCTGCTCTTTCAGAGGACCCAAGTTCAGTTCTCAGTACCCACATCAGGCCTGTAACTCCAACTCCAGGAAGGGATCTGACACCTTCTTATGGCCTTCTCTGGCTGGCGCGCGCGCACACACACACACACACACACACACACACACACACTCAATTAAAAATAAAAAAAAAAAAACTTTAAAAAAGAACTGACTTTCCCCTGAGTTAAACAAAACCAGGAACACCAAGAAGTTGGCTTAGAAATCTGCCACATGTTTATTGTCACATGATACCGGGATCTCTCCTCTTCGACACTGAAATAATTGCATTTCTATAACTTTTCATAATTTTCCTTGGTGATCATAGTGGAAAGCCTAATTAAAGTTGAAGCTAATACCTAGTTTATGGGTTTGATTTAATAAGTATGAAATTAGCTTTAATATTCAGATGGTCTTTTGAGAGAAACACATTTGTTCATTAAATGTCGCTTGCCCAGCTCACTTCCCTCTGCTCTTGTATAATAAGATACAAACGAGAGGGGAGATCCCAGCAGTTATTACCTTGTTTTTAAAGTCATCAAATGTTTCCACAACTGTAATTTTGTTTAAATTTGGTCTCTGTTCTCAGAAAATCTACACTGAAAAAACCAACAATTTGAGAACTATTTCTTAGAGAACTATTAAGTAGAGATGTGGATAAATTTAAATGTAACAGAGAGAAAGGTCAGTATAAGTGGAATTAATCTCAACAAGATTCAGCCTATTCCTGCCTCTGGTTGGCTTTTTAATAAATATACTGAACCTCCATATTATTGGTGTTTTAGGTCACCGATTTTCAGTTTATAAGAATGGATGTGGTTATTCGTGGGCTGTCTGAATGTGGAGCATGTCATGCCTACGCACCTTTGATTAAGAATTCACTTAGAAAATCAGAGACATACACTCACAGAATGAAACCATTCCTCAGAGACACTGAATAGTAACTTCTGCCCTTAGGAAGAAGTGATAAGTAGTTCCACCTAGATTCACTGGGTTGCATCCTGTGTCTTTTTTACCTCAGTTGTATTGCTGAGTTCTCCCTGAAAAGAAGAACTCAAAGACCTTATAATTTGTTGCATTTTCCTATCAGTTTCTTAACTGTGGTAGCTCATTACCTCAAGTGGCTATTCTCTTCCTCAGGGAAGATTTTCTTTTACAGTAGAAAAACAGGAGTTCATTTACTATCTCTCTCTTTTTAAGAATAGTTTTCTTTTTCTTTCTCAGCTCTACCCTGGGCCTGTTTAATACACAGTGGTCACACAACTAATTGTGGCTCCAGGGTTAGAAGGACCACAGAACTCAGTTTTTTTTTCTTTTAGCACGGATTCTATATTACAGAACATGGCATTCTATGTGTTCATTAAAAATGTGAAGGCACTAGCATCTTTTTTTTTTTAAGTTTTCCTTGTGTGTGTGTGTGTGTGTAGTTTTGGTGCCTGTCCTGGATCTCACTCTATAGACCAGGTTGGCCTCAAACTCACAGAGATCCGCCTGGCTCTGCCTCCCGAGTGCTGGGATTAAAGGCGTACATCACCACTACCTGGCTGGCACTAGCATCTTAAGTGAAGATTTGTTACTTGTTTTTAAAGTCCCTGTTCAGTGATTCAGTGATAGTATGGTAAACTTGAGATGCTGAGTTTTAATCTTTAAGAATTCTGAGTCAGTGTTGGGAGGCAGGGGGATTCAGTAATAAGGAAGGGGATGAGAGAGGGCAATGTGGGGTGAAAATGACCAAAATTCCTTTTATGCATTATGAAGTTGTTAAAGAGTAAACAAAATAAATAATTAGTAGCCTTAACAAAAGATTCTAAGTCAGTAGACCCGAGAAGAGCCTGTGTGTTTGTATTTCTAGCCAGCATTCCAGAACATTCTGATGTGAGGATTATTCAGCTGTGATCCAGACTCATTCAAATTTTGAGGGCTGAATTGACTCACCATAAATTTTATGAACAGAAATTATGATTTACTGGGGCTAATTAAACTCATATTTTGTGATATTTTATGATTAGGTTTAGTTCTAGTTTTTATATTCTAGCTTTATTGATGTATAATTGGCAAAAATTAAAACTGTATATATACCTGAGGTATACAGTATGTGTTGATATACGTATTTGGCACAAAATGATTGTTGAAGTCAAGTAAATTAACATTCCTATCACCCCCATTAGTTCTGTAAACATGTAATGAGAACACTGAAGATCTACTCAGTGGACATCAAGTCGTGTTAGGAACTAGTGTCAAGGTGGTGCATTAGCTTCCCACAAGGTTGGAAATAATGCTGCTCCAGGCATGTAAAGTTTGGTTATGTAGAAATACATTTCTCTTAATGTGATCTATAGAGCCTAATTTTCAGAGGTTTACCCTTTGGAAGACTGCTTTTATACTATTTGTTCCCCTCTTCCCTTTTTTTAAGTGTGACCACTTCTGAAGTGGAATGCTATGCATGTGAACCTCGCTTAGCTTATACCCGTGAACGATGTTGCTCAGCTTCTGGTCACTGGGACAAAATCCCTGAGATAATCAACTTAGAAGGAGAAAAGGTTCATTTTAATTCAGTGATGGAGGGAGGTTCTGTTCCATGTCCAGCTGGGCTCATCGCTTTTGAGCCCTTGGCAAGGCAGGATTCTACGGCAGGAGCAGGTAGTAATGAGAACCACTTACTTCCTGGTAGCTAGAAGGTGAAAAAGAAAGAAGAGCCTGGCTCCCAGCTTTCCCTATCACTCAACTTTGTCCCACTATGTCCTTAAGGATCTCACTGCCATCCCATAGAACCATGGACTGAGATCTAAGTATTTAATACATGGGTCTTTGGGAGGCATTTCATTTCCAAATTATGTCACAACTGTTTCTCTTGGTTGTGAGATTATTTTGTCAACAGAATGAGGTATATATGCCATATCAAATTATTACAGAGTGGATTCTATTTTGGCAATAGACAACTCTCAAATCCCTCTTGAAGAACCAATATTGATATATTATTATTAGTTGAAACTATAGTTTATATTAGGTTCAACCCTTTGTGCTACATACAGCAGTCATCATTATAGCCTTATGCAGAATAGTTCAAATGACCTAAAATTCCCTGCATCCTACTTACTCTTCACTTTGTCTACCCAACCCATGGAAATTATCAATATTTTTAATGTGTCTTACCATTTCTAGAATGCAACATAGTTGCAATCACATATTAATTGCTCCTTTCATCTATTAGCATGCACTCAAGTTTTCCACCTGTATTTTCATGGTCAGAGCTCTTGTTTTTGCTGCTGAGTACAGCAGCTGTCTGCATATCCTGCATTTTGTTCATGCATTTACCCACTGAAGACTATTCTGGTTGCTTCCAATATTTGATAATAATGAAAGTCCCTATAAACATTTGCATGTCAATTTTTTTTCCAAGACAGGGTTTCTCTGTGTAACAACCCTGGCTGTCCTGGAACTCCCTCTGTAGGCCAGGTTGGCCTTGAATTCACAGAGATCCATCTGCCTCTGCCTCTGGAGTACTGGAATTAAAGGCATGTGCCACCACTGCCTGGCATGCATGTCAAATTTTGTGTAAGTGTATGTTTTCAACTCTGGCTCATAGAGTGTATCAGTTACATTTTTGTTGCTGTGAGAAAAACACTTAGACCAAAAGCAACTTAAGGAAGAAAGGATATATTTTGGCTTCCACATACAGTGCCACAAACTGGGCACCACATATTCAAATACGTGAACCTGTAGCATTCAAACTACAGGATGGTAAGAGTGAAATCTCTGAAAATAAAATAAGTTGTTTATTTTATTTTATTTTTTTGCTAAGCTACATGTCTATTTTCTGTTAATTTAGGGATATTGTTCTATGTCATTCCAACAAGGGGGACTCAAGTTCATAAGTCCCTCTCAGAGTGACATGGGCTTATTAAATCGGCATAAGAGAAGAACTGGAAAAGAACTCTAGAGTGTTTTGCACCAGCGATTTAATACTGTGACCTGGAAATCACCCCACTCATGCTCACTTCCTGTCTCCACAACAGGGAGCCAAGATATTCAGGCTTTAATTATCCAGAAGAAATTGACAACTGGATGCCAGCCATTAGCACTAGTAAGTATTGCATTCTGCTTATATATTCATTAAATATCGGTATGCCCTTCCAGTCACATAGAAGCTGTGCTTATACAACCCAAAGGCTTTGGGTCATCATGGCATCAAGCTCTGGATCCCAGATGTCAGGATGGGATGATCTGTACCTTTTACCCAATGCACATTCTGAGTTACAGTCTATGGCATTTTAAATGAAAATGGCCCATAGACTCCAGGACCTGGCGCTACCAGGTGGTATGTTCTTGTTGGAGTAGGTATGGCCTTGTTGGAGGGAGGTGTGTCACTGTAAGGTGGGCTTTGAGCTCCCAGGTGCTCAAGCCAGGTCCAGTGTCTTACTGTCTCTTCCTGCTATCTGTGGATCTAGATGTAGTACCTCTTCAGCACCAGGTCTGCCTGCATGTCACCATGCTTCCCTCCATGATGATAATGGACTAAACCTCCAAACTGTAAGCCAGCCCCAATTAAATGTTTTCCTTTATAAGAGTTGCTATGGTCATGGTGTGTCTTTTAACAACAGAAACCCTGACTATGACACAGGCTTTGGCTAAGTAAACTTCCTAGCTAGGGATCCAACTCTACTGGTCTCTGTCACCCTTACCTTCACCTTCCGTGAGGTTCTTGTTTGTCCCACCCTCCTCTTTGGATGACATATAGAGAAGAAATTAGACAGCATAACTTACCTCTCACAGCCTTCTTCGTTCACTCCTTACTTCTAGATTCATAGCTTTTGTTTCTGGGTCAATCTTGTTCTTTTATAACTACCTGGTAAATATGTTCCAGTATCAATACCCACAGTGCTTTAATAGACATTCTTACTAGGTTTGCAATATGGCTCTGCTACCTTATTCACATCCTCTTCTCACTTAGACTAATTGTGAAACCCCGGGTCTATCCATTTATTTAGTCTAATGTTTGCAGAGCCATTTTTTTTTTCTGGCACAAATTTCTGAATGCCTTCCAAATGTATTCAATGACTTCTAACTATGAATGGGGCTGATCATTCTCTTCTTACTGCGGCATACAGTTCTAAGTGGCACTTGTTACTCATAGCACTTCTTACCTTTACCTGATTCCTAAAGTGTAAGAAGCAGCTGCTGCTGTCATTTTACATCTGTGGGCTCTTTATCCCATTTAATTTTTTAAATTTTGTGAGAGAGAGAGATGAGTGTGTGTGTATGTGTGTGTGTATGTGCATATGCACATGTACAAATGCATACATGCTTGAAGATGTCTGTGAAGGCCAGAAGAAAGTGTTGAATCCCTTGGAGCTGGAGTTACAGGCAGTGTGAGCCACCCGCTTGAGTGCTGGGAAACAGATCAAATCCTTTGCAAGAGCAGCAAGTGTTCCTGAGTGGGAAGCCACCTCTTCAGTCTCCCTCCGTTCTCTTTCTGCTTGCAATATAGCTAACCTTTCTGCTTCCCTCTTTCCTGTAATAGTGTCATGGATTGAACCATGTCCTCCCTCCAAAATACATTGAGCTCTTAACCACTGGTAGATCAGCATATGGCCTTATTTAGAAACAGAACTTTATAGGGGTAATTGAAAATGAAGTCCTTGGGACGGGCTCGAATCCAATATATCTGCTGTCCTTTAAATTCATGTATGGAATAAACAGCAACACAGAGCACATGAAAGTATTATGTGAAGGTGAATGTGAAGATAGAGTTGTGTCTAACAAACCAAAGAACATCCAATATTCCCAGAAAACCACTGGAGGCAGAAGCAAATCCAGAAACAGACTCTCTGACTCTGTCTTGAGAGGTAACCAGTGCCAAAATTCTCTCCCAAGCCATGAGGCAATAAAGTACTGTTGATCAGGCACCCCACTGTATGGTCATTAGTATGGAAACCCTGGAGGAAATGTGTCTACTTGCTCAAGTGAGGCCCGTGACACATAAAACTACCATTCTGACTCTCAAACAGGTCTCCCACAGACACACATTCATGGACTATATGACTGACCTCCCAAATGATCACAGAGCCGTCACTCACCTTGTCATTCACTGTGACAAGACATGGAGTAGAAAGGACCTAAGGAAGGGTGTGTTCTGGTTCGTAGTTCAGGAGATCCAGTTCATTGAGGTGGAGGAGTTGAGGGAAGGGCTAGCCACGTGGCAGTGGGAGCTTGCAGCAGCTGCCTACAAAGCACTTGCAATCAGGAAACGGAGAGGAATACTGACTAGATTTCTCCTTTTGCTCATTTTGTTCTGTCCAGGACCTCAGTCTGTAGGGTGGAGCCATCCATGTTAGGGCTGATTCTTTCATTCTCTGTTCAGCTTCTCGAAAGCACCTTCACAAACACACCCAGAATGTGCCCCATCGATGTTCTAGGTATTTATTAGGCCAGCCAAAGTGGTACTTGAAGGTATTCATCCCCCAAAGCAAGTAATTTCATCACTTGTATCACCGTTGTGTAATGCGGAGGACCGACTTCCTAGTACCTGTTTCTGCTTTGTTCACAATAGGCAGCCTTATGCTGCTACTACAATCAACCCTTTAATCCCAATGGTTCAGAGAGTTGTGGTGTAGTCCTCTCTCATGTCCAGACTGGTTGCCAGCTGGTTAGGAGACTGTGCTCACTGCTGCTGTCCTCCCTCAGGAGTAGAGGCTGGTTAGGAGACTGTGCTCACTGCTGTTGTCCTCCCTCAGGGTAGAGGCTGGCTAGGAGACTGTGCTCACTGCTGCTCTCCTCCCTCAGGAGTAGAGGCTGGCATAGAAAGCTTATTTTAGCTCTCAGTACCAGACTTTACACGGAAGTTAGGAGAGGAAGAGAACACTCAGTTTCCCACTGATTGGTTAAAACACTTTATCCATTTGTAATATATTGGCTAGAACTAATTACATGCCATCAACGATCCATAGAGGGAACAAGGAAGTTTTAAGTGCTCAGAGAGTACCTGAATCAGCTCCGGCTTCCATTGCAAATACCATGCATTTGTTTGTCAGAACAACAAGCATTCATTTCTTATAATTCTAGAGGCTGAAATGTTCAAGATCGAGTGTTGATATCATCAATTCCTGGTTAGGTCCTGATTCCTGGCTTGCAAATGGCCATATTCTCTTACTGTGTCTTTAATGGGGTTGTTCTCTCTCTCTATAAGGCACCAGTCTATCCATAAAGCCCTCATCATGACCCCCAAACTCCCAAAGGACTCTTCCTTTGTAGCATCCCATTAGGAGTTACTGTGTAACTTAACTTTAGAGGGACACAAACATTTAATCCACAGAAGAGACTTAGGAGAGCAAGTATTGGTATAAACCTGACAACTGCCTTCCAAAGCTTCCCAGGTTTTGTCTAGAAACTACTGATGCTTCAGTTCAATGACTAATTCAGTGCTTATTAAATGAATTGTATACATCCATCATTATCATATAGGTGCAGGGATAAACAATGGATCAAAATGAACTCCTCTACAGTGGACAGGTGAGGCAAAAAGTCAATAAATAATACAATATAGCCATTGTAATTACTACCCCAGAACTAGAGACACACAGAACTGAGGTGCTTAGAAAAGATTTGACCTGGTTAGAGATTAAGGAAAAACTCCCAAAGAAACGATGCTTGAGGTCAGGGCTGCTTTTCATGCATGAAGTCACAGGCAGGGGAGAATGCCAAGTGATACTGTAATGAAGATTAGATGTCATTCAAGAAGAAGTGGTTTTCAACCTGTGGGTTGTGAGATATCCTCCATATCAGATATTTCATCATGGTTCATAATAGTAGCAAAAATACAGTTATATAGTAGCAAAGAAATAATTTTATGGTTGGGGTCAGCACAACAAAAGGAACTATATTAAATTGTCATAGCATTAGGAAGGTTGAGAACCACTTAAATCCTACAAGGACTCTGAGGTTATGAGGATGCTTTCTTTCTTAATCTCAGTATAACATGGAACTAGTTACATTGAGCAGGCACACTTGCATGGATTCCCTGTCTGCAGATGATAGAGCTGGCGGCTGACAATAGTCCAGGCAGTGGGGCAGTAAGGCCCTCCTGGACAAGGGCCAGCAGCTCACTCCATGCTTGCCATGTGTTGTTGCTGTGTAGAAGAGCCAGCACTGGGAGCCGACTTGTTGAGTCCAACCAGTGCTTTCTTCCCATAACTGGTATGTGGGTCACAGGCCCATGGTTCAAGGTTGAATGTGGAAAATACTGCAGAGCCCAATGAGGACTTTCAATAAGAAAAGAAGGCAGAGAAACATGGATGACATTTTCTGCCAGAATGGTATTTTTTGGCAAGTAAATTTTTCCCCTCCTCTAGGATTTTTTTCTCCCTTCCAATTCTTGATGTCTGCCTTTTGATCAAAAAATAGAGTAAACTTTCATACAAGAACATTTGATTTCCCCTTCCAATCTGACTACTCATAACCTATTTAAAATTGATTTATAGTCTTACAGGTTGCAAATTAATTCCAGGCAGAAGCCAGGAGAAGGTCATCTTCCTCATGGTTTCTTCAGCTTGCCAGTTTCTCCTGACTGGTTTAAAGGGGCAGGCTCAGTTTGATGACTCTGTAGCAAGAGGGCTGAAGTAGTTTGGATGCGATAGGTCTCTCTATAGATGTCTCTCTATAGACTCACGTATCTGAACACTTGACGACCACAGTTGGTGGTGTTGTCAGGGAGGTTACGGAACATTTAGGAGATGCAGCCTCGATGGAGGAAGCATGTCACTGGAGGGAGCTTTGGGGGTTTATGGTATCACCCACTTACTTGTTGCTCTGTCTGCTTCCTGTGTGTGTGTGGATGAAAGAAACAATCAGCTAGCCCAAGAGTCGGTGGCTGGGCTTCCTCACCATTGTGGATTCCCCCTCTGGAACCAAAAGCCCAAATAAAGCCTCCTGTAAGTTCCTTTTGGGCATGGTGTTTTATCACAGCAACAGAAACGGAAGCCAAATGGCCTTCTTTCTTGTGATTTGGATCATCACTATTAGAGGCTACCAAGGCCACTGAGGCAAAAAAGTGCTGCTTCCCACTCAGTATTACATTACTAATTGGCTAGAGAACTGTGGTTGGGACTCAGATTGCCTGAGCCCCTCATCCAGGGTGCTGAATTCTAAGAATGGCTCCTTCTCCCATGTGAGACACAAAGCACCTCCCTTGACTCCTGGGCCTTCCCTGTGCCAAGCACCTCATCCTTACAATGATTCCACTTACTGTGAGATATTCCATCCTGATTTACTCTCCTGCTGGATCTTCAAGCAGCCTGTCTCTCTGCCCCTTCTTAATGTGTTTTTTAAAACAGTGTTGAGCTCTGGGGACCAGACTCTTTTTCCTTTGTTAATCTCTTGGCTTAGAAATCCTTATGCTGAATTTTAGTCTGCTTTGAAGACTGCTGATTTCCTTCAGGGACTATTCTGCAGTCATTTCATGCCTCGCAATTATCTTGTCTCCTTTTCTTATGTATTCTTTAGTCTTTCTAAATAATTAAGCATTTTGGATTAATGACTTTTGTCTCTGAGGTAAGAAAGGTTTTGCCTTTTGTCCTAGAAATATTTATATTGTGTCTCATAGGGACAGCATTTTTGAAAATGCTTTATATAGTCCCATTCTACTGTTGAGAGATTATTAATATAATGCACTTTTAATAACTCAGGCTGTGCTTGAGAGTGAAATCACGATAATCGATTCCATTTTCTACAGCTGCTTCCCTCTCTAGGATAGAGAAATGAGCACTAAGCTTAGGCACTAGATGCAAGCTCATCTCTATGTGCATCTTGAGTCCACCACTGATTAGTGTAGACTTAGGTAAGTTGCTAATTTTTCTATGCCTCCATCTCCTCCTTTGTGAAATAGACATGGTAATAACAAACCATGCCAAGGAATTATCTTGGGGTCTTAGGAGATCAGCGATACAAAGAATTTAACACGGTTACTTTAAGAAGATGGACTATTTATTAAGTCTGTACACCAGGCTGGGTTTCTTGATTTGCCTTGTGGCATAGTGCGTCAAGAATGCTGGTTCTTGGTTAGTGTCACAAGGCTGTGAGCTGGGTTCCCGGAGGAGTGCTTGTGTGAGGGAGGCTTTGTGTGCTTCCCTGGGCTGCCTGAGAAGTGTGCTTCCTCACACTGAACTTTTCATATAAACACCCTCGGAGTCTTTTCTCTTTACTGCAAACTCTTCTTTACCACTCATCCTGCCCTGTGTTTTAATGCCTCAAATAATTTTATTCTGATGTTGAGCTATCTGATAACTGTCAAGTTATCAAGTGCCAACTAGACACACACACACACACACACACACACACACACACACACACACACACACACCACTCTTCAAAAAGCCATATGGTACTGGTCACACTTTATTGGTAAGAAATTTACACTAGATCGATGGAGCTGGGGAGTAGAAGAACCAGTACACAATTTAGGGATTCATTTCGTAATTGCAGCTTCAGAAAGTGGGAATCGGAGATTGCTGGTTTGAAAGGTTTAAAGGCCATGAGAATTCCTAGTGTTTTAATGCTAGACACATTGAAACTGTGGTCTTCCAAGGCCAGCTGAAATGGAACTGCTTATGTAGATAGCTTGAGTGGCTGTGAAGCACCCCTTTCCCATACCCTTTGTGTAGCCTGGATGCCCAAGGGATACTGACTGGTGGGCTGACAGCTTTTGCCTAGGTTCTGGAGTTCAGTCAAAGGGAATACAAACCCAGAGTTTCACAGTTTCAATCATTCTTTCCCCTATTTTTTTATTGAATGAATACAGTCATGTGCCATGTAATGATGAATTGAATATATGACTCCCCATCAAGTTACGCTGCCTATCGATGTCACAACCATCTTAGTTTAAGTACATGGCATGATATTTTCACCATGGTGAAATCACCAAATGGTGCATTTCTTAGAAGATACCTCTGTAGTTACACAGCTGCCTCTGTATATAATTTCCTGATAGCTGGTAGGATGTAAGGCAAGATTACATCTGAACTAGAGGAGGAACATGGTAGTCAGTGATTGGAACAGGGATTAATAAGCTCCTGAGTATCTCTTTTGTGGGATGAGGTCAGGTGTTTACAATTCATTTAATGTCTACTTGCATTTAGTTAATGTGTTCTACATTGTTGTATTGGACCTTCAGTTTGGAGAAGCAGGGCGTGGGGGATGTTCTACAGAAACAGACCAGGGCTGACTCTGTAGGTTTGCCCATTCAACCCACATCTTTTATAGTAAGCCTTCCTCTTCCACAGATGTTGGAAAGCTATTGATACCTTTGATTTCACATGCATTAAGAACCAACCAGAAAATTTCTCATACTGTTTTTGATCTTCAAAAAAAGAATCACATTTTATTGCTATGAAACTTGCACTGGACCCACAGACTGGAGGAGACCCAGTATTCAAACCTAAGCATCAATGTAATCATTGCAGTTTTTAATGTAGGTAAGTATCCTAGGCTCTGCCAAACCCATGAATCAGATTGCATATGTGGGCCATTGTGTCTGTGGCTGAGGAGCGTAAGCAATGGCGGAGATGTCTGAGTGTATAGGGTGTTGTGACAGGACTCCCCAATTCCTTCCTCCGTGAGACCCAAAGTAAGCCAGAGTAGGGAGGCCAGTGGACTGCTAGCTAAGTTCCCCAGTTTGATTGTTTTGTAGCAACGATGGCCATGGCTGGCTCTGCAGCAAGAAAGTTGGGGTCTCTAGGAATTCTGTCAGTGACATGGTTCTGTTGTTTACAAAGTCCCCTCCTGCTTAAGCTAACCGGAGTGTCTCTCGGCATTTTTGACGGAAAACTGGCCAGTGTGTTGGGGTTTTTAGAACCTATCATGCTGATGTCTCTGATTTGCTCTGGCTTCTTCTCAAGAAGAAAATAGGCACGTTCGGCTTACCCGACATTTATTGTGAAGATTAAGCAAAATGGATTTCTAAATTGCATGGGGACACTTCATGACAACTAGTGCTGAGAATTTTCTTTGCACCCAGGAGGCTTTGCATTGACATCTGGAATCAAAACAATTCCAGAGAACTGTGACTTCAGAGTTAATAAAAACGTGATATATTGTGTCTCCATAATTTCTCAATGGGGTATTTGAATTATTTCTTCTTCTATTAGGTGAAGTCTATCATGCTTCTCATTACATCTTAGAGATATTGATTTTGTGAGTTATTCATAGGCTTTAGAATTGCTGACTGCTCAGGATTGTTACTATTGTACTTAATTTTCTTAGTTTTTCCATGTTCATAATCATATATTGTGGCTCTTTGGCGGGGGGAGGGCAGGGGTTGTGGGTTTGTGGGAGTCAAATTTCCCTTCTGCTAATGAGACTTACTGTGCTGGAATTCCAGGAGGAGTTTATGTAATATCATATGGACTCCGCAGGTTCCCTCTTCTGAGTCCCATAGAAACACAGCTCACAAGGAGGAAGCTGGGTTTATATGGAGGTAAGCTACTTCCTATGCATTTGTTCAGTTCAGCTTGTTTTTGACATTTGAAAATATCTAAGTTGCAGGTCAGAGTCTGGTAGCCTCAGCAGATGGTAAGGGATGCTCGAAGTGACCACAATCAATGTCCAAAAGTATTGAGTGCAAGAGGCAGGTCTTAAGGAACTTATCACAAGTGTTTTAAGGCATGAGGACTAAGCAGGTAGACTGAAGTTGGAGTAGAATTGTGTCAGATGGAAATAAAAGTTTTGATTGAAGGTGGGAGTGCAGTGAAGACTTGTAGAAAGATGTTTATGGCCAGCTGATGAGGTAGCTTGGTATACTTACATATATGTGTGTACACATACATGCCCATGTGTGTATTTGGCAGAGGAAAATAGAGGAATAATGGTGGAGATGAGTAGTGAGACAATCACAATTTATGACTTTGACTGAGTGAGAGACCATTCTGCATGGAAAAGAGGCATCCTCTCTATATTGACAGTTCTGCTAAAGCAAACGAGAACAACCAGACATCCAACAGCAGGAAGGGAGTATTCCATAGGCTTAAGCGGCTTCAGTACTTAAATAGGGAAATAGAAAGTGCTTGCTCTTTAATACTGGTGGTGAATACACTGCATTTAAATTTTGGCATCATCTTTAGGGTTATGTGGATTGTCTTGAAACCCCAGCTATTTGGGGTAAAGCTCTGAGTGTCCTTTCTGCCACCGCCTCCATTAATTCCAGAACCAGGAAAGAGAGTTGCAGAACGGCAGAGAAAGAGCCAGTGCAGGCTGGGACTGACAGATGGGGAGCAGAAGGAGGGGAAGGCACTGTGAATTTGAAAAGGAAGCTATAAAATTAATTTGCTTTCCCTTTATGAATGAGACATTAGCAGTTGCTTTTGGGCCAATTACGTTGGCCATCACATTTTAATAGTGGCAGTTACAGCCAGTTTAATTAGGAAGTTTTTGTGAGTAATTTAACATTTCACTGAACGAGAAACCATTCTGAGGGGAAAAGAGGGATCCTCTAAATAATATTCACATCTCTGCAAAAGCGATCATTTAATAAGTAGACATCCAACAACAGAGGATTGTTGCTCCATATTTTAAAGTGACAGTTTAATTAGGTATTTAAAGTGGAGAAATAGAAACACTGTTTGCCATCAGGACTGGTGACAAATAAGTCAGGCTTACATTTTGGGCATTTTTTTTTTTATTTCTTCTCTCACTATTACTTCCGTTCCAATTTGCTATTGAACTTGATTTATTTTCCATTCTCCTCTTATCTTTAGCGTGACTCCACCATCTTCATCCCCATTTCCATGGCTGCCATTTTGCTTGAGGTTCTCACTGACAGCATTTTGGGGTACAGATCAAGAGGGCGCCAACCTTCCACTGTCACCCTCAGCAGCCCAAGGAGTTTCTCAAGCATGTTAAGATCCTGCACTCAAGCCAAGCTAGGATTTGTGGCTTCAGTGAAGCAAAGAATTTCAGGACTAGCCTGTGCTAGTCAATGACATAGCTAGACTATGCTGCAAAGTTAGAGATTTATCAAAGATATTGGAGTATAGGGTGAACGTTGTGGACCAGCAGCAAAAGGGTCTCAAAATAAATACCAGGAGTGTGGGCTTGGGCTTCTCAAAGATGAACCTGGGATCATAGTTTTTACAATTGTCATATATAGGACTTTGGTCAGGTTGGAAGCTACCACTGTCTTATCATTGACGGTTCCTGAGGGGTACTGGAGGGGATTACAATCAATGAAGTAAAATTTCAGCTCACAGGGACACCCAAAGATAGGGTATCTTTACTAAACAGTCTTTTAATGTATTTATTTGTATTTTATGTATATTGGTGTTTTGCCTGCATGTATGTCTGTGTGAGGGTGTCAGATCCCTTGGAACAGGAATTATAGACAGTTATGAGCTGCCATGTGGGTGCTGGGAATTGAGCCTGGGTCCTCTGGAAGAGCAGCCAGTGCTCTTAACCATTGAGCCATCTCTCCAGCCCCTATAAACAGTTTTGGGATTTTCTGAGGCATTGTCTGAGGAAAGGAATGAGGTCCTACCCAAAGGTCATGTATTCTTGCCTTCAGCTTGGGTTATTGCTGCTTTAACATGAAATATTTCTGTGTGAACAGAATTTTAAAGAGAACTGGAATTGCAGAGGTCTAGAAATGATGGCTACTCTATGTCCACTTGAAGGTGAGCTTAGGATATTATATAAAAGTTACATAAAGAGGAATTCATTCTTTTACACCCCTTTTCGAACCACCTGCCCCCATGTCCTTCTCAGGGACAAGTAATCACTCCTACACTTTTAGGTGGAGTTTTTGTTTTATAAATAATATCTGTTATTAGCGTGCAGAAGAAAAAGTTTAGCCAAGGATTACTGGACTGTGCTTTGGAAGTTTGGCGATGATACAATTTTACTTTTGGTTTTTTAGAATGGGCAAGTTGACCACTGATTATATGTAGAAAGGAACTTCTAAGAGAAGGTAAGAATGACAGACAATTTAAAACTCTGTGACCCCAAGGAGGAGATAGGAGCGATGGCTTCCATCTACCTGCATGCAGAAATTCACTTTCCAGGGCTTTGGAGGCTAAAGTTGATATTAAAATCTTAGCAGGATCATTTCATCTAGATGCTTCATTCTAGACTTGTCCTCCTGACACGGTGGTTTGAATAAGAATGACCCCTATAGGCTCATGTATTTGAATGCTTAGCATCAAGGAGTGGCACTACTTGAGAAGGATTGTTGTGGAATATTGCTTTAACTGTGTAAAGGTGTGTTACATTTGTTTATGCTGCATTTGTTTAATGATGTAAGGGTGTGTGTTTAATTATGTAAAGATCTGTTACTTTTGTTTCACCTTGCATGCCTAAGGCAACTGATTGGCTAATAAAAAGCTGAACAGTCAAGTAGCTAGGCAGGAAAGGGATAGGCGAGGCTGGTGGGCAAGAGAATAAGTAGGAGGAGAAATCTAGGAAGAGAGAGAAGGGGAAGAGAATGAGGGAGAAAGAGAGGAATAAGCCTGGAGCCAGAAGCCAGGCACTTGCCAGTAAGACATGAGAAACCAGTGAAAGTAAGGTATATAGAAGTAAAGAAAGGTAAAAAGCCCTAAGGCAAGATATAGATGAAGAGAAACAGGTTAAGTTATTAGAACTAGGAAGAAACGAACCTAAGCTAAGGCCAAGCATTTATAACTAACTAGAAGCTCCATGCCATGATTTGGCAGTTGGTGGTCTGAGAAAGCCTGTTCCAAAAGATATGGAAGGGCATGGAGAGATGGCTCCGTGGTTAAGAGCACTGACTATTCTTCCAGAGGACCCAGGCTCAATTCCCAGCACCTACATGACAGCTCACAACTGTCTGTAACTCCAGTTCCAGGGCATCCGACACCCTCACACAGACATACATGCAGACAAAACACCAATGCACATAAAATACCAGACAGTGGGACTGGGACCTGTCCTTAGTGCATGAGCTGGCTATTTGGAACCTGGGACCTATGCAGGGACACTTTGTTCAGCCTGGGAGGAGGGGACTGGACCTGCCTGGACTGAATCTACCAGGTTGAGTTGAATCCCCAGGGGAGTCTTTGTCCTGGAGGAGATGAGAATGGGGGGTGGGGTGGGAGGAGGGAGGTCAGGGGAATCCGTGGCTGATATATAAAATTAAATCAAATTATAAAATAAAAAAATAAATTATTTTTTAAAAAAAAACAAGCAAAAAAGCAAAGGATTAGAAGGTGTGACTTTGTTGGAGGAAGTGTGTCCCTGAAGTGGGCTGTTGAGTTTCCAAAGCCCAAACTAAGTCCAGCGGCTATCTCTTCCTGTTGTCTGTGGATACAGATGTAGAACTCATAGCTCTTTCTCTAGCATTATGTCTGCCTGTGTGCTGCCATGTTCTCTGCCATGATGACAATGAACTAAATCTCTGAAACTGTAAGCAAGCCAGAACTAAATGCTTTCTTTTATAAGAGTTGCTGTGGTCATGGTGTCTTTTCACCGCAATGGAATACTGACTAAGATACCCTCCTCCACTCTGTGTCTGCTTTTACCATGGCTCTTCCTATAAGGAGACCAGTCACATGGATTAGGTTCCATTCCAGTGACCTCACTTTAACTCAGTTGCCTCCTTAAGAGCCCTTGTTTCTCTGTTCACCCCATGAGTAAAGTGCTTAAGTTTCAACGTCTGCCATTAAATTTGAGTTTCATATTTTACATGACTCTTGATTTTATGTACCTTAACAAATTACTAGGATTTTTTTCCTTGTTGTTCAAAAGAAATCCATCTCAAATACAATCACACTCTGAGGTACTAGGGGTTAGAGTTTCAATATGTGATGTTAAAGGATTCAGCTACTACTAAATGGTCAACTTCTGCCTAACGTTAGTTTTCGTCCTAATACTAAAATAGGACTTTCTGGCCTTGATTTGTATATAAGGAACATGAAGGACCTGGAATATGTTTCAAGGGCTGAGGAGATCATTTACCAAGCATGAAGACATGAGTTCAGATCCCCAGGGCCCATGTAAAAGTGGCCTGTGCACCTGCAGCTCCAGGCCATGGGAGGTGGGAACAGGAGGCTTGCTGGCTAGCTATTCTAACCAAATGGTGTGCTCCAGGTTTTGGTTGGGGATTAGTGTTTGAAAAGAAAAAGACACAAGATTGCAAGGTTGCCAGGAGTCCTCTCCCTGAGGGTTCTGTGAAATCTGTATTTTATGTAGGAGAGGTTGTTATGACAGAATTTAAAGCAAGAGTAGAGAATCATGGAGTCACCTAAGTCAGGTCATTGCTTTGCCCACAGGACACTTTTTACCTCCTTTCCCACTGTGGTAACGAATAGTTCAAGAGATATTTTCTTAATGTGATTTAACTATGTGGAAATAGTCTTTATGAGAAGTATTGTGGGGTTTCATCTTGGTTATCAGCTTGACTAGATCTGGAATTGACTATGAGGCAACCTCTGGGCATGCCCCCCGTAAAGGACTTCCTGACTATATTAGTTAAGGTGGAAAGATGACACATTTTTAATATAGGCTGCATCTTTCAGCAACAGCCCAGAAATGAGGAGGTTGGAAAGCAAAACTTCAACATGTTCAAGAGTTCATCCACCCTGTTGCTGCCACTGTGATGGTTGCTGACATCCCTTGCTGACATTGGAGCCCAGCTTCTTTGGCCTCCAACATGGTCTGAAGACCAGGGGTTCTCCCTGAATCTTCTAGGCTTAATTTCTGAGTTTTTTAAAAAAGTATTTCCTTTGTCATTGAAACCTGGCTAGATCATAGTTTGAGAAGATAGCAGAGTTCTCAACTGAGCTTGTCATCTGACTGATGGAGCATTGTGTCACTGCCTAACAGCAAGCAGGCAGCTCTGGTCCAGCGACAAGTCCCTCAGAGCATGAGTAAGAAAGAGCTGGCATGCAGCCGCACTGCTGAGTAGGGTGCAAATGTTATCTCTGTTGCAATGTCTCAAGCTGCATGTTTTTAGGTCATGTTTTAGTGCATGTTCAGCACTCAGGTGGACAGGGATGTTTTGTCCTCTTCCTCAACACAGGACATGTCTGTTGGTCATTTGAACACGGCTTTGTTTCCTTGTGTTTTGATTCTGTCTCAGGATATTTACCTGGAATCCAGCATTGGTCCATTTACATCATAGTAACAGTTGGAGGACAGGTTTGGATAAGCTCTTATGTCTGCACAGTGTGTATCATCATGTTCACGTCACTGTCATTTTGTACTGACCAGAAGTCCCTCCCTCTCCTTCTCACTTTGCCTGTCTCACTCTGTCCCTTTCTGCATAACAATTCTCCACACCTTTCTTATCACTATACAGAGTGTATTCATGTGTTTTATCTGAAGTCAGAGGAAGAGATGACTTTGGAAACCTCTAGAGATGGGTTTTACCATCTGGTCTGATCCCAAGGTGGGGATCTCTTCTGCCACAGACTAAGGAAGTTATTACTGTACTGGGCTAATTTTTGAACTTTTAAATTCTAGTTCTGTGTTTCCAAGAGAGATCCCAAACACATGCCTGTTCTCGGATGTGAATGTTTAGACTGCATTCTGCCTTCTCTCTGCTGCATCTCTGATGTACACAAGGTCTGGGGAGTGAGGCACACCCTAAGAATCTGCATGATCCTGGGGGAGGGGAGGGAAGACAGACCATTCCCAACCAGGGTGAGACTCCAACACAGCTTTCCCTTCAGACTTGTCTTGCTCACGACAGATGAGTGTGACAGGAGTTGCTCTTGGGTTTGTCATCCCATCCTCCGTGACTTTTATTGTCATCGGGAGGTGTTATGGGCACATTTCCACAGGTATATAAAACATTAGATATTTACAGCATACATCTGTCTAGAGCCATCTGTTGGCTGATTGTTTATCACTCATAGGTTGACATGTTGGCTCTCTCCCTCTCTCCCTCTCTCAATCATTTATTTTTCCAAACTTATCAGCCAAAATTAAAGAAAAGACACAGTATGACTTTATTATTTACTTTATTTTCTTTTCTGTTTGAAAGTCAGTGTTTCTTCTTTAGCCAGCTTACAAGGCTGTTTTTCTTTCCTCTCTTTTCTTTATGGAGTTGGCCAGTCATTTCTCTTAGCTGTTTATATATAACATTTATAAGGAGTTTAGTACCTACCAAGTGGCATTTCTTGTTAAATTGGAGCGGTAAAAATACATTCATCTCACTAAGGACTTTAGGACTGAGTCCAGTGTTGACCTAGGCAGTGGGTAGAGAAGGGAGCTGTTCATGTCTCAGTATAGCACCAACTGAGGAACAAGCTTAAGGGAACCTCAAAGTTTTAAGAGTCTCTTAACAAGTTATGTATTTATTTAGTTATCAGTGAGCACATATTTTCTACAATAAGTAATGTGATCTGAATTCTGTCCTGACTCAAGAAATTTATGGTTTGAGGATCATCAACCCCACAGACACCACACATATACACATAAATACACACACACACACACACACACAAACACACACACACACAGAGTACAATACATATATCACATACACAGACAAACACATACACATCACATTCCACATGTATTATACACATACTCAAAAATAAACATATACCACACACACATACACCATAAATATACAAATACAGACACTACACACCATACACACACACACATACACACAGAGCACAATACATATATCACATACACAGACAAACACATACACATCACATTTCACATATGTATATGCGTACACACACCACACAATACACACACATCTCACACATATACTAAAAAAACACACACATACCACACACATACACATGTATTACACACATACTCAAAAATAAAAATACACCACACACACATACATACACACCAAACACACATGCACCATAAACATACAAACACAGACACTACACAGCACATACACACACACACACACACACACACACACACCACGCCACACATCACCACCACCACCACCACCACCACCACACTTTAAGGAAAAGAGAGTAGTTAATTTCTACTATTGATTAGCATACATCAATCCCTTAGTGCCTTGAAGTCAAATGTATGAGTCACAGACCTAAGGACTGACACCTTCCTAAGCAAGTAGAACTCAGTTTTATAATGTCCATCTTTTAGTTATTCTGAGTACACCTAGGATTTAATACTTTCCAGGAACAAGCTAAGGCACTGAGCTTAGGGCTGTGAACAAAGGCTTCCCCTGAAGTAAAATAACTTATCTTGGCTGAAGTATTTTCTTAGTTTTGAGGGATGAAAAAAATTCAGATACGTAGTAACTAAACAGAAGAATATTCTAGACTATTATAAATAGAGTATGAATGGGAATAAAGAGATGAAAGCAAGACATTTGGAACACGATGGGATGCAATTAAAAGCCAGACTAAGTAGAAAACAATAAAGAAAATTGAAGGGCTGGGGACATGTCTCAGGGGATGAAGGTGGTAGAGCCTTACAAACCTTCCAATCAGAATCAGATCCCCGGAATCCCCATGAAAAGCCACATGTAGTGGCACATCCCAAGACATAGCCCTCCTCTGGTGAATAGAGGGGAGGAGACCAGAGACCTGACTGCAAGTTTACAGGCCAGCTAGTGTGAAACACAGGCCAGCAACAGAAACAAGGAGAGATGCCTCAGCAAGACAGAGGTGACAGTGGTCTTCTGACCTGTGTGCCCTACACACACACACACACACACACACACACACACACACACACACACACGAGAGAGAGAGAGAGAGAGAGAGAGAGAGAGAGAGAGAGAGAGAGAGAGAGAGAGAGAGCAGTGATAGAGAGACAGAGAGAGGTTTAAAACATGAAATGCTGGGGTCATCATAAACAGATTTCTTTTCAACATGTGGGTTCTAACCCTGTAGGATCGAAAGGAATGGGCAAAGACACAGCTCAGAAGTCAGTGGACCGAGGCTACTGTGAGGACTAAAGTTCTGCTTCATGTTTTAATCACTGTGCTGAAGAGATCCTTAAAACAAATGCCTGTAACCTGTGAGACCCACTTGCCCAAGGACAGATAGCTTCCTGGAGGGGGCTGTTCACGAAAGATAATAGGCCATGTATTTTCACTTCTGTAAACAAGGTTTGTTGCCCTAACTGCACAGGATGTGCTTGATCACACATATGAGGGAGGTACATAGGCAGGAAGTATGTCAGGATGTATGCTTGCCCCTGATTGGATGAAGGTGGGAAATACATAGCCATGAAGGTTTTACCTTTATAGGCACCTGACTAATGTCATTCTCAGTCATTCTCTGGGAATCTTGGGTTTGGATCTGGTCCTTATTGAGTAAAACTTGCTTCAAATTGGGCTAAATATTGTGGTAGTGGTCTTATTCTCATCTGGTGGGATTAACATTAGCCCTAGAATCAGCCAGATTTACCCGATCTGTCAGAGATGGAGCTGTGTAGGGGCAGGCCTGGCCTTTGTAGGAATAAGCCCTTGCTCTACCTGCCGTTTGGAGGAAAAAAAAAAAAAAAAAGGACTCACAAAAAAGTGTCACTCTTTGCCAGGTATATGAAATCCATAGCCTACAGGTATGTTCTGAGAGTACTTTTCATCCTGTGACTGGCTATTTTTCCAAAGCTGATAACGCATATCTAACTCCGAACAGTGCTAAGCTTTTGTGTGACCTCATTCACAGGTGTGCAGAGTATCTGGTTCTGCTCCTTAATTCTGCTCTCGGGAACGATAAGAGGTGGGTCTGTGGGAGGTGGGGGCTGGCCTCTGCAAGTCTTCTTTTACATGCTTGTTCACTCCTTTGTCTGGGAAGGTGGACAGTGACCTCCAGGGGTGGCCAAATGTGTGAGTGAAACTAGCCTCTCTTGCAGCATGGCCACTCACACTGGGCAGCATAAGACTTTAGCAGGCAGCAGCCTGTCATCTTTCCCACCTACCTATGTGTCTGAAGGTGGTAAGGGACAATGGAGGCAGATCCATCATCACTAACAAAGTCATAGGGTTTACTGATTGCTTAGGGGTGCCAGAAGCACAGCCACAAGTCCAGCATGTTTAAACGCGAGTACCGACTGTGAGTCACTGGGACAATGGAAGCACACAGTTGAGCAAACTATCAAAGATCACCCCTTCAAAAAGCAGAGGAGGTAGCTTGTTCAGGCAGGTGGTACACGGCAGAGCTCATTCTCCTGGCTCACACTATGAGGCTTCTCAGTGAAAACTCCAACCAGTGTTAGAGATGGCAATTTCCATACATGAATCACAGTAGTGGGGGCATGAATTTCTTCACATTTTATTTGAATGTGTAGATTAATATTTTTAAAAGTTATGTCTGCGGATCTGTGCACGTGTATGTGGGTGCCTGTGGAGGCCAGAGAGCTGGGATCTCTTTGGAACTGGAGTTACAGACCATTATCAACTGCCCAACTTGGGTACTGAGAGCAGAACTTGAATCCCGTGGAAGAGTGATGAGAGCATGGTGCCAGCCCCGGAATGGCTTCTTTATTTTTCAGACGGTTTCATTATATAAGCTCAGGCTGTCCTTGAACTCTGAATTCACCTGCCTCAGCTTCCAGAGTGCCAGGATTTAAATCCAACTCCAGAAAGTGGCAAACCACTCCCATGAGATATGGCCCAAGTGGCTCCCACTCCTCACTGAGACTGAGGGAAGGGGAGAGGGTCTGCCATGCCCAGGATTAGAATGCCCAAGCCAGCTCCAACTACATTGTGAAGCTTTTGGTGGACTGGCATAATGGAATAGAATCAAGATAAGTCCACATTTTGAATCAGATAAAATACACTCAGTCCTTACTACATTTCTTCCTTAACTACCATCGTCCTTAATACTATTCCTTCCTTAATACCACTTAACTACACTTCTCTCTTAGCTTATTCTGTGATTCTATTTCATTGCTTGATTCAATAAAAAACACTCCATCCACAAATATACAAAAGAAAACTAACAAACTACAAACACTGCATCGCCCATACACACTTAAATCTACACAGCACTCAATAATATGAATGATTAATAACTATAAACATTTAAGCTCACGCCATCTGTAAGCAATATAATCTCTGTGTTTATTTGTGGTCTGAGTGCTGTGGACTGGCGGTGACAAAATTTTCTGACTGTGCAAGGCAAAACTCACTACAACCACTCCTTCCCTTAACTACCATTTCCTTCCTTAACTATCATTCTCTCCCTTAACTACTTCTCCTTCCCTTAACTACCCCTTCAATAGGTGAACTATCACCTCCCTCCCTGAACCCCTCACCCCTCTGCTGGTTAAACCACCACCCCCTCCCTGAATTACTACTCATTCACCATAAGTCTTTGTCACCCATCTCCATCTCCACTGAGCCCCAGTGAGTAGTTCGAGTGTGGGGCAGAAAATGAGAGCTAAAAAGCTGGACCCCCTAGGCAGTTCATGATGTGACTAGTGCTATAGAATGATACAAAGAAAGTATCATAGGTCTTCATAGACAAACTTCAGGAACCAGGGTCACAGGGCAAAACATTAGAGCAGCCCTAGAGAGATGAGGTATATGGGTGAAAAATTGCTACTGGCTTCTCTCCAGGAAGTGATGGAGACAGAAGACAAAGAATCACGCCTTTTATCCACTAAAAACAAACAGACAGACACTACCATCACCAATCAAACTGGAATATTGAATTCAGTGAAGATAACATTTGGATCTGAGAGTTCAGTAGTGAAATCTGAAGAAATTAACTACAAGCAGAATTGAACTGTGAGAAATCCAAAAGTGTTTAACACAGATGAGAATTAGCAGCAAAGATCCAAATGGAACCCCAGATCTGCAAGAAGAAATGAGGGGTGCCAGACAAGATAAACATGGCTGGGTGATATACAGAGACTGCTTTTCTTAACTTCTTTTCATAGACCACACTAAAGCTTTAAAGTATTGAGTTTAAACAAACAAGCAGGAATGTGTGATTGGGCTTCCACAGCGTGTGGCAGTTAAAGGACAAGGTTAGAAGAACACAAGACAAGGGTTAGATGGAACCTGTGACTGTAGATCAGGTACGGTTTCATGCGAAGATACCATTAAAATACAGACTACACCTATATTGAGCACATTGCAACAGTTTCTGATGCAGCCAAACGGAATGCTCAGAAGGCCACTTACAGCTTTACATGCGTATGCTCAAACAGAAAGCCTAAATCAGTGGCCTAAACTCCTACTTTAGAAATTGTAAAAAGGTGAAAAACCTGAATAAAGCTGAAAAAAAAAAAAAAAACAAAACCCAAAGCAAATAGAGTAGAAATCAGTGAAATAGAAAATTGGTGAATAATTGAGAAAAAATCTGGACATTTAGAAGCTGGAGGATATGTGAAGATTAATGATAGACCACTCAAAAGATGAAGAGAGAAAAACTAGAGCACCAAGACTGACGAGACACTGGGCGGTGGAGGTGCACGCCTTTAATCCCAGCACTTGGGAGGCAAAGCCAGGTGGATCTCTGTGAGTTTGAGGCCAGCCTGGTCTACAGAGTGAGTTCCAGGACAGGCACCAAAACTACACAGAGAAAACCTGTCTTGAAAAAAAAACCCAAACAAACAAAAAACCAAAAACAAAACAAGAAAAAAAAATGAAGAGACATTACTACAGATCCCAAGGCCACTGACAGGCGAGGACTTACATTTTTTAAAAAACAATAAATTTGTCAATGTAGACAAAAATAAAAATTCTTTAAAAATGATTTGTCAGAATTGGCAAGAAAGCAGGAAAAAAGAGGTATTATTTTATCATTAAGTAAATGGACTGTATGATTAACAACCATTCTATAAAGAAACCCCCCAGGCCAAACTATTTTGGAGAACGTATTTAATGGGAAAACTACATAGAGATGAATAGTTCCCAATTTAAAGGCAAACATAGTCTGGATGCTAAAATCTGTCAAAATCAAAACAAAACAAGAAAATGGTACCCTTCATGACAACAGACATAAAAATCTTTAGCAAAATATTAGCAAATTCAATCTAGTAATATTTTAAAAGGGTAGTAAATCATGATTAAGTGGGATTGGTTCCAGGAAAGCAAGGTTGAGTTTTCCATTAAAAAAATGAATCAGTGTAAGTACTGCATTAAAAGGAAAAAGGAGAAAGTAATAAAATCATCTCGATCGATGCAGTGAAGGCATTTGACAAAACTCAGTGTCCACGAGACATGGAAGTCCCCGCTATCTCATAAGGGACTTCTAAATACAACTCCAAACCACATGTTTAATTAATACAATTTGATTCCAAGACTGAAGACAAGGCAAAAATGTCTGAAGTTTAGCATCCTATTGGAGGTAAGAAAATAAAATCCAAAAGGTGTAAGAGTTGGGAAAAATGTGGTTGGGACATGATTGTGTATTTAGGAAGCAGTGAGAGGTGGCACACTCCCCTAAAGATGCCACAGAAACTGGTAGGACTTTAGCAATGAGTATTTCAAATTTGTCTAGAGGCAGTACAGGAACATAGATGACACTATGGACCAATACCTATTGGAATTATAGTTAATGTGAACAGAATTACAGAGTTTGAAATCAATATGCAAAAAAACCCTGTATTTTTACAGATGAACAATTTGGAAAAATTAAGACACTATTTACAGTAACACAAAAGCAGCAAGTGTATCATAATATGTTTACTGAAGGATTCATAATTCCTAGCAGCATGTTTTTAAATTATAAAGTATGTTTTCAAAGTTTATACAGAAGTAAGAAAAATATACTACCAAATAATTTCTGAAAAAGAAACAGTGAAATGCTTCTTCCAGCTGACTTCACAAACCTCCTGGACAGTCATGAGAATCAAGACAGTGGAAGGCTAGATCAAGGACAGGATGTATATGGATGGATCCAATCCAGAAGCTCAGATGTATACCTGAATGTATGCAGACCACTATTAGCCAAGGTTAACAGAGATGGTGGAGTTAGTAATATTTATCTAGTTAATTCAATGGGGGAAAACACCGTTAATGAATGCTGGAGCAGCTGGAGACCCTCATGGGAGAAAATGTCACATTCTATTTTTCTTGATGCTTAAAAATAACTTAAGGTAGGCCTAAATGTGGATATTTAGATATCTAATCATTAAATTTCTGATAGAAAATATAGGGGAATATATTTGCATCTTTATGGTGGGCAGAAATTACAGAATAAAATGAAAGAACTCAGTGCATCTTAACATTTTTTATTTTTTGCTTCTATATAGGACATTATTGGCAGAGAATTGCTCCTGGCTAGTCCTCCCAATACCCATCCCTGCTAACTCTCTCTTCACATGCAGGGGTGTTCCTATGGCCTGGATTGTAGGAAAAGTCACCTTCAAGAAGCTTTTGGTCAACCTATCATATACCGCGGTCTTCCAGGGACCTGTTATCAAAAGCTTTTAAAGCACAGAAATTCTTTGAGTGACATGGGATGCCACTTTGCCCCAGTTTACCTTGTGGAACCACCATTCTAGACAGATGCTGACTAAAGGGAAAACCCCAAAGTTATGAGAAAAAGAGAAGAAGAAGAAAGGGAACAAGGGAGGAGAAAGAGAGGCTGGTAAACTTGGAACACACACACACACACACACACACACACACACACACACACACAAGCAAACCAAACCAACCCAAAAAACGAAACTCTACTAAAAAAATATAGGTATGATTATGAAAAAGAATAGAAAAATCCAATGCCTGCTTGCCACAGATATCTGGAAAAGCTTGTATAAAGAAAGATTCTATTACAAAATATAAAAAGTGACCTGTTCAGTTAAAATTTGGGCAAAATACCTGAGTACACAAGATGGTATACAAATAATCATAAACAGAGAAGATCATAACACATAATATTGAGGAATGAAAATTAAAGCACAATAAGGGCATCCTATATATGCTAGAAGCTAATATAAAAGACAAAGAGTGATGAAAATGGATCACCTGGAGGTGCATAAAACACACACACACACACACACACACACACACACACACACACACACACACAAAGAATGTGCAAACCAGAGATCCTAATTGTAGGTGTACTAAAGAGAAGAAATATATATACTTACAACAAGGCTCTCATGAGAATTTTTCTAGAAGCTTTATTTGTAATGACTGTAAATTAGAAGCAACTGAAATGACACCTGTGGGGACTGAGTAAGTGAAGCATGATCTCTTCACAAAACAGAAAACTGTGCAGCAACAGGAACAAACGATAGTGAAACACCCTGTGTATGAGCCCACAAAGTCTCAGGCTTTGTAGCTTGATTTCCATTTTGACTCAAGGTCAGAGACTTACAGCTTGTCTTTGCTCTCTTAGGCTAGATAACAAGATGTTTGGCCAAAGTTGTAGTTACCAGATGTCTTACTCCCCAAGACTGTATAATAGGATGCTTGACACAAGGTGTGGTTACTAATGTTTGAAATTAAGGAGGTGTTTACACTTGTTTGTACATTGAACCATGGTGTCCTGAGAGGGGGAGGTCTTGCCCCCCCTTGCTTGGATATAAAAAGGCCCTGAGAAATAAACTCAGGGATGCTGTGATATTGACTCAGAGCTCTCCCAAAGCTATCCTGTGTCTCTGTCTTTTTCTTTTATGTCTATGTCTCTGTTTTTCCTATTATTACTTCTCAATCCTCATTCCCCTATTCAGACTATTCAACAGGCCAGCAGGTCGGCAACCTTAATTCATTAGTAGATGCATCTCATAATAATTATGTTAAACAAAAATAGACCCAACTCATATCATGTGGTCCTATATATGAGGATCACAATGAGTAAGATCTAAGAATAGAAAAAACAATCCTAAGTCTAGCTTACTGATGGAAATTGGAAAGTGGTCATGAAAGTTAAGCAGGAATCTATTGGAAGTGTCACAGGAGAAGCTTTGCAATGATGTAAGCTTGTTTAGAGTGATAGAAAGGTGTATATGTAGTTAATTTTAATCAGATGTGTAAGGTCTGTGAAACTTATATGAACTATGTCAGTTAGAAAACAGATATATGAAGTCAAGAATAGCCATAATGTGTGGTCAGATGACAGAATGGACAGGAAAGAAACACAAAAGAAGAGAGCTGCTACATTTTAGCCTTGATGTTCTGCAACAACTGAGAAGTAATGAAGCAGGTAATATGATCAGGAGTCACAACCTCATGTGTAATCTCTGATGTGTAAACAACAGGGATGAATATGAAATATTTCTGTTGCATTAGAAAAAACTGAAGCAGAGACTTAGGGGCCCACAGTTGTCATTTTGGGCAGTGTTATGGGGAGACAAGTTTGTTTTCATTGTATCTGAGAGACAGAGGACACAGGGAAAGAAGAAACATAGATAGGAAGGGTCCTCCCCTTACTCTCTGTGTGCCATGGCATTCATTTTAGCCTGGGCATCTTTCAAACCTTAGCCTTGCACAGTTTCAAATGTAGGACAGAGTAGCAGGTCAAGCTGCTCTTCAAACCGTTTCACTATACTTGTTACTTTCTGCTCATATTTTAATGTGTACATTCACTGTACACTAAAGCTAGCCCATGATGAATGAGTTGCAGTAGGACAGAATCTCCTCTATTTATGAACATTTAATATTATTTATTACCACATTAGTGATGCGCCACTAATGCTATAGGTCAAAATAATGATGGCCAACTGAATTCTATCATGACATTGAGTGGTTGTGTAGGTCATTAAGGACTTAGCAAAATGCTTTGACATTCTGATTTGTTGTGGTTTAACCTCCTGGAGGGAGGGATTGAATAATTATTGACTCGGTTGCAAGTGAATCTGAGGTGGAAAAATGAACTGTTCTCCTATGAGGGAACTCAAATCCTTCTTTATCTACTGTGTTTATGTACAAACATGTGCTGCTCCTGTTCGTTCAGTTCCAGCTCACCTGGACTATGAGAGATTGTTATTTTACATATCTATGATGCATGTATTTCTTATTATCTATTATTTATTTATTTTTTTTGTGTGTGTGTGTGTGTTGTGTGTGTTTACTTGTTACAGTGTGCCTGCATGTAACTTCAGTGTCTGCATAGCAGAGCATTGAATTCCTGGATTCAATGACAGTTGTTGTGAACTTCTTGTTGGGTACTGGAACTGAACTGGATCCTCTTAAGACAATACATCCTTTCACATGTACCATTTACCAGTCCCATTTGCTTTTAAGCATACGATCTATTTTTCTACATGATCAAATGGGCTTCTCTTCTGTATCAACCTCAAAAAGTTTTACATAAAATGGAATGTATATAAGAATTCTAAATATAGGTCCATAGACATGTACAAAACAAAAAAAAGCTGCCATCTAATTAGAAAAACAAACAGAAAACATGAACATACCAGTTAGTTTGTGACTTATTCCAATCTAGATCCTGGGAAAGGATCCATTGAGAAATTGTTCCGGGAGATTGCCCTGGGCTGTGGTGCGCCAACCCATGCCATGGGATTAGCAATCGGTGCCACCCTGAGGGCTTCACAGCAGCCTGTGGCTGGCAGGTAACACAGCAAACAGGGTAGCACCAGAGAGAGGGCACCCATGAAGGACCAGCAGGTACAGCAGTTGGAGCGGGAGTAGGAGCAGGGATGATCAGTGCACACCTGTGGGGTAATTTCTTGATTAGCGATTGGTGTGGAAGGGCTCAGCTCACTGTGGGTGGTGCCACCTGTGGGCAGGTGGTCCTGGATTGTATAAGAGAGCAGCAGGCTGAACAAGCTGTGGAGAGCAAGCCAGGGAGCAGCATTCTTTCACAGTCTTTGCCTCCAGGTCTTTGCCTTGTTACCTGGAAGTGTAAAATAAAATAAACCCTTTCCTCTCTGTGAAGGTTTGAGTAAGAATGTCCACCATAGGCTCATACATTTGGATGACCGGTCACCAGGGAGTGGCACTATTAGAAAGCACAACAAGGATTAGGAGTTGTGGACTTGTTGGAGTAGGTGCAGCCCTGTTGGAGGAAGTGTGTCACCAGGGGTAAACTTTCAGGCTTCAAAAGCCCATGCTAGGCACAGAGTCTCTCTTCTGTGGATCAGGATGTAGCACTCAGCTACTTCTCCAGCACTATGCCTGCCTGCTGCCATGCACCCTGCTGTGATGATAATGGACTAAGCCTTTGAAACTGTAAGCCAACCTCCAACTAAATATTTTCTTTTGTAAGAGTTGCCTTGGTCATGGTGTCTCTTCACAGCAGTAGAACAGTGACTGAGATGCCCTCCAAGCTGGCTTTTGGTCAGTGTTTTATAGCATTAGTAGAGAAGAAAACTAAGACAATAACAAACAGTTCATTGAAGAGGCTATGCACATGGAACATGAGCACATGAAACAATGTTCAGTGTCGACAGGTCCTCAGAAAATGCAGCGATGAACAGGCTATCATTGTATACATATCAGCACTGGGAAAGGTTAGAAATGGATATGACAGCATCAAGAGCTGGCAAGAATGTGAGACACTAGCTTGCTTACACATTGAAATTAGGAATGGAAAGTAGTACTGTGGTTCTGCAAGAACATCTGGGCAATTCCTTCTAAAACCAAACATTTAATTATTGTGGACCTAGAAACTGTACTCTCAGGCAGTTACTCCAGAGAAATACAATGGAACAAGCACTTGATAAACATGACAATTTGGGTCAATTTCAAGGAAATCGTAAAGAGCCCAACTCTAAAGGTTACATACTGTATGATTCTATTGTACAGTACTGATAAGTTATCAAAATGAAGAATGAGTCCATTTTGGAAAGGAGTGGGGAATTACCTGGTTATGGGTGTAAAATGCTAACACATACTGTCATTCTGGGCAGCTTTTCTGTTTTTTGCCTGTGGCAGTGGACATGTGAGCCCATGCTTGTGATATAATTGGAGAACTCAATACACACTTCTATTCCCAACTGAAAATGCAAAAGAAAGCACAAATCCTGCATTATTCTGTGCACTGTGTTGATCTCAACAGCTTTCATAGAATACTGTACCATACAGGTACTGCTGTGTGCTGCCATTGAGGGAAGCTGTGTAAAGGCATGGGAAATTTCTCCCTGGAAAATTAAAAGTGAAAGGTATCAGCAGGCATTTATTAAGTTTTCATTGTCTGTCCCTCCACTACTTGCTTCCCCATCTCCTAATCAATACCATAGTCCCAGAGATCTTTTCTGTTTGGTAATATGTTATATACATATAAAATATATACACATGCACATTATACACATAGAATATATTCTCTTAAACATGTTCTGTGAGAAAGTGTCTCTGATCAGTGGCCACCTGGGACAATAAAGAAGTCACTAAGCACTCCTTTGTGGTCCTTTGTTAATATGATAATGATAAATACTGGCTTAAAAACTCTTTTGAGATTTTGCTGATGATCTACGTTGCTGGGCATCACGGTAAATAAGATGGGGAACTCCCAGGGTCATGGGTTTGTGCCCACATTGGGCACCAGATATTGGGGGATTTATTAAGGCAACTCCACGTAGTTAAAAGGGAGGTTTATTTTAGGGTAACTTACAAGTAACGGGATTGGTTACAGGATCCTGGAGAGGTGAAGTGTAGTCTATCCGTGTTCTCTGGAGAACTCTGTTTGGTCTACCATCCAGCATCCAGGATCACCGGGAACCAAGAGAGCCAGTATATTCAGAACTCGGGTCTTAAAGACTCCAGCCCCACCTCCGGGGCAGGCCATAGGTAGGTGTGACAGTTACTGGAAGCCTCACTGGAGGTGGTACTTCCAGGTCAAAGCTGGAACAGCTAGCTACCCACTATAGTGAAGGCTTCAGTCTAATGAAAAAAACTTGGCACTCATGACAAAAACAGAAGTCTGACTTTCATCATGTAATGACCTCCAGTCCTCTCATGGTTTCAGACATGTGACTGTTATAAGCCACACACTGTGATCAATAGAAGTGAAGGGCATCTCTAAGGAAACAGAAACAAAAGCTACTATTAACCTTGCTGGGAGCAAAACCATCTAGTTTTAGGAGGTCCCCTGACTTTTCAAGCAGCTTGGTATATGCACATAACATTTATGGAGACCATGCAAAGCAACATATAATTCTGTCTCCAGGAGAACCATCTGATAAAGATTTCATTTTGGATCAATGAGCAATGAATGACTTCAGAGTTCATCTCGTTCCCCTATTAGATATGAATGGAATATTCTGAACAGACTTCTAAAATGCTCATTTCAATCATGGTTAAAAGAATTTCCCTGTGCTGATACGTTACTCTCTGCCCACATACTATTCTATTATTAACTCCACCTAACCCAATGTAGAGTCAGCATTTGATGGCAGCAAAATTGTCATACAGTTTGCACTGACCAATGGGCAATATCTTTCTCCTGAGAGCAAGTTTTCTGTGCACTTGATTTTCTCAGTGATTAATTTCTACACACTTCTGAAGGTGCTCAGGCTCTGAAGCCACAGGTTCTGACTGTAAGACTGAAGCTCCACTCTTTCTCTGCTGTGACACATCTTGCCTTGAAAACCCGGAGTATTTTCCTTGCTTTAAGAAATGAGCTGTGCAGATTCATTCGAGAATTGTTCACATGAATATAGTGCCCTTGAGTCTGTGTTCTCTCTTTTCATAGCCTCATTCGTCATCTCCAACAAAAATAAGAACAATGTCATTGTTGGCATCCATGGGGAACATGGAAGCACGAAGTCCTAAATCCTTTCCTATTTGGTATTGTGCAAATGCTGACCTTAGCCATGTCTTCTGTCAGACTCTCGTTTCTCTGATCACTTCCCTTCATTTTTACTCCTTTGTTGTGTTTTCTTTTCATTTTTACCCTTGAAGATGGCTGCTCCTTGGGATCTACATCTCCTCCCAGAGCAATGGGCATATGTTGGTAGCTCTATGTGGATAAACACGTTGTGGGATGTGGAGGGTTAAACCATGGACAGGGCTCAAAGCTGAAATGGAGTTGATTTCTTCCTTGGACTGTCTTGCCAGGCTAGAGAAAGGTGAATTCTGCAATGGGCTGGCTTTCCACCCATTTGCCCACCTACCCTATCCTATTCCTTTTCACTGTGGTTCAGTAATTAACACGATGGCATTTTGCCCAGGCTTAATGCCTGGGATTTCTTCTAGAGTACAAATTATCTCTTTGGCTAGTTATTTCTTGCTTTAGGCTCAGGGACTTTGAAAGCCAGCCACCCAGGGCCTTTTTCTGAGTGCCAGCTAATCAAATGGACAGAGCCATAGGAGGAGGTCTGCACACTATTCCTTCCTTTCTCTCTGATCCACTTGAAATTTTGTGTCTGTCACATATCGAAGGGCACAGTAGACATTCAGTCTGACAAAGAAATTGGACAGCTGGGGAGTAAATTTAGGAATGTTCAGCTATTTGGTGGATCAAAAGCCCCAAGCAGGTGAAAGTGCCTTTGATTCGGGGCTGAGGAAGTTAGATTGCTTCTATTTCTCTGAATAATTATAATAATGATGAATGAATGAAAGGGGTCCCCAAACACCGCCCTCATGGTACCTAGCCAAGAACTAAACCAATACGGGACAGGCAAATCAGACAGAACAGGCACGGAACAGGATGTCCAGAGAGTAGGTTCACGGTTTGCAGCAAGAGAAGAAGAGGTCAGAATAAACTGACTCATCGAAGAGAGAGAGAGCACACCAGAATGGAACTTGTATTTATAGTTTCCAGGGAAAAGAGCTGCTGAGAAGTGACATTTACAAATAAGATGGATGGTGACCAGAGGGGCCTAGGCATCAAATTAATTTCAAGAATGTGACTATAAGCCAGGAAAGCATACGGACTTATAAAATATGTATTGATAGAAAATTCTAAAGCAGCACTTTGAAGCTTCTGGTACTAAATGATTAGATCAAAGTGGCATAAATCCAAAGCTACTGAATGACAGAAACACAACCTTCATGTTCAGGTTGACAAAATCATTTTACTTAACACGGATGTATGGGCAACTTTAGAGCAAGGGGAAGCAGAAAGTGAGGCCCTGTGTGGAAGAAAGGCAGCCTTGGGGACATGCCACTTACGTGACTAAGTGTGGCTAATAAGCCAAATCTGCCAATGGCAAGAAAAAAAAAAGTCAACATCCATGCCATGGTGCGATCAAGGGAAGTTAAGTTCTAAATGTAACATCCTTACAGAGCACGAAGGAAATGCAGCATACTTCTCTATAGTAGGATTAACTCTCTTAAAATGACGAGTGTGAGTTTAATGTGAAATTCTATGGTCTTAGTAATAAAATTAGCATAATTTTCCTGGCCTCATCCAGACATGGAGAGGTAGATAATGAGACAAGTGCCAGCACATGATAACGGGGAGTGCCTATCTCATGGGAAGGAGTAGCTGACACATTGATGGATTTTAAGTCTGTTTTTAGTAATTCCATTAATAATCCGGACAAAATAGAGTGTGAGGTTTGGACAGATGTGAACTTTAGCACAAGCATGGGCCCTGGGTAACCTTGGAGAAGTTATGTCTCTGAAGCAGCTTCCTTATTGTGACATAGCTACCTGATAGCACCTGCCTCCACGGGAAATGAGGGGTGTGATAGGAGACCAGGGATAAAAGGCCCCAGTGCTATAGGCACCCCATGGACCCTGCTTCTTCTCTCTTGGCTATTCTAAATATGGACTACTCATTCCGGGTGTATCATTCCCTCCCATTTTTATTTGTATAATGTTGTCTTTAACGTAGGGTATGATGTTTTTATCATCATCTCTAGACTTCCTCTTACCCTGAGTCCTCTTACACTGACCACAGTATTTGCATAGTTCACTGCCCTTGTATCAGTACTCTTGATTTTTTCCCCTGTAGTTTGTTTTATAAAGTTCATAACTGAGCACTTCTGAAATGCACCAAGGAGTTTACACTTTATCTTCTAAGGCAGTGGTCCTCAACTTTGAGTATAACTATATTAGAATCACCTGCTTATCTGTCAGCGTTGACCCTACCTAAGACACCTGGGAAGCTGTAAAAAGTTCTCATTCCCATGCTGACCACTAGACTGACTGGATTAGATTCTCAAGGTATTGTACCCAGGCATTAGTGTTCTGACAGAACTCTGAAGGTGATTCCAGTGTTCATATCCATTTAAAAACTACTATTTTGTCTAATGTGTTGGTAAGTGTGCTGGCCAGTTTTATGTCAGCTTGATACAAGTTAAAGTCATCTGAGCAGAGAGAGCCTCAATTATGATAATGCCTCCATAAAATAGGGCTGTAGGTAAGCCTGTAGGGAGTTTTCTTAATTAGTGATTGATGGGGGAGGACCCAGCCCATTGTGGGTGGTGCCATCTTGGGCTGGCGGTCCTGATTTCTACAAGAAAGCAAGGTGAGTAAGCCATGGGGAACAAGCCAGTAAACAGTACCTCTCCATGGCCTCTGCATCAGCTTCTGCTTCCTGGTTCCTGTCCTGTTTGAGTTCCTGTCCTTACTTCCTTCAGTGATGGAGTATGATGTGGAAGAGTGTGATTGTTTGAATAGAAATGGCCTCATAGACTCAGTGCCATATTACCAGGTGTGGCCTTGTTGGAGTAGATATGGCCTCATTGGAGGAAGTATGTCTCAGTTCACTTCCTGCTGCCTATCGATGAAGATGTAGAACTCTCAGGTCCTTCTCCAGCACCACACCTGCCTGCATGTTTCCTGCCATGAGGATAATGGATTAAAGCCTCTGAAACTGTAAGCCAGCCCCATTTAAATGTTTTCCTTTTAAGAGTTGCTATGGTCATAGTGTCTCTTCAGAGCCATAAAGTTCTAATTAAGACAAGAGTAAGCCAAATAAACCCTTTCCTCTCATGCTTTTAGTCATGGTGTTTCTTCACAGCAATAGTAACCCTAACCAAGACAGCAAGGTACGTTGTTTTGATGATCTCTGCAAAATTAATGAGCAAAGCTTTTATTTTTCTATGATTTGATTTTGGGCCAAGATGGTATCTAGGTTTGTGCTGAACTGAAGTGGGGAGTCATTTTATACCTTACCCTCTACCCCTTTATTAATTCTGCTTGATTTTTATCCCTCTACAATGCTCACCAAGGTAAAAGGCAGGTCACTTTTTAAAAAATATAATAAGAGGGTCTAGTACCACTGTCTGCTTTTAGGGCTGTCTACCGAGAAACAGAAACACATCTTAATAAATCCCAAGTTGAAGTTGGAGCCAGTGGAATTGTAAATGTTTGATGCTGAGGGGGAAGCTGTATGTTGTGGAAGCTCATTTGATTTGAAGTAGAGAAAAGTTCCTCTTCCTCTTCTTCTTTGCTTTTAGTTTATGTTAGATTTAACGGCTTCAGGGTAGAGCCTTGGATCCCCCTTATGGGCTCAGGGGATGTAAGAGTCAGCAGGTGGCAGGTTGCTGTTTGAAGGGCACTTTTCAGTCTCATATCTTATCTTGCATCCAGAGTATCTTTATTCAATCACACTATTACACACACACACACACACACACACACACACACACACACACACGGACTTTAGTTGTATTTTTGTTTATTTTGTGTGTGCATGCATGTTTCATGGCACCTATGTAATATGTTGTGGTTAAGAGACAACTTCTGGGAATTGGTTCTTCTTTCCTTCCAGCATGTAGGTTCTAGGGAAGAAACTTAGCTTGTCAGCCTTGGTAGAAGAGTATCTCTATCCATTGAGCCATCTTGCCAGGCCTGATTTTTATTTAAAAAAAGAGCAGAAATGTATAATCTCAGTATCTGGTCATACTTGTGTTCCAGGGCTAACATAGAGTCCAACAGCAATTTTACAGGTGTCTGCCTGAATGATTTAGCAGTTTCTGGTAACAACATTAGCATGAGAAGAACAGAAGAACATTATCTTCCCTTCTTAAGTATTTGTAGCTTAGGGGTGTGTTTATTGGGAAAGAGTTCCATGTGCTTGGCCAATATGGTCTCTCTTGGTTTTCTTCTTTATGGTAAATTATTATAAGCTTTGTTTCCTAGTCATTATTTGTCTTTAGCTTTCAAAACCTTTTTATTTGATACACAGAAAATCTATATTTTGGTGAGGCTAAATCTCCCTCTTGTACATGTTTTTCAGACTTCTACCTCAAAAAAAGGCTATTTATATCCAAAATATTGTGAAGACTTATTTTGTTCTGTAAACAGCATTTAAGCTCTTTTACTTAATCTGATATTTCCTTGTGTTCATAACATAAAGAAGTGCCTTAACTTCATACATAGTCAATAACCATTTTCACTATACTATTTAAATACTAATTTGTCTTCTTATTTGAATATCACT